>NC_086455.1:31361362-31731987 GCF_028390025.1 Pseudophryne corroboree
CTATCTATCTATCTATCTATCTATCTATCTATCTATCTATCTATCTATCTATCTATCTATCTATCTCATATCTATCTACCTACAGGTATCTATCTATCTATCTATCTATCTATCTATCTATCTATCTATCTATCTATCTATCTATCTATCTATCTATCTCATATCTATCTATCTACCTACAGGTATCTATCTATCTATCTATCTATCTATCTATCTATCTATCTATCTATCTATCTATCTATCTATCTACAGGTATCTATCTATCTATCTACCTACAGCTATCTATCTATCTATCTATCTCATATCTATCTATCTACTTATTTATCTCATATCTATCTACCTACAGGTATCTATCTATCTATCTATCTATCTATCTATCTATCTATCTATCTATCTATCTATCTATCTATCTATCTATCTATCTACCTACCTACAGGTATCTATCTATCTATCTATCTCATATCTATCTATCTATCTATCTATCTATCTATCTATCTATCTCTCATATCTATCTATCTATCTATCTATCTATCTATCTACCTACAGGTATCTATCTATCTATATCTATCTACCTACAGGTATCTATCTATCTATCTATCTATCTATCTATCTATCTATCTCATATCTATCTATCTATTTATCTATCTATCTATCTATCTATCTATCTATCTATCTATCTATCTATCTATCTATCTATCTATCTATCTTTCTATCTCATATCTATCTACCTACAGGTATCTATCTATCTACCTACAGGCAGGGCCGTTTCTAGCCAATTTGGCTCCCAGTGCGAGATTTAAAAATGCGCCCCCCTCCCCCATTCACCTAAGGAAAAAATGTGCCCCCCCCCTCCCCCATAGATATAAAGAGGAAAAGTATGCGCGCGCCTCTGCTCCCGGCAAGGGGGCGTGACCTCGTTAAAATGGGTGTGGCTTTGTTAAGATGGGCGTAGTCTCATCTGATCTCATCATCACGGCCACCACAGGATAAAAAAAACAAAACAGTCCTCATTTTACACAGCACGGTAGGCAAGTGCCCCACATTTACACATTGCGGCAGGCACGTGCCCCCATTTTACACATTGCGGCAGGCACGTGCCCCCATTTTACACATTGCGGCAGGAAAGTGTCCCCATTTTACACAGCACGGTAGGCAAGTGTCCCCATTTTACACAGCATGGCAGGCAAGTGTCCCCATTTTACACAGCACGGTAGGCAAGTGCCCCACATTTACACATTGCGGCAGGCACGTGCCCCCATTTTACACATTGCGGCAGGCACGTGCCCCCATTTTACACATTGCGGCAGGAAAGTGTCCCCATTTTACACATTGCGGCAGACAGGTGTCCCCATTTTACGCAGTACGGCAGGTGGTGGTGATGGGGGGGGAGGGAGAGAGAGAGAGGGGCTGACTTACATTTGAAGCGGTTCTTCCCGCTCTTCAGCCGCCTCTCCCTCGTCTGCGCAGCGCTGGCCGGCTTGGCTCCCCCTTCCAGGGGCAAACGCAGGTTTTGTAGGGGGAGGTTTCCAGACATGATATATAGCAAAACATATGTCCTTACTTCAACATTTCGGAGTTTAATCTGTTATTAGGAAGGATACATAAACTCCGAAATGTTGAAGAAAGAATGTGTGATTTGTGCCATGTTTTCAAAATGCTGAATTGCAGCTCATTTCTGCCAAGTATTGTATTTCAGTGCTGTGTACCATGGCAAGTAAAGTTTCTGGGGCTATCTGAGTGCCTTTTCTAATGGACTGTAATATGACATCAATGGAAACCCCCTATAAAAAATAAATAATATATATCACACACACTTCAGGAGCTGCACCTGGAACTAGGGGCCTCCATGTCCACTCCACTGGCATACTCCTCCTGTATGAATAATCCAGTGCAGCCAACTGGACGCGGCTCCAGAGGAGGAGGAGCAGCGCCCTTTCAGACGTCTACTGTCCCGGACCTGTACTCGAGGAATCCACTGACCTGGCTGCTCCTGCAACATGAGTGTGGTCTGCACCTGCTGTGCTGTGTACCATGCGCTGTGCAGCTGCTCTTCCTTCCTGGAGCGGCGGCAGTCGGCTGTGCTGTGTACCATGCGCTGTGCAGCTGCTCTTCCTTCCTGGAGCGGCGGCAGTCGGCTGTGCTGTGTACCATGCGCAGTGCAGACCACACTCATGTTGCAGGAGCAGGTCAGTGGATTCCTCGAGTACAGGTCCGGGATCCAGGTGCAGCTCCTGAAGTGTGTGTCTTCGTACTGTGCATTTCAAAACAGAGAGCTCTGACGAGCAAAGCTCTCTGTTTACAGAGCTCCCGGCAGCTATCATGCTTGTGGCAGCGGGCGGCCGTAACAGTAGTGACGGAGACAGCTGTCTCAGTCTCAAAAAAAAAACAAAAAACTGCCTTCTCCGTCCTCCCGAGTGCCCAGCTCGGGGGGCGGGGTTTCGCGGAATGACGCGATTGCGTCGTGACGTCACGACGCAAACGCGTCATTCCGCGAAACCCCGCCCCCCGAGCTGGGCACTCGGGAGGAGGGGAGGGGGTTTGAAAGTACTTAGGAAGTGCCGCGGCGGGCGCCCCGTGCGGTTGCACGGCTCGCCCGCCGCAAGAAATGGCACTGCCTACAGGTATCTATCTATCTATCTATCTATCTATCTATCTATCTACTATCTATCTATCTATCTATCTAATATCTATCTATCTATCTATCTATCTATCTATCTACCTACCTATCTACAGGTATCTATCTTTCTATCTATCTATCTACCTACAGGTATCTATCTATCTACTTATTTATCTCATATCTATCTACCTACAGGTATCTATCTATCTATCTATCTATCTATCTATCTCATATCTATCTACCTACAGGTATCTATCTATCTATCTATCTATCTATCTATCTATCTATCTATCTATCTATCTCATATCTATCTATCTACCTACAGGTATCTATCTATCTATCTATCTATCTATCTATCTATCTATCTATCTATCTATCTATCTATCTACAGGTATCTATCTATCTATCTACCTACAGCTATCTATCTATCTATCTATCTATCTATCTATCTATCTATCTATCTATCTATCTATCTATCTATCTATCTATCTATCTCATATCTATCTATCTACTTATTTATCTCATATCTATCTACCTACAGGTATCTATCTATCTATCTATCTATCTATCTATCTATCTATCTATCTATCTATCTATCTATCTCATATCTATCTATCTACCTACAGGTATCTATCTATCTATCTATCTATCTATCTATCTATCTATCTATCTATCTACAGGTATCTATCTATCTATCTACCTACAGCTATCTATCTATCTATCTCTCTCATATCTATCTATCTACCTACAGGTATCTATCTATCTACCTACAGCTATCTATCTATCTATCTATCTATCTATCTATCTATCTATCTATATATCTATCTATCTACCTACCTACAGGTATCTATCTATCTATCTATCTATCTATCTATCTATCTATCTATCTATCTATCTACCTACAGGTATCTATCTATCTATCTACAGGTATCTATCTATCTATCTATCTATCTATCTATCTATCTATCTACCTACCTACATCTATCTATCTATCTATCTATCTATCTATCTATCTATCTATCTATCTATCTATCTATCTATCTATCTATCTAATATCTACCTACCTACAGGTATCTATCTATCGACTTATTTATCTCATATCTATCTACCTACAGGTATCTATCTATCTATCTATCTATCTATCTATCTATCTATCTATCTATCTATCTATCTATCTATCTATCTATCTACCTACAGGTATCTATCTATCTATCTATCTATCTATCTATCTATCTATCTATCTATCTATCTATCTATCTATCTAACAAACTAATATCTACCTACCTACAGGTATCTATCTATCTACCTATTTACCTCATATCTATCTATCTACCTATCTATCAATCAATCAATCAATCATCTAACATCGGAATACATATGGGATGCCAGCGGTCATATGACCGTCATCGGCTTTTCGAAGCAGAGAATCCCGACAGGGGTTGTATAAGTTTGTTTACCCTATCTATCTATCTATCTATCTATCTATCTATCTATCTATCTATCTATCTATCTATCTATCTATCTATCTAATCATTGCAAATTGTAGGGCTCAGTGTAGGACATAACAAAGTAGTCAGTATAAATCATAAATGCATCTTGAAAAATATACTGTAAAGAAAGGAGAGCATGGGAGGCAGAAATTAAAAGGGGCCCTGCTGTAACTACTGTATCTAAACCTCTAAAAATATTATATTATATTTCTGGAATTGTATGCAATAAAGGTATACAAAAAGGAACAAAGTATGCATTATCAGTAATGTTTGTAAGTCGTTGCAGCACTGTTCTCAGATAGTCAGATGAAAATCAGTGCAATTTAATCAGCTCTTAGGAATCTAAATGTTGCACTTCAAAACTGATATGTTTTGCAACATCTGAAATATTCACAAATCTTAAATAGCTTTTTTGCTATATTGAGTGCTTTGCTTTCCCTCAAGGTTATATGCAGCAATCACGTTCTTTCAGCACACAGGAATCCGTGGTGAGAAGTTCAATAGAGCCAAAATTATAATTGCATATTGCTAAGCTATATTTTACTACCACTAGGAATGTCTGACATTTGTTACTATACAGGCGGTAAAGTTATATTTTGGTCTAAATATAGATTTTTATCATCTTTATGTGTTTTTGATGGCACATCATTTCTAAATTGTGTATTTTTATTGCTCTTCTCCCTAGGGCTCAATTGAAAATCAAACTAACCATAAATATAACATTAATGAAAATCCTCACTATTGATGGTTTAGCAATCAAGCTCATACACAAGTCACAAATTGTCTCAATGACACAGCATTCTGTATGTCTGAGGATATTTATTATCCTGAGAATACGATTTTGTTGCTACTTTGTGACATTAGTTGTGTCCTAGTTAAAGGTTCTACTTCCCATGCTGGAGGAACGGTTGGTTATAACAAGGTTATACAGTAATGCCGCAATACGATATTACTAGAGTACTACAGTATTTACAAATGGAAAGATGCTTGAATACAATTTAACTTTCTTAAAAAAAAAAATTCTGATGTAAAACCTATTTGCCAACAAGAAAGGCAATTTAAGACTGGTAAAAGAAAAAGCCAAAGTGCATATATCCTTTTGTGACCTTGGGGGTCATTTCGAGTTGATCGCTAGCTGAAAATGTTCGCTATGCAGCGATGATGCAAAAAAATGGCACTTTTGTGCATGCGTATGTGGCGCAATGCGCACGCGTGACGTACTTTCACAACGGCCGATGTATTTTTACACAAGGTCTAGCGAAGCTTTTCAGTCGCACTGCTGGCCGCAGAGTGATTGACAGGAAGAGGGCGTTTCTGGATGTCAACTGACCGTTTTCAGGGAGTGTTCGAAAAAACGCAGGCGTGCCAGGAAAAACGCAGGCATGCCAGGAAAAACTCAGGCGTGGCTGGGAGAACGCTGGGCGGGTTTGTAACGTCAAAACAGGAACTGAACAGTCTGAAGTGATCGCAAGCTAGGAGTAGGTCTGGAGCTACTCTAAACCTGCACAATTTTTTTCGTAGTCGCTCTGCGATCCTTTCGTTCGCACTTCTGCTAAGCTAAAATACACTCCCAGAGGGCGGCCGCTTAGTGTTTGCACGGCTGCTAAAAACAGCTAGCGAGCGATCAACTCGGAATGAGGGCCCTTATGTGGTTGATGCAGATTTTGAAGCAAAGTGGCTGAAAATTACTGAAAAAATAGTGTGCTCTAAAATAGAGATGAAACCGAACCCGCACGAACTTCATGTTTTTTTCACGGGTCCGAGCAGACTCGGATCCTCCCGCCTTGCTCGGTTAACCCGAGCGCGCCCGAACGTCATCATGACGCTGTCGGATTCTCGCGAGACTCGGATTCTATATAAGGAGCCGCGCGTCGCCGCCATTTTCACACGTGCATTGAGATTGATAGGGAGAGGACGTGGCTGGCGTCCTCTCCATTAGAAATTAGATTAGAAGAGAGAGAGAGATTGTGCAGAGTCAGACAGAGTTTACCACAGTGACCAGTGCAGTTGTTGTTAGTTAACTTTTATTTATTTTAATATATATCCGTTCTCTGCTATATCCGTTCTCTGCCTGAAAAAAAACGATACACAGCAGCAGCCAGTCACACAGTGTGACTCAGTCTGTGTGCACTCAGCTCAGCCCAGTGTGCTGCACATCAATGTATAAAAGGCAAAGCTTATAATAATTGTGGGGGAGACTGGGGAGCACTGCAGGTTGTTATAGCAGGAGCCCCCAGGAGTACATAATATTATATTAATTTAAAATTAAACAGTGCACACTTTTGCTGCAGGAGTGCCACTGCCAGTGTGACTAGTGGTGACCAGTGCCTGACCACCAGTATAGTAGTATATTCATTGTTGTATGTATTGTATACTATCTCTTTATCAACCAGTCTATATTAGCAGCAGACACAGTACAGTGCGGTAGTTCACGGCTGTGGCTACCTCTGTGTCGGCAGTCGGAACTCGGCAGGCAGTCCGTCCATCCATAATTGTATTACAATATATACCACCTAACCGTTGTATTTTTTTTTCTTTCTTTATACCGTCATAGTGTCATACTAGTTGTTACGAGTATACTACTATCTCTTTATCAACCAGTGTACAGTGCGGTAGTTCACGGCTGTGGCTACCTCTGTGTCGGCAGTCGGCAGGCAGTCCGTCCATCCATAATTGTATTATTATTATAATATATACCACCTAACCGTGGTTTTTTTTCCATTCTTTATACCGTCGTCATAGTGTCATACTAGTTGTTACGAGTATACTACTATCTCTTTATCAACCAGTGTACAGTGCGGTAGTTCACGGCTGTGGCTACCTCTGTGTCGGCAGTCGGCAGGCAGTCCGTCCATCCATAATTGTATTATTATTATAATATATACCACCTAACCGTGGTTTTTTTTCCATTCTTTATACCGTCGTCATAGTGTCATACTAGTTGTTACGAGTATACTACTATCTCTTTATCAACCAGTGTACAGTGCGGTAGTTCACGGCTGTGGCTACCTCTGTGTCGGCAGTCGGCAGGCAGTCCGTCCATCCATAATTGTATTATTATTATAATATATACCACCTAACCGTGGTTTTTTTTCCATTCTTTATACCGTCGTCATAGTGTCATACTAGTTGTTACGAGTATACTACTATCTCTTTATCAACCAGTGTACAGTGCGGTAGTTCACGGCTGTGGCTACCTCTGTGTCGGCAGTCGGCAGGCAGTCCGTCCATCCATAATTGTATTATTATTATAATATATACCACCTAACCGTGGTTTTTTTATAC
This sequence comes from Pseudophryne corroboree, assembly GCF_028390025.1. Taxonomy (NCBI): domain Eukaryota; kingdom Metazoa; phylum Chordata; class Amphibia; order Anura; family Myobatrachidae; genus Pseudophryne; species Pseudophryne corroboree. Next base: position 31,368,755 of record NC_086455.1, read on the forward strand.
CACCTAACCGTGGCAGTCCGTCCATAATTGTATACTAGTAAACTATCCAATCCATCCATCTCCATTGTTTACCTGAGGTGCCTTTTAGTTCTGCCTATAAAATATGGAGAACAAAAAAGTTGAGGTTCCAAAATTAGGGAAAGATCAAGATCCACTTCCACCTCGTGCTGAAGCTGCTGCCACTAGTCATGGCCGAGACGATGAAATGCCAGCAACGTCGTCTGCCAAGGCCGATGCCCAATGTCATAGTACAGAGCATGTCAAATCCAAAACACCAAATATCAGAAAAAAAAGGACTCCAAAACCTAAAATAAAATTGTCGGAGGAGAAGCGTAAACTTGCCAATATGCCATTTACCACACGGAGTGGCAAGGAACGGCTGAGGCCCTGGCCTATGTTCATGGCTAGTGGTTCAGCTTCACATGAGGATGGAAGCACTCAGCCTCTCGCTAGAAAACTGAAAAGACTCAAGCTGGCAAAAGCACCGCAAAGAACTGTGCGTTCTTTGAAATCCCAAATCCACAAGGAGAGTCCAATTGTGTCGTTTGCGATGCCTGACCTTCCCAACACTGGACGTGAAGAGCATGCGCCTTCCACTATTTGCATGCCCCCTGCAAGTGCTGGAAGGAGCACCCGCAGTCCAGTTCCTGATAGTCAGATTGAAGATGTCAGTGTTGAAGTACACCAGGATGAGGAGGATATGGGTGTTGCTGGCGCTGGGGAGGAAATTGACCAGGAGGATTCTGATGGTGAGGTGGTTTGTTTAAGTCAGGCACCCGGGGAGACACCTGTTGTCCGTGGGAGGAATATGGCCGTTGACATGCCAGGTGAAAATACCAAAAAAATCAGCTCTTCGGTGTGGAGGTATTTCACCAGAAATGCGGACAACAGGTGTCAAGCCGTGTGTTCCCTTTGTCAAGCTGTAATAAGTAGGGGTAAGGACGTTAACCACCTCGGAACATCCTCCCTTATACGTCACCTGCAGCGCATTCATAATAAGTCAGTGACAAGTTCAAAAACTTTGGGTGACAGCGGAAGCAGTCCACTGACCAGTAAATCCCTTCCTCTTGTAACCAAGCTCACGCAAACCACCCCACCAACTCCCTCAGTGTCAATTTCCTCCTTCCCCAGGAATGCCAATAGTCCTGCAGGCCATGTCACTGGCAAGTCTGACGAGTCCTTTCCTGCCTGGGATTCCTCCGATGCATCCTTGCGTGTAACGCCTACTGCTGCTGGCGCTGCTGTTGTTGCCGCTGGGAGTCGATGGTCATCCCAGAGGGGAAGTCGTAAGCCCACTTGTACTACTTCCAGTAAGCAATTGACTGTTCAACAGTCCTTTGCGAGGAAGATGAAATATCACAGCAGTCATCCTACTGCAAAGCGGATAACTGAGTCCTTGACAACTATGTTGGTGTTAGACGTGCGTCCGGTATCCGCCGTTAGTTCACAGGGAACTAGACAATTTATTGAGGCAGTGTGCCCCCGTTACCAAATACCATCTAGGTTCCACTTCTCTAGGCAGGCGATACCGAGAATGTACACGGACGTCAGAAAAAGACTCACCAGTGTCCTAAAAAATGCAGTTGTACCCAATGTCCACTTAACCACGGACATGTGGACAAGTGGAGCAGGGCAGGGTCAGGACTATATGACTGTGACAGCCCACTGGGTAGATGTATGGACTCCCGCCGCAAGAACAGCAGCGGCGGCACCAGTAGCAGCATCTCGCAAACGCCAACTCTTTCCTAGGCAGGCTACGCTTTGTATCACCGCTTTCCAGAATACGCACACAGCTGAAAACCTCTTACGGCAACTGAGGAAGATCATCGCGGAATGGCTTACCCCAATTGGACTCTCCTGTGGATTTGTGGCATCGGACAACGCCAGCAATATTGTGTGTGCATTAAATATGGGCAAATTCCAGCACGTCCCATGTTTTGCACATACCTTGAATTTGGTGGTGCAGAATTTTTTAAAAAACGACAGGGGCGTGCAAGAGATGCTGTCGGTGGCCAGAAAAATTGCGGGACACTTTCGGCGTACAGGCACCACGTACAGAAGACTGGAGCACCACCAAAAACTACTGAACCTGCCCTGCCATCATCTGAAGCAAGAAGTGGTAACGAGGTGGAATTCAACCCTCTATATGCTTCAGAGGTTGGAGGAGCAGCAAAAGGCCATTCAAGCCTATACAATTGAGCACGATATAGGAGATGGAATGCACCTGTCTCAAGTGCAGTGGAGAATGATTTCAACGTTGTGCAAGGTTCTGATGCCCTTTGAACTTGCCACACGTGAAGTCAGTTCAGACACTGCCAGCCTGAGTCAGGTCATTCCCCTCATCAGGCTTTTGCAGAAGAAGCTGGAGGCATTGAAGAAGGAGCTAACACGGAGCGATTCCGCTAGGCATGTGGGACTTGTGGATGCAGCCCTTAATTCGCTTAACAAGGATTCACGGGTGGTCAATCTGTTGAAATCAGAGCACTACATTTTGGCCACCGTGCTCGATCCTAGATTTAAAGCCTACCTTGGATCTCTCTTTCCGGCAGACACAGGTCTGCTGGGGTTGAAAGACCTGCTGGTGACAAAATTGTCAAGTCAAGCGGAACGCGACCTGTCAACATCTCCTCCTTCACATTCTCCCGCAACTGGGGGTGCGAGGAAAAGGCTCAGAATTCCGAGCCCACCCGCTGGCGGTGATGCAGGGCAGTCTGGAGCGACTGCTGATGCTGACATCTGGTCCGGACTGAAGGACCTGACAACGATTACGGACATGTCGTCTACTGTCACTGCATATGATTCTCTCAACATTGATAGAATGGTGGAGGATTATATGAGTGACCGCATCCAAGTAGGCACGTCACACAGTCCGTACTTATACTGGCAGGAAAAAGAGGCAATTTGGAGGCCCTTGCACAAACTGGCTTTATTCTACCTAAGTTGCCCTCCCACAAGTGTGTACTCCGAAAGAGTGTTTAGTGCCGCCGCTCACCTTGTCAGCAATCGGCGTACGAGGTTACATCCAGAAAATGTGGAGAAGATGATGTTCATTAAAATGAATTATAATCAATTCCTCCGCGGAGACATTGACCAGCAGCAATTGCCTCCACAAAGTACACAGGGAGCTGAGATGGTGGATTCCAGTGGGGACGAATTGATAATCTGTGAGGAGGGGGATGTACACGGTGATATATCGGAGGGTGAAGATGAGGTGGACATCTTGCCTCTGTAGAGCCAGTTTGTGCAAGGAGAGATTAATTGCTTCTTTTTTGGGGGGGGTCCAAACCAACCCGTCATATCAGTCACAGTCGTGTGGCAGACCCTGTCACTGAAATGATGGGTTGGTTAAAGTGTGCATGTCCTGTTTTGTTTATACAACATAAGGGTGGGTGGGAGGGCCCAAGGATAATTCCATCTTGCACCTCTTTTTTCTTTTCTTTTTCTTTGCATCATGTGCTGATTGGGGAGGGTTTTTTGGAAGGGACATCCTGCGTGACACTGCAGTGCCACTCCTAGATGGGCCCGGTGTTTGTGTCGGCCACTAGGGTCGCTAATCTTACTCACACAGCTACCTCATTGCGCCTCTTTTTTTCTTTGCGTCATGTGCTGTTTGGGGAGGGTTTTTTGGAAGGGACATCCTGCGTGACACTGCAGTGCCACTCCTAGATGTGCCCGGTGTTTGTGTCGGCCACTAGGGTCGCTAATCTTACTCACACAGTCAGCTACCTCATTGCGCCTCTTTTTTTCTTTGCGTCATGTGCTGTTTGGGGAGGGTTTTTTGGAAGGGCCATCCTGCGTGACACTGCAGTGCCACTCCTAGATGGGCCCGGTGTTTGTGTCGGCCACTAGGGTCGCTAATCTTACTCACACAGCTACCTCATTGCGCCTCTTTTTTTCTTTGCGTCATGTGCTGTTTGGGGAGGGTTTTTTGGAAGGGCCATCCTGCGTGACACTGCAGTGCCACTCCTAGATGGGCCCGGTGTTTGTGTCGGCCACTAGGGTCGCTAATCTTACTCACACAGCTACCTCATTGCGCCTCTTTTTTTCTTTGCGTCATGTGCTGTTTGGGGAGGGTTTTTTGGAAGGGACATCCTGCGTGACACTGCAGTGCCACTCCTAGATGGGCCCGGTGTTTGTGTCGGCCACTAGGGTCGCTTATCTTACTCACACAGCGACCTCGGTGCAAATTTTAGGACTAAAAATAACATTGTGAGGTGTGATGTGTTCAGAATAGGCTGAAAATGAGTGTAAATTATGTTTTTTGAGGTTAATAATACTTTGGGATCAAAATTACCCCCAAATTCTATGATTTAAGCTGTTTTTTAGGGTTTTTTGAAAAAAACACCCGAATCCAAAACACACCCGAATCCGACAAAAATAATTCGGTGAGGTTTTGCCAAAACGCGTTCGAACCCAAAACACGGCCGCGGAACCGAACCCAAAACCAAAACACAAAACCCGAAAAATTTCAGGCGCTCATCTCTACTCTAAAATTGCATCTTTATGCACATATGTAGAGGGATTCGGTATGATATGTCGGTTTTGGGACTCCGGCGGGCAGGAGACCGATGCTGGGATACCGACAACCGGTATACCTGTGGCGAGCACAGCGTGTCCCCTTGTGGGCTCACTGCACTCGCCATGTTTCAGGCCCGGTCCCTTGGGTAGTGGCGTGGACCACCACCCGAGTGGGGATTTTCACCGGGTGTCATCCGGTGTCAGTCTCCCAACAACAAGCAAATGTAATTCCCCCATGTAGTGCTGCAATGTGTACATCTTTGTATCAGCTGGATAAGCGCCTATTTTGCTACAGGTCATCATCATGCCCTGTAGCTGGTGCAAAAGATTACCCTAAGGAAGGCCAGAATCTGTAAGGCTAAGACGGGACTTCATGCATCTGCATTCGGAAACTTGTGGTGCCCATTGAATTTATGCCTGCTGCCACAACCTTCATCAGGGCCGTAAAGAGATTGGGCAGGCCTCGATGAAGCAGTGGGTGTGGCCTAATAATGACATGCCCACTTTAAAAATAAAATAAAATGTACTGTTAACGGGTGGAGTTGGTGGGGGTTGGGGGTGTCTCAGTCAGGCATAGATCCAAGGGTGGGGGAAAGGGTGTGAGTATGATCACTACGATCACTAACCCCCCTGTAGGCAGGGGAGACTGCTGCATTCTCCCTGCACTCTCCAAAGCTTATCACACACTAGCTGGCTTACAGGTAAGAAGGGGGGTGGATGGGGGGGGGGGGGGCTGCAGACCCGGGGCACCGCCAGGCCTCTTCTAAAGCTCGGGCCTGAGCAATAAGTACCTCCCCCCTTTCTCTGCACCACTGGCCTTCATCATTAGTATATGCACTTGAACAAGCTCCATGATAGGTGCAAGAAATCCAACACAAACATGCTTTCCTATCCTTTTCTTGTGTGGTTCTTACATACTGTTTAAAACAGTCTTTCTGGCATTGGAGCAATCATATGACCTGTTGTATTGTATGTAAGCAGCATTTTAAAATTGGGCACAAGATGTAAGAAAAAGTGTACACTATTATTGCAATCATCATAGTATCTGTTTATTTGTCCAATAAAAGAAGAAAAAAAGAAAAAGAGATTCATCTTGTAATAATGGTAAATATGTTATAGAAGGTAGACAATGGTCATGTGACATTATGCAATATTAAAGAGCTATTCTTTCTTTTGCAATATTCTACATTTTGTGATATTTGGGGGGTATAAGATGCAGATACAGTAGAATGTTATTATCTATTGTTACCTAAAAGATGTACAGGCTCCAATGAGAAAATTAAAAGGTAATCAAGTCTGAGATTTTAATTAAGTGTTCAAATTGATTTAAACCTCTCCAGCCCACTGATATAAAACACCTACTATGATTTAACCATCCATACTCAAGTTGGTAATTTCTGAATGTTTCAGAGTAAATTAATTATGACACAACTCTGGAAAGTCAGCAGTTAGACCCTTAGTTCCACATCTGGCTATAGACAAGACCGGAATACTGAGAGGTTTGCACTTTGGAAGTTGTAATCATTGCCACACATAAATAGCAGGAAATACCTGTAAGTTGAAATTTGCATTATTCAACTCGGCAAACTGTGCTGTGTAAACGGGAGCAATGCGACCCGGCATCTAGTTTACAGTGTATGTACGAGCGGCACTTGGAGATCATGTGATCTCTAAGCGACGCCCTGCCGTGTCATCGTCAACGTCACCAACCCGACAATATGCCTGGTTGAAAAAGGCGGTGGGAAAGGGGCCTGAGGTGTGTCGCAGCTGGGTAGCACCCGTGTCAGGCTCCCGGCTGCGAACCACGGTATTTGGTATAAAAGAGGTATAATTTACTGTTCTCTTGTCTCATTCTTGTCTTGTATTCTTGGTCTTGTCCTTTTTGTCCTTTCTACTGACAGATAACTCTGGTCATCTCGGGGGTAAGCTCATAGTACTGCCAGTGGCGTAAGTCCTGGTAGGCATCCCACATCCGAATACTGGTAGGCATATAAAGTCTTAAGGGAAAAGCGGATCTTCTAGGCATGAAAACCTGCTGAGTGCACTCTACGAGTCTTACACCCACGTGTCTGGGGTTATTGTCCAGAAGATAGACCACATGCCAAGTTCACCCACTTATCACCTGCATTTACCCAGTTCTCTGCATCATAAGAATCCAGTAAATATCACATTTGCAAAGTAAGTTTGTCTATTAAGTAAAGGTTGCGGAGAAACAAATTTATGATTCACATTTTCTAAATAAGGTTTCAGCTATAAATTAGTTCATTTTAGGACTGTAAACTGTTCTTTCCACTAATAACTTATGATCGAAGGAAGGATTGTTTCTTTTTCTCCTTGCTACACTAAAGGGCCGTACTGACGATGAGATTTCCGCAGAGATGTGTTCTGAGCGATCTAGTGCAGACCACTAAGCACACATCTCTCTCCCCGCTCAGCACAGCGTGATGTGCTGAGCAGGGGTGGGGGGGGGGGGGGAGAACCCAGCGGTGAAATGAGTGACCATTGCCAATCTAGCACCAGCGAGAGCGATGCGCGGGACCGCGCATCGCTGTCGCCGGCACCCCTACACACAGAGCGGTGTTCAGCTAATTTCTGAGCAATCTAGTCAGATTGCTTAGAAATTAGCTGAACATCGCTCCGTGTGCACCCCCCTTAAGTATGTGTCAACTTTGCAGCTAATCATGTATTGCTCCCTCTGACTGAAGTGTAATGTTTGAAGTAATATAGTATATCACATGAATTACTTTAATAGCGATCCAGATATATTTAAGTCACTTATAACTCTCCTCTACACTTTAGGCAGCAAAGTGGAGTAGGAATATAAATCAGTATCCTACAGGCTGCTGTTATACTTTATGTGGACAGTTGTTAAATGTACAGATCTTTGTACGAATATCCACTAAACTATCTCTCTTACTCCCGAAATCTGACTACAAATATGCTCCACCCCTTCTGGCTTCCTCTTCTGTGTTTGCAGCTCCAACTTTGGACAGGAGGAGTGGACTGGGGTAAGTTGCTGCTTCAGAGGCAAATGTAAGTAAGTATAAGCTAACACATGGACACACACATGTTAAAGGGGTGCTATCTGGAATGTGTGACAGGGGCTCAGCCTGGCATAATGTGTAAAAGGGGGCTCCACCTGCTGAAAAGAGTAAAAGGGGGCTTTACCTGACATAATGTGTAAAAGAGTGCTCTACCTGGCATAATGCATAAAAAAGGGCTCTACCTAGCACAATGCGTAAAAGGGGGCTCTAACTGGCACAATGTGTAAAAGGGGGGCCTACCTGGCGTACTGTGTAAAAGGGGCTCTGCTTGGTGTAATGTGTAAAAGAGACTCTATCGTGCGTAATGCATAAAAGGGGCTCTACCTGGTGTAATTTGTATAAGTGGTACTACTGTATGGTATAATTTGAATAATAGATACTACTGTGTGACGTAATATAAATTGGTACTATTGTGATCACAATCAGTGCTATAACATTTATTTAAACATATTTAAAAACAGAAATGTTATTCACAGCAAAAAACAGACTCATTGCCAAAAAATAGGTCTGATTACAAAGAGAACTAAACCTCCACTCATTAAATGGCTAATCTATTCTGATCAACAGCAGTATGGGTACATTGGAGTTATCTTTCTTACATGCATCACGAATCATATTCTAAATTATTTTATTTTGCTTATGTGCATAAATAATGGGCTTTTTCTATTAACTGCACCCAAATGGAATACATGCACCCTACATGAAAGTAGCTCTGGAACCTAACCGCCAACATACTAGTCTAAAAATCTGTAATGCGTGCTTATCAATGTCCACTGGGCTCTAGGTGGTAGTATAGGATACTCATTAAGTGACCTAGCTCGAGTCTGCTCTACAGTCACCTGATGAAATAAATGGAACGTGCCAATGAAAATCCACTCTTTACTGTTTGTAATATCTTTTGCCCATAGAAAAGAATTTATTTGCAATTAAGCTAAGAAACAGACCAACTAGCTGACATTGTATGAATCACATATTATATGGAGCAAATAACATGTTCCACTTCAGAGTTCCTAAGCCTTAGGCAACATATTGGTTTGGGACACCTTCCCACCTCCATTAGTTAATAAACAACAGCACAAACATAGGTCCACAGAACCCAGTGGTCTAGGGTGACATCTGTATATTGCCATAGCAACATGCCTCATCTTGCTTTGCAATGTTTCTATACTAGTACGTTTGCAGTTGCACCAATTCAAATAATTGACATTACAAAAGCAGAGGGGATAGCATTTGTGCTGAACATCTACACTCTCCAAAGTTATATAGTAAATGACTCACTGTATCTCAAATCAAAGTATCAGCAATTTACAAATCTTTTAATGGAAATTTTTATATAAACAGTAAAATAGTTCAAAGCAGAATACATAAAACTCATGCAACAATGTACTGTACATGTAGAGTACAATATACATATTACTGTAGCAGTTAATTTGAATTCTGAATGATTTTACACAAATAAAGGTCAGCTGCAGATTTTCTGATTTGTTTGATAAATAAGATTTACAGTAGGTCACACTTTCCAATGTTGTTAATACCATTATTATTCTCTTATCATGCAGTTTTCCTTAAAATAAATGACATTCCTTTCCATAGAATTATGGGGGTCATTCCGAGTTGATCGCTCTCTAGCAGTTTTTAGCAGCCATGCAAATGCATTGTCGCCGCCCACTGGGGAGTGTATTTTCACTTTGCAGAAGTGCGAACGCCTGTGCAGCAGAGTGCCTGCAAAATCTTTTCGTGCAAAACAAGACCATCCCTGTAGTTAGTAGTTACTCTTCGTGTGCGTTGATTCTAACGACGGAGGGACGGCTTTTGACGTCACAAACCCGTCCAGCAAACGCCCAACCACGCCTGCGTTTTTCTAAACACTCCCTGAAAACGGTCAGTTGACGCCCAGAAACGCCCCCTTCATGTCAATCTTCCTGCGTTTGGCCGTGCGACTGGAATGTTTGTTAGACTCTGTGCAAACCCACGATGCTCTTTGTACCCATATGACGCGCCTGCGCATTGCATTGCATATGCATGCGCAGAAATGCCAAATTTTTAGCCTGATCACTGCGCTGCGAACAACGGCAGCTAGCGATCAACTCGGAATGACGCCCTATGTTCAGAGAACATACTGTGAGCAATTAGGACTGGTTTCACTAGAACATGTACAGGTACACCACCGATTTTCCGGCAACCGATGATCCGGAACCTCTTTTAATCCAGACAATTTTGATTTGTCCGGATTAAAGGGGGTTAGGGACATCCTTTAACCCGGAACATTTTCTGCGCATGGGCGTAACACGCAATACGCGCAAGTGTCAGTGGGTACAGCTTCCACGGACACTGCAGGTGACACAGCAAGCATCAGTGTGGCTGTTATGGCGTCCAAGGTCACAGCAAGTACCGCACATGGGCGGAACACTCAGCCTGAGCCTGATACCTGTTTTGCTTATAAACAGTTTTGCATACACTACTGTGTTTATTCATTAATTAATATTATACTGTAGCATATATTTTACTATTTATTGCTTTAGAAATGTTCCGAAGGTGCAAAATTAGTTTCCACCGTTAATCCGGCAAAATCGATAAACCGGAACGGCACTGGAACCGAGGATGCCGGAAAATCGGTGGTGTACCTGTACTATAGAATTAATTTGATTCACTGATTTTGAGATTTATCTTCCACTGTACAAGATACTGTAAGTAAAGCAGTTAAAAATCAATGGTCTTGCAGAAAGAAAGTAAGGGGTTAATATGGTAATATTCAATAACAAGGCTGATTTTCCATTGCTCCTTATCCATACTTACCTACCCTCCCAAAATGGCCGGGAGGCTCCCGAAAATCGGGTGGTGCTCCGAGCCCCCGGAAAGGTCTGCTAGTGTCCTGCATCCACCGCCAGCCCCCGCATCCACCCTCAGCTGCCCACCATGGATCACCAGTGGACAGTCCAAGGGGGACCTGATGACACGATTCGTGCTGAATCACGTCATCATAGCTCTGCCCCCCGCTATCCAGTGCATGTTTCCTCGGCACTGACTAGCGGAGGTGTAGTCAGGATGACGTATTCATGGTAAAGCACCCATGGAACATGCCTCTTACCGCTGGACATGCCCCCTGTTCACCAATAAGTCTGCCCCCTCCCAGAGGAGGGGGTAGCAATGTTGTTAAGTATGCCCTTATTGCAGTGATAGATTGCAATGATGATGATGAGTGATTTTCTATCTATTGCTGGGGCAACTGATCAACACTCGCCCACCTCAGTCATACAGGTTTGGGCAGTAAGGGTTAATTTACGGGTTTATTTGGCCAGACTCAGGTGATTTGTGCATGTAACTTCCTGATAAATACATAAAAAAATAAATAGATTAAAATCATAAATACATAAATAATAATATGTGATACCCCACAGAACTGCCAAGCTGCATTGACTGGTATGCTAAAGACTCAGACAGTACAGGTGGACGGCAGAGAGTTAATTGGCCTTCCTAGTGTCATGGTGATGCAGAGAGGGGCTGGACATGTGATATTCAACTGATTGACACATGCAGGGAGCCACTGGATCGGACAGTTCTCCAGTGGAGTGAAGGAGCACATTGTGTGGTGACTAGGATTGGCCATTGGTGGGTTATCCATTGATGGTCATCATCAATGGTACCATTGATGGATAACCTTAGTGGTGTAAAACCATCTGTAAGGGAACAATCAATGGTTTTACCCGTAGATGGTCACCACAGCATTACTGTAAAATGAACTGTGGGCCAATCAGAGCCCGGGGGCATGACTTCGCGGTTGTCAGGGCTAAGCTCCATGCCCTGACACTTTGAGGAAAAAGAAAGAAAAATTGGTAGCACCGAACCATCGATGCCAGGAATCCATCTGTTTCTACCCCATTGATGGTAACAATAATTTTAAACCATTGATGGTCAGTGACCATCCGTATTGGTGACACTGTGAGAGCAGGAAAGTAGCATGTGTGGCCATCAGTGAGTGGAGCTGTGTGACATAGAGAAGACTACCCATTGGAAGCAGAGCTTGCATACTCTGGTCCCTCAGACAGTGAACCGCTGTAGGAAATATATGACTGGTGCCTGCAGCAGGCAGCGGGAGTGCTGAATGGGAGGCAGAAGAGTGGAAAGTGACCTGGCATGGCTGCTGTCGGAAGAGGTCTGTAGCAGAGACGCTGCACCTGGAGAACTGTACAAGGAGCTGACATCAGAGGACAAGAGCATACCTAGAGACTGAGTGTCTGAGACACCAAGGGGAGCTTATTACAAGTAAGAGGGCTTCTGTCCATGTGGGGTCCTGTACCTTACACAATGCTTGCTGCGCTGAGTGCCCCTGCCAGCTTTCCAGACTCTCCAATAGTTGTAACCTTCCCTAATGACTGCTTTGTATATTGGGGATCATTCTGACCCGATCGCACGCTGCAGTTTATCGCAGCGGTGTGATCGGGTCAAACTGCGCATGTGCCGGTGCCGCTACGATCGCCTTTGCCTGATTGACAAGCAGAGGCTGTCGCTGGGCGGGGGGCGGAACGGCGGTGTTTGGCCACCGTTTCGTGGGCGCGGTCCGGCCAATGCAGGCGTGGCCGGACCGAACGGGGGACGGGCCGCAGCGGCTGCGTGACATCACACACAGCCGCTGCGGGCCGGGGAGCGATGAGTAGCTACCGGCCAGAACGCTAAAGTTGCGCTGGTCGGGAGCTACTCTTGAAGTGCAAAGGCATCGCCGCTGTGCGATGACTTTGCACTTCTGTGGGGGGGGGGCACTGACATGTGGGGTGGGATAGCCCTGTGCTGGGCGTCACCCCGCATGTCAGTGTGAATGATCGTAGCTGTGCTAAATTTTAGCACAGCTACGATCATCTCGGAATGACCCCAATTGTTCTGAGGCCAAAGAATTACTGTATAAGGGACAAAGGGGCTGGCACGGGCGAATAACCCAAGTGGCTGCAATGTTGTGCAGCCAAGACTGATCCAGAGACCATTCTCCTGCAGATGAGGGATTTAGCATAAAAGTGAGTCTACCACCCATGCCTTAATTGTGATGGAACAGCACCATCTAGCGACTGAAACTGCAAGTTGAGAGGCTGTTTAATAAAACTGTGCTCATCTACCATTGTGACTGTGATTTCCATATTCCGCCAGTGTATCACGCCACAAGCCTTCATATCTGTTTGTCTGATTCCCTGTTAGGCTAGCAGAATAATAGGGAGACAGGAAGAGGAATTATCAATCCTCAAGTGGTTGCCCAGTGTCACCTCTATCCCTGCACCCTATATTTCTACAAAAGTTGAGGACACCTCTATATTGGAACCTACTTTGTTACAAGAAGTTAATTGTGGCTCCAAAATAAATACTCATATAGGGCTGAACTCCTTTATATCTGCATATATAAATACCTAAAAAGTCCGGGACATCCAAGCTGTGCACAGGTAATAAAAAAGGGACTTATTCTGGGACATTGGTTATTAAACGGGTACTTGACACCTTGACAACTGCACAGTAGATGGCAACTGTATTGTATGTGTAACATTGAAATTGTTATTGAAAGGATTATGCAGGCTTGTTAAAGTTACTTGAACCTTAGGAAAGAGATCCTTTGAGAGTTATATTAATTGTGTAGAGGGAAATAATATACATATACTGTTGGTGGTGAGACATTGACAACTGTTCTTACAGTATTTTGTTGTGTGCCAATTATATAAAACTTAAAAAATGTGATAAATTGTTTTGGTGTGAATATTGTATTACAGGTTGAGTATCCCTTATCCAAAATTCAAAATCCCACATTTTTTATTCCCCTACCGAGATAATGACTCAAATATTTATATATTACATTACATATCTATATAATATATCTATATATACACATAATATATAATATATATGTCATTATCTCAATAGGGGACCCAAAAATGTGGGATTTTGAATCTGTACTACGTTGTTGCACTGAACTGTGTTAATAAATACCCTGAAGCTGAGATACCGGAAGCGCATCTTGGTATGAGTTGACGGCCCTTCTCCTTCTTCCGAAAAGTATGGATGAAGCTGTACCAAAGAATATCCCGACTCCAAATAAAGGAACCGTAGAATGTTAAGATAATACATCACCTGCTACGTGACCATTGTGCTGCAACACCTTTGGTCACCATTGGTTGTGACAAACACATAAAAGAAATCTATTGATAAATGAAAAATTTAAATATTAAAACGGATTCAGTATGATTTACCGGCGGCCGGGATGCCAGTATGTCAATATACCAACAACGGCTGGGTGCCAGTATGCCGGCACCGGGGCTAGCGCAAAGAGTTCCCTTGCAGGCTCTCTGCACTTACCATGCTGGGGCTCGGTGGCGCGCTCGCCACAGGTTCCATAGCCACTCTATGGGTGTCGTGGACACCCAAGAGTGGGAATCAATCCTGTTTGGTTGGTATTCCAGCTGCCGGCATTGCCAGCTGTCAGGATTCCAGTGCCGGCATCCTGAACGCCGGGATCCTGACAGCTGGCAACTTAAACGTAGACCATTAAAACATAGGGGGTTATTCCGAGTTGTTCGCTCGTTATTTTTTTTGCGCAATGGAGCGATTAATCGCTAATGCGCATGCGCAATGTCCGCAGTGCGACTGTGCCAAGTAAATTTGCTATGCAGTTAGGTATTTTACTCACGGCATTACGAGGTTTTTTCTTCGTTCTGGTGATCGTAATGTGATTGACAGGAAGTGGGTGTTTCTGGGCGGAAACTGGCCGTTTTATGGGAGTGTGCGAAAAAACGCTGCCGTTTCTGGGAAAAACGCGGGAGTGGCTGGAGAAACGGAGGAGTGTCTGGGCGAACGCTGGGTGTGTTTGTGACGTCAAACCAGGAACGACAAGCACTGAACTGATCGCAGATGCCGAGTAAGTCTGGAGCTACTCAGAAACTGCTAAGAAGTGTCTATTCGCAATTTTGCTAATCTTTCGTTCGCAATTTTGATAAGCTAAGATTCACTCCCAGTAGGCGGCGGCTTAGCGTGTGCAAAGCTGCTAAAAGCAGCTTGCGAGCGAACAACTCGGAATGAGGGCCATACTGTATAGTACTGATAGTGCTAGTGATAGTACTGCTATTGCTTGAAGAAATCCCTTGGTGTATAGCATGAGGGATGTTGTACAGAATGTGCCATTCAGAAAGTGAGTACAGACATAAGGGGTAATTCAGATCTGATCGCAGCAGCAAATTGTTAGCAGCTGTGCAAAAACATGTGCACTGCAGGGGGGCAGATATAACATGTGCAGAGAGAGTTAGATTTGGGTGGGGTGTGTTCAAACTGAAATCTAAATTGCACTGTAAAAATAAAGCAACCAGTATTTACCCTGCACAAAAACAAAATCACCCACCCAAATCTAACTCTCTCTGTACATGTTATATCTGCCTCACCTGCAGTGCACATGGTTTTGCCCAACTGCTAACAAATTTGCTGCTACGATTAGGTCTGAATTACCCCCATAATGTCGACACTGTGAACGTGAACTGTAGACACTGCATGTCTACATCATTTCAAGTCAAACCATAACCACAGCCTTACTGTAATCTTAACCAAAGCCCATCCCTAACACTTAAACTAACCCTAACACTTTTTTTTACATTGTGCCTGTTTACTCTATCGACATTATACCCATGTAGACATTGTGAATGTCTCTTTCAACTAGAGATGTGCGGCGGGGCACTTTTTGTGTTTTGGTTTTGGATCTAGATGATTTTTGAAAAAAAAACATAAAAACAGCTACAATCACAGAATTTGGGGGTAATTTTAATCCTGTGGTATTATTAACCTCAATAACATTCATTTCCACTCATTTCCAGTCTATTCTGAGCACCTCACACCTCACAATATTGTTTTCAGGCCAAAAGGTTGTACCGAGGTCACTGGATGACTAAGCTAAGCGACCCAAGTGTGCGGCACAAACACCTGGCCCATCTAGGAGTGGCACTGCAGTGTCAGACAGGATGGCACTTTTTAAAACTAGGCCACAAAGAGCACATAATGCAAAGAAAAAAAAAAGGTGCAAGATGGAATTGTCCTTGGGCCCTCCCACCCACCCTTATGTTGTATAAACAGGACATGCACATTTTAACAAACCAATCATTTCAGTGACAGGGTCTGCCATACGACTGTGGCTGAAATGATTAGTTTATTTGGGCCCCCACAAAAAAAGAAGCAATTAATCCCCCAACCAAAAAAGAAGCAATTCATCTCTCCTTGCACAAACTGGCTTTACAGAGGCAAGATGTCATCATCTTCCTCATCCTCTGATTCCTCATCCTTTTCAGTGTGTACATCCTCCTCCTTACAGAGTATTTATTCGTCCCCACTGGAATCCACCACCACAGATCCCTGTGTACTTTCTGGAGGTAATTGTTGGTAAATGTCTTTCTGGAGGAATTTATAATTCATTTTGATAAATATCAGCTTCTCCACATTTTGTGGACGTAACCTCCTGACGAGGTTATCGGCTGCACTAAACACTCTTTCGGAGTACATACTGGAGGAGGGGCAACTTAGGTAAAATCAAGCCAGTTTGTGCAAGGGCCTCCAAATTGCCTCTTTATCCTGCCAGTATACATACGGACTTTCTGACTGCCTACTTGGATGCTGTCACCGATATAATCCTCCACCATTCTTTCAATGGTAACAGCATCATATGCAGTGACAGTAGACATGTTAGTAATCATTGGCAAGTCCTTCAGTCCGGACCAGATGTCAGCACTTGCTCCTGACTGACCTGCATCAAAGCCAGCGGGTGGGTTTGGAAATGTTATCCTTTTTCTCGCAACCCCAGTTGCGGGAGAAAAGGAAGGAGAAGCTGTTGATGGGTCACGTTCCGCTTGAGTTGACATTTTTTTCACCAGCAGGTCTTTGCACCTCTGCAGACTTGTGGCTGCCTGAAAGAGAGTTACAACGTAGGCTTTAAATCTAGTATCGATCACGGTAGCCAAAATTTAGTGCTCTGATTTCAACAGATTGACCACCCTTGAATCCTGGTAAAGCGAATGAAGCACTCCATCCACAAGTCCCACATACTTACCGGAATAGCTCTGTCTTAGCTACTCCTTCAATTTCTCCAGCTGCTTCTGCAAAAGCCTGATGAGGAGAATGACCTGACTGAAACTGGCAGTGTCTGAACTGACTTCACGTGTGGCAAGTTCGAAGGGTTGGAGAACCTTGCATAACATGGAAATCATTCTCCACTGCGCTTGCATTCCTCCTCCTTTCCCTATATCATAGGTGGATTTATAGGCTTGAATGTCCTTTTGCTCCTTTTCCACCTCATTATCACCTCTTGCTTTAGGTGATGGCAGGGCAGTTCAGGAATGTTTGCTGGCGCTTCAGTCTTCGGCACACAGTGGCTGAATGTCGAAAGTGGCCACCAATTTTTCTGGCCACCGACAGCATTTCCTGCATACCCCTGTCATTTTGTACAAAATTTTGCACCACCAAATAATTGCATGTGCAAAACATGGGAGGTGCTGGAATTTGCCCAGATGTAATGTACGCGCAATATTGGTGGCGTTGTCCGATATCACAAATCCCCAGGAGAGTCTTAGTGAGGTAAGCCATAGTGCGATGATGTCCCTCAGTTTCCGTAAGAGGTTGTCAGCGGTGTGCCTCTTATGGAAACCGGTGATACACAGCGTAGCCTACCTAGGATTGAGCTGTCATTTGTGAGATGCTGCTACTGGCGTTTGTGAGATGCTGCTACTGGTTCCGCTGCTGTTGTTGCTGTGGGAGGTAATACATCTACCCAGTGGGCTGTCACAGTCATGTAGTCCTTAGTATTCCCTGCTCCACATGTCCAAATGTCCGTTGTTAAGTGGAAACTGGGTACAACCGCATTTTTCAGGGCACAGAGGAAATTTTTTTAATGTCCCTGTACAATCCGGGAAACATTTTCCTAGTGAAGTTTAATCTAGATGGGATTTGGTACAGGGAACACACTACCTCCATCAATTGTCTAAATCCCACTGCACTGATGGCGGATACCGAATGCACATCTAGCACCAACATAGCTGTCAAGACTTCAGTTATCCGCTTAGCAACAGGATGACTGCTGTCATGTTTCATTTTCCTCGCAAAGGACTGTTGGACAGTCAATTGTTTAGTTGAAGTAGTACAAGTGGTCTTCTGACTTCCCCTGTGGAATGACGATCGACTCCCAGCAGCAACAACAGCAGTGGCAGCAGTGGCAGCAGCAGCAGCAGTAGGCATACCACTCAAGGATCCTCCATAGAAATCCCGGTTAGGAGATTACTCCTCAGTCTTGCCAGTGACATGGCCTGCAGGACTACTGACGTTCCTGACTGAGGAGGAAGTTGACGTTGAGGGAGTTGGTGGTGTGGCTTGCAGGAGCTTGGGTACAAGAGGAAGAAGGGATTTAGGTGTCAGTGGACTGCTTACACTCTTACCCAAAGTTTCTGAACTTGAAAATGACTTCTAATAAATGCGCTGCAGGTGACATATAAGGGAATATGTTCCTAGGTGGTTAACGTCCTTAGCCCTACTTATTACGGATTGACAAAGGCAACACACGTCTTGACACCTGTTGTCCGGATTTGTGGAGAAATAATTCCACACTGAAGTTTATTTTTTTGGTATTTTGTCCAGGCATAACAATGGGCTTATTTATCCCACGGACAACAACTGTCTCCCCTGGTGCCTGATTTAAACAAACCACATCACCGTAAGAATCCTCCTCATCAACTACCTCCTCAGCGCCAGTAACACCCATATCCTCATCCTGGTGTACTTCAACAGTAACATCTTCAATTTGAATATCAGAAACTGGACTGTGGGTGCTCTTTCCAGCACTTGCAGAGGGCGAGCAAATGGTGGAAGGAGCCACCTCTTCCCGTCTAGTGTTGGGAAGATCAGGCATTGCAACCACCGACACACTTGGACTCTCCTTGGGGATTTGTGATACCATCTTAGAACGCACAGTTCTTTGCTGTGCTTTTGCCAGCTTAACTCTTATAATTTTTCTAGCGGGAGGATGAGTTCTTCCATCGTCATGTGAAGCTGAACCACTAGTCATGAACATAGGCCAGGGCCTTAGCTGTTCCTTGCCATTCTGTGTCGTAAATGGCATATTGGCAAATTTACGTTTCTCTTCAGATGATTTAAATTTATTCTCTTGGATCATTTTACTGAACTTTGTCTTTTTGGATTTTACATACCCTCTACTATGACACTGGGCATCTGCCTTGACAGATGATGTTCATGGCATTTCCTTGTCTATGTCATGACTTGTGTCAGCAGCTTCAGCACTAGGAGGAAGTGGTTCTTGATATTTCCCTATTTTATCCTCCAAATTTTTGTTCTCCATTATTTTTCTGGAGTTATAAAACAATATGCGGCACAAGGCAAGCCCTGTCAAAATTAGTTAGATTAAATATTAATAACCCCTTTTTTTTTAGTAAATAATATACCGCAAAGGACAGCACAACTGCACTTATACGGCAGTACCACTGGACTTAAATGGCAGTACCTTTGGACATATACGGCAGCAACACTGGACTTATACGGCAGTAACGCTGGACTTATACGGTAGTACTTCTGGACTTATGTGGCAGCACCACTGGACTGGACTTATACAGCAGAACCACTGGAATGGACTTATACAGAAGAACCACTGGACTGGACTTATACGGCAGTACACCTGGACTTACACGGCATTACACCAGGACTTATACGGCAGCACTACTGGACATATACAGCAGCAGCACTGGACTTATATGGCAGTACCACTGGACTAATACGGCAGTACCCCAGAACTTACACGGCAGCACTACTGGACTGAAATTATACGTCAGTACTTCTGGACTTATACGGCAGCCCCACTGGACTGGACTTATACGGCAGCCCCACTGGACTGGATTTATATGGCAGCACTACTGGACTGGACATATACGGCAGCACCACTGGACTGGACTGATACAGCAATACCCCTGGACTTATACGGCAGTACCCCTGGACTTATACGGAAGTACCCAAGAACTTATATGGCAGCACCACTGGACTTATACGGCAGTACCGCTGGACTTATATGGCAGTACCCCTGGACTTATACGGCAGCACCACTTGAATGGAATTATACAGCAGCACCACAGGACTTGACTTATACGGCAGTACCACTGGACTTATACGGCAGCACCACTTAAATTATATGGCAATACCACTGGACTCCACTTTTACAGCAGTATCCCTGGACTTATATTGCAGCACTGCTAAACTTTATACAGCAGTACTGCTGGACTTATACGGCAGTACTCCTAGACTTATACGGCAGCACCACTGGACTTATTTGGCAGTACCCCTGGACTTAAACGGCAGCACCACTGGACTTATATGGCAGCACCACTGGACTGGACTTATAAGGCAGCATCACTGGACTGGACTTATATGGCAGTACCCCTGGACTTATACAGCAGAACCACTGGACTGGACATATATGATAGCACCCCAGGACTTTTACGGCAACACCACTGGACTGTACTTATACGGCAGCATCACTGGACTGGACTTATATGGCAGTACCCCTGGACTTATATGGCAGTACCACTGAACTTATACGGCAACTCCACTGGACTGGACTTATATGGCAGTACCCCTGGACTTATATGGCAGCATTACTGGACTTATACAGCAGTACCACTGGACTTATACAGCATTATCCCTGGACTTATATGGCAGCACCACATGACTGGACATATGCGGCAGCACCACTGGACTGGACTTTTACAGCAGAACCACTGGACTGGACTTATACGGCAGTACCCCTGGACTTATATGGCAGCAGCACTAGACTTATATGGCAGCACTACTGGACTGGACTTATATGGCAGCACCCCAGGACTTATACGGTAGCACCACTGGACTTATACAGCAGCACCACTGGACTGGACTTATACAGCAGCACCACTGGACTGGGCTTATAAGGCAGCACCACTGGACTTATGGCAGCATGGGACACCACCACTGGACATATGGCAGCACAGAATACCACCACTGGACTGATGCAGCATAAGACAGCACCATTGGACTGGATTTATACAGCAGCACTGGACTTATGGCAGCACAGGACACCACCACTGGATTTATGGCAGAGGACAGAGGCCAGAGGACACTACCACTGGACTGATGCAGCACAAGACAGCACCACTGGACTGGACTTATACAGCAGCACTGGACTTATGGCAGCACAGGACACCACCACTGTGACTGGACTGATGCAGCACAATATACCACCACTGTACTGATGCAGCATAAGACAGCACTGGAATGATACAAAAGAGCAGGTCACCACCCCACACGCCACGCCACTTTCCCACACAGACACAGAGGAGACACGTCCTCTCGATACACTCTCCAGTACTGGAGTGAAAATGGCGGTGACGTGCGTCTTCTTATACGGAATCCAAAACCCGCGAGAATCCGACAGCGGTATGATGACATTTTGCCTCTTTCTACTTTCCGGGTCTGGTGGGAAAATTTGAGCTGGGCTCGGGACGTTATGTTTGAAGGGGTTCAGTTCTCAGGGAACCGTACCCGCTTATCCCTACTTTCAACATTTTGTTTATGTCAACATTCTGAATGTTGTCACAATGATTACATTCAGAGTGAATCTCTGTCTCAGTCCAAGCATTTTCACCCTTTAAAAAAGAAACCACTCAGATAGATTTAAATTTTATTTCTAAAGAGAAATGGAAAGACAGCTTCAGAACAGTGCAAGGTGACAGAATTACCAAAAAATTATTGTACTGCTTTGCATACACACATCACCATGTCACATTCCACAAATCACTTCACTCTCCACCTGTCTCCAACTATAAAGGGTTATTTAAATTATTTTTTGTGACACTTTATCTCATCACTTAGCAACAATAAAAAAAACATTTCCAATTCTATTCTAATGGTATACCTACACATTTCCTCACTAGTCATATAATTGTAAAGCCACACAACTTTCTGAGCTTATTAAAGCTAATACTGGAACATCATACATGGCATGAAAAATATGCATATCAGGAGTATTCTTATTATCTGAACTGTAGAATGAGTAGGACCCTGAGAAAGTGAATTGCAATTACAGTATATCTTTTGGTCCCCTGACTTGCTCTTATTCGGCCACAAAGCTACTCTATATGGCACAGCTATTAAGTAATTTCAATAAACATCACATACAGTTCTTGACTGTGCTACACAAACGATTAATACTCTGGATCCGAGACCTCAAGACAGAACTGCAATGGCTTCCATTGATTTTTTGTCTACAGTAAAACAGGAATACAGGAAATTTTAATTTACGATTAGAACACACAAAATGTGGTCACTTAAAGTCAACAGTGTTTGTTTGAACAAGCCTGTGACAAATGCTTCTTAAGTGAAATGTTTTAAATGTAAACATGAGTCTAAATAAATTGAATGCTTTATAATGCTTTTAAATATATGCATAGATCTTGTATTTTTGGTGTGCGGTTATTTCAAATACCGTAGATGGAATCCAAACTTATTTCATCCACATGCAAAATGACTGAACAGCTGTTTGTTCTTTCTTTCTGAGTCAAGAGGGCTCTAAGCAAGTGCGATGCAATATTCACTGAATGCAGACTTATAAGTCACATCTAATTGAGCATAAAATGCTCTGTTTAATAAGTTAATTTTATGTTAATGTTGTTTAGTTGCTTACAACTTTTGCACTGCTGTAAAAATGCTAAAATTCTTTTTACACATTGCCAGTAAAGATTAGATTTTTATATTCAGGAAATGATAATGGCCTATCTCATATAAAGTCATTTGAATATGGCAGACCACCATAGCAAAATGTTAGGTCCCAACTTCATTATCTACAGTAGGTGAGAAGCAATAGGTTGTTTAGTGGGCTACTAAAGAAAGGACATCTACGGTAGCTGTAATCTCTTATTTCTTTATACGCGAAGGGGCAGAAGAAACTCTTTTTCTGGGGCACTGTTAAAGTTATAAAATGTAACTTTTATTACTCTACTTTAAATACAATAAGTATTGTAATCACATACAGATAGACAAACACAGTGTCGGACTGGTGGATGTAGGGCCCACCGGGGGAAGGCAGTGGTAGGGGTCTAACCATTAGAGAGTGCAACGTCTGGGCCCCTTCATAAATATATATACAGTAAATTCAGCTGTTGCATGCATGATAATATTTCAGATTAACAACAGATTAATAACAGCAATGCACTGTAGAAAATTCACCATAGTCCAATATAAGGCAACATATTAATAATGTATAATTCAAGTGCACAGTCTGGAACCTGATCCTTAGAGCAGGAGGTGGGCGCACTGTGAACTGTGTTGCCTACTGGACATGATCAACATCTACAAATATATAAGGGGACAACACACATAGCTTGCGCGGGACCTGTTTTTGGTAAGATCAGCACAGAGGACACGTGGACACTCGCTTAGGTTAGAGGAGAGGAGATTCCGCACAAGCAGCAAAAAGGTTTTTTCACAGTAAGGACAATACGCGTTTGGAATTCCCTGCCTGAGAGAGTAGTAATGGTGGACTCAATCAACACCTTTAAGAATGGGTTAGATAAATTCCTAATGGATATGGATATACAGGGTTATGGTGCATAGTCGCGCACTATAGTTACTATGAAAAGAGGAATAAAACACAACAGCTGACATCAGCATCAGACAAAATTTAAACCAAAATAAACCTGCATAGGAGACCACAAATAGGTTGAACTTGATGGACAAATTGTCGTTTTTCAACATTAGATACTATGTTACTATGGGGGGGTCATTCCGAGTTGATCGCTCGCTAGCAAGTTTTAGCAGCCGTGCAAACGCTATGCCGCCGCCCACTGGGGAGTGTATGAACGCATGTGCAGCCGAGCTCTGCAATAACAGTTTGTGCGGTTTCTGAGTAGCTCTGAACCTACTCAGTGCTTGCGATCACTTCAGCCTATTCGTGTCCGGATTTGACGTCATACACCCGCCCAGCGAACGCCCAGCCATGCCTGTGTTTTTTCATGCACACCTGCATTTTTGCAAACACTCCCTGAAAACGGTCAGTTGACACCCAGAAACGCCCCCTTCCTGTCAATCTTCTTGTGGCCGTCTGTGCGACTGAAAACTTTGCTAGAACCTGTGCACAACCACGCGCGTGCGCATTGCGGGGCTTACGCATGTGCAGAAATGCCAAATTTTAGCCTGATTGCTGTGCTGCGAACAATGGCAGCTAGGGATCAACTCGGAATGACCCCCATGTAACTATGTTACTGTATCAATAGGAATTATCTATGAGACCTTGAAAATATGGTACCAGTTTTGAAAAACAATTATTTCGCTCAAGGTTTCTGAATTATCAGTGAACTACACATTGTCTATTTGAAGCATTTATTACAGCAAGATAATTTATTATCTCTGCTATTATCTACAACTATATGTTATATGTGATGTTTGTGTATCTGTATGTGATTACAATACTTATTGTTTTTAAAGTACAGTAATAAATGCTACATTTTATAACTATAAGAGTGCCCCCAGAAAAAGTTTCTTCTGCCCCTTCTTGTATATACGTTCATCCTACTCTCAAGGGAGCACCTCCACCCGAGACATTTCTAAGTGGAATTCCACTGGATAAAACCATGGCACTTATATTACACTGTGGAACAATATATGCTTAGCAATTGATTCACACCCTAATTGATACACCTGTGCTCAAGTCTCCCCCTCCCCTTTTCCCTTCAAATATCTCTTATTTGTTGCAAGATGAAAGTGAGAGTAATCTTCTTCTTTCTCTCCGGTCCCTAATCATTTTGTTTTTTTTCTGCCAGTATGCTATTGCAGTGGTTCTCAAACTTTTTTTTGAATCATGGCACCCTAGAGTATCAGAATTTTTTTTTATGGCGTCCTTAGTACAAAGTTTCTTATTGAAAGATTTAGAAAGAAATATTAAATTATGTAAACTGTATTTAAATGTCATCTTCAGGTTCAATTGTGTGGTGAGACACAAGATTTGCTTCTGTTTGTCCACATATTTTATGATTGACAGCCACCAGCACTAGCTTTGTCTATTATATTGACAATTAAATAATTTGAAGTGTCCCGATGTACCCCAGTTTGAGAACCGCTGTGCTATTGTAAAGCACATTTAAACAATAAATGTCATGGGGAATCTGTTGCCACTATCAATTAAGAGGAAGACAGCAAGTCTTTTGGGGACTAGAACCTCTAACATAGCATCTGGAACTTTCATATGGAAGCAACTAGATTTATTTAAGGGCTATTGTGTGAGATTGTAATGTTATGCCTTTTGGGTGGAAAAGACATTTTCTGCTAGAAGTTGACCTTTTGGAAATAGAAAGGAGTCATTACATATACAGCATTTGTAACAATAATTTAAACTGTATGCTTGAATTACTGTAAGCCACATATTACCTTAAGCAATTAGAGTACTGAATTGTTATGACCAGGAGTATTGTCTCAAAACGTTCACATCTACAGTAATTATTGGCTTTAAATGTAACCATGACTAGGAATGGTCAAAACCTTCTGAAAAAAGGTTCTTGAAATAGTTCATTGAATGTACACAGAAGTTTGTCAAATCCAACCGTAATTTGAGTTTGTCAAATCATGTTGACGGCTATCAGAAAAGTATGTAACCTTACAGGTGTTAAACATTTATCAAATGCTATGTCATGTTTTATTTTGTAGAATAGTCATTAAATATTATTTTTTTTCAAAAATATCTGAGATTTGGTATAGTGTAATAATTGTATATATAGTATAAGCTATAGGCCACAATAGTTTTTGTTATGTTGTTATCATGATTGAACCAGTTACATAATATGTGATTTACTTTTGTTACTTTTGTTTCTTTTTAGATATGGGAAACTCAACCTGTATACTGTATTAGTGGTTAAAATGTTATCCTTTGATGAGCAGTCTAAAGGTCACCAGCCTTCATTGTGCTGTTCTACGAATCTATAAATTGTTGTGTAATATTCCTTAATGTTTATTAATAATATTTTTACAAACCTGGAGTTTGTTTAACTTTGCATATTTAAATAATCTGCATTTCCACATGAAATAGCTAAATAATAATGTATATATTGAAATACTCTAATCAGAGTCAGGCTTGGTTTGTTTGTTCTAGCAGATAATAATAATAATAATAATAATAATAATAATAATAATAATAATGAATTATTATTATTATTATTATTATTTATAATATAATAACATCTCTGACATACACAGTAGGAGCTGGGGTGCATACATAGTGAAGTCATCCTTTGATTCATGATCCAGCAATCCAACCATAAACCCTTTTTAAGAACTGTGTATTACACATTGTACAAACCACCATCACATTAATACACAATATTCCATATGAGGAACACTTGGCTCTAAAATATTTCAACATATTAAAAGAGTATTTTTTAAAGCAAAAAAAGGCAGAGTCAGTTGTTCTCCAGGACTACACAGACTACAGAGATGTGACTGTTTCACTATTCAACTCTACTGATACACAAGAAAGTACCAAGACCTCACATTGGCTTTTGACATGTAAATTGATGGAATGATACAATTGGGATACAATTAGGTGAGTATAATAAAAAGGCATCTTTTCTGACCATGCTTTATCAGAATAAAATCTTATATCACCATCCTACCAAGAAATCCACAAGAGTTTGATAAAACCTCTAGGATATCATATTATCCCATCACAAACTTTTTCAAAATTTGTTGATAGATTCCAATAGTTGAATCCTTCTATGACAATGGATACTACACAAGTATTGTTAACATTTATAATGTAACTCAACTAACATGATCATCTCACTTTGTGACATAAGATGTATCCAATCTTTATGCCTGCATGCCACATGAACAAGTAATGATTGCTATTCATAAGCTATTATTGAAGGATGGCTAGTACAGTATGTGGGATTGAAGACTGAGATGTAGATGCAAATACTTGAAACAATCGAAACAATTGACACAATTGCATCCAAAAATTAATTTTGCTTTTGAAGTGAGACACGCCTTTTTTACAAACTAAAGGAATGGCTATGGGCTCCGCCATGGCACCTAAATATGCTAACATGTACACAAGTTTTGGGGACTTCCATTTCACCTTAAATCATACATAATATATCTTCTTTTCTAGAAATTATATTGATAGATATTTTTTATTTTGACAGGGCAATCCCATGACATTCTAACTATTGTCAACACAATAAATGCTTCTACTTGTCAAATAAAGCTGACAAGGATATACATCTATATTACCACAAAAGTACATTTTTTTGACTGACCAGAAGCTGACAAGGATATACATTTACAGTACCACAGAAGTAAATTGTTTGGATGACCATTATTGATTACATTGCTCCATATCGTTACATCAAAGATATCCTTGTGAACACAACATTCCTAGCGTCAAGCTATGATCTTACAAGTTTTAAAAGAAGATTACCTCATTAACAATTCTTAAGGATCAGAAACATAACAAATAAAAATTAATTAATTCTTTATTACCAAAGACATGGAAGATGCCCAAAATGTCTTTCTCAGAGTGACCAAATTCAACTCCAAATCCTTGATCTTGACAAATATTGTAAATTTACTGTGACCACTGAACTCTACTGTTGAATGCTTACCAGCAGTTTAAGAAATTAGACATCTTAAGAGTTTGCATAGAGGACTAAACTCAAAATCAATATTAGTCTAATAATTAAGTGAAACTGCCACAGAAAACTTACCAAGCAAAAACTCCTTTTACCAAGAACCTCGTCTGTCTTGAATAAACAAAAGGTTGTACTTGTGAATTGAGTATTCTGTTTTTCACATACCAAACATCATCACTCATTTATGATTAAATACCAAAGCACATTTAGGTAATGCTTTGCTCCTTAATATTTGCCCCAAAAAAGGCTTTTATGGGGATTAGAGATCAGCCTGTGGCATTGTAAATTCTCTTACCCACATGGTCAGAGACCGTGTTCCATCACCTACTAGAAGTGCCATCAGTTTAAGCAAGATGGAACCACAAGCTTGGGACTGTGGGGTCTATTCATGAAGCAGTGAAAAATGTGAAGAAGTCAGCCAATGGAGAAGTTGCCCATGGCAACCAATCAGCATTGAAGTAATATTTATAATTTGCATACTATACAACTGTACAGAGCAGCTGATTGGTTGCCATGGGCAACTTCTCCACAGGCTCACTTCTCCACTCTTTTTACTGTTTCATGAATAGACCCCTGTGAGACCTGGAGGCTTGAATGAACAGATTAAGTTTGTATTATTGTTTGAAAGATTCAATCGATTTTGCATTTTAAGATGTGAGTCTACTGCTCTTTTTTACATTGTTCTTGATATTTTTGTGGCTTCATAGTATTATTGCGATTGTCTGTGCATTTATTTATTGATTGTGAAATTCTGAAAAGTTGTTTATTATATGCTTATTACGTAATACCATCCACTTATAGGTCACCTTCACCATCACTATACCAATATATGCCACCAGATTTACATTGATTATGCCTATTAATTGGAGGTTATTGTGTTTTTTCACACTAACATAGCTTTCATAAACTCTATTTCTGAATAACAGGTTTAAGTGATCTGCTCTTTAAGTTTATTCTATCATTTATTTATAGATACTTCCACATTAATTTATCATCTTTTATATACTGTAATGCACTGTATACTGCAGTGTATATACATTATTGGCATGATTTTTCTCTATGAGCAGCACAGTACAGTAGATATGCTTGCAAGTTGCAACATAAAAAAACTTTGACTATATGGATGTATTATTACTTTATCACATTGTATATGCTGAATAGGTCGATTACTATAGGCAGTAGACTTTATTACACATTATCACACACATTTGAGCTATGTTTGTCAGTATTACATACTGATGGGATGACTCGGTTTTGCATCCTGCAGATAGATAACGTTTTTACTTTGTTTTGTGCTTCCTTATACCCTTTCATTATTTGATTTCTTTTCAGTATGCAGTATTTTTTATTATTTATACTGTATGCATTTGGTTTACATGTATTTCTCACAATTAGATGCTAAAATTCATGCTAAAATTCATGTGGCCCTATGACGTCACTGACTTTTTTTTCACTAATGTGTATCCCACTTAACGGGCATGGTCAGATTTCATGCAACTGTGCCGTCCCACTCTGTCCCCCCATTTTTGACGAGGATATCCGTTCAGCAGATGTGCATAATATAATGTTTAAATATTTAAAAAAATACTTTTTCAACTTTATTAAATAAAATAAATTTTTAAAAACAATGTTGTTAACGCTTTTGAAGGGAAAAATTGTCAGTTAAGTGGTTTTAACTGACGATTTTCCCTTCAAAAGCATTAACAACATTGTTTTTTAAAATTTATTTTATTTAATAAAGTTGAAAAAGTATTTTTTTTAAATATTTAAACATTATATTATGCACATCGGCAGAACGGATCTCCTCGTCAAAAATGGGGGGACCGGGTGGGACGGCGCAGTTGCATGAAATCTGACCATGCGCTCTATGTACCGCTGTCTATACATACAGTATGCACACAATTAACTCTTTTTTTTTAATGCTTTTTCTTTTTGTTTAGATTCAAAACATTGGGGGTAATTCCAAGTTGATCGCAGTAGGATTTTTGATAGCAATTGGGCAAAACCATGTGCACTGCAGGGGAGGCAGATATAACATGTGCAGAGAGAGTTAGATTTGGGTGGGTTATTTTGTTTCTGTGCAGGGTAAATACTGGCTGCTTTATTTTTACACTGCAAATTAGATTGCAGATTGAACACACCCCACCCAAATCTAATTCTTTCTGCACATGTTATATCTGCCTCCCCTGCAGTGCACATGGTTTTGCCCAATTGCTATCAAAAATCCTGCTGCGATCAACTTGGAATTACCCCCATTGTTTTGGACCTTGAGAAAGACCCCAGTTGGGGTGGAAATGCGTTGGACCTTGACAGGAATATCAGGTGGCATTTTTGAGATGAGGTTAACATCTGAGCCTGCACCAGTGGTAGAACCAGGGACAAACACTGTTTCAAGCACACTATGAACTATTATCACATTGTAATTGTCAAAATGTGGTCACTTGGAAAAACCTGTGATCTGTGTGGAGTTTGTATGTTTTTTGCCATATTTAATTTTAAAATTATTAAATAGTGCTTCACTATATTTGCTTATAACTTCTATTTTGGGAATATCTGAGTGAGCCTAATATGAAGTATACTGTGAGATATGACATCTGCTGTATCCGAAGTTGTATGTTCATGAATGACCTACATATGCAGTAGCGCTGGATAAGTTCTATTTAACCTTTTTTTGGCACATATTTGGAGAAGGTGTGTGGATGCCTTTAAGTATTATATTGAATGCACTTAGCTGCTTTTTTTCTGCTTATGCGCACTACTAGGATTGTCTATTTTATATATCTCTGGTTACATTTGAAAGTCTTGAAATATCCAAAAATGACCCAGACGAAATTAGGACATGATGCTGCTAAATTGCAGTTGGTGCTTAAACGCTACTTATTGTTTGATGAAGAGCACCCTGCTAAAGCTTACCAGTAGATACACAGGATATGAATATGCAGAAAACTGCAACCAGTTACACTTGATCCATATATGTGAATTTTACTGTAGATATACTGGAATCAGGGCCATAACTAGGTGTGTGCAGAGTGTGCTGCCGCACATAGCGCTGCAGGGTAGGGGTTGCTGTTGGCACCATGTCAATAATCTGTTTGAATTGCATTCACTTGTAGCTTCCCTCTTTTTGAAGCTCAGCATCTCCTGACTGCCCCTGTTTCCATTCCACACTCCTTCCATCGCTAATACCTATACAACATTCATGACCTTAACTTGAGAGCTCTTTGTTATTCAGTCCCACTGTCCTTATATTTCAAGATGTTGACATACTCGGGATACTAACCTATTGCCTGTGGCATTGCAGTCAGATACTCTCTTGATTGAGCTATCTGCCCTTAAGTAGAACTCTAGTGACTAAGCTTACCTTGTACTTTGTGAAAAAATGATCAGCATTGCAGCTGAGCAGATCTATGCAGTGTGTGGCTGCAAGGGATTGGCTATATGGCTGCGCACAACATGGATCTGCTCAATTGAAATGCTGATTATTATTATTTTTTACAAAGTGGCTTCATATAGTTAGAAATCTCTTTATGCAGAAACAAATAGCTCAATGAGTAGGGTGATTGACTGGAATGCAGCAGGTTATGGGTTTGAATAGTGGGGAAGGAAGTAAATAAATAATAAATGTATAAAATGTGTTCTTTAATAAAGGGTATTAGAACTGAATAACAATGAGCTCTCAAGTTAAGTGCATGAATGTGGTATAAAGAGGATTTATGTCCAACTTTTGTCATGTCCCTTCACCATGAGGACATGTGCCTGATTATCCCTATTGGAAAAATGGGGAAGGGAGGGGGGTTCCAATTATTTTCTGGCACAGGGCACCAAAAAGTTTAGTTACAGCTCTCACTGGCATCAACAGAATTCTGTAAAAAAAACAGCAAATAAAGTTTCTCTGAAATCTTTTTATGTACATTTTACTGAGGATGTGTCAGAAATGCAACAGCAGGATTACTCTGTCCTCTTGGGACTAATAGACCCCAAAAGTGACATTTTCAGACATGAACCAAGAAGGTAAATTACACTGTTCATTTCTAAAGTGACAATGCAATGTACTGTTGGGTTGTTGAAAGCATTATTTTGGCTGCCCATACTTTGCCTTGCTGTTTACTGTCACAGATGTGAATGGGAGTGCAATTAATTCAGCACTCAGATGTGATATTTCCAAATGTAGATAAAAGTAAATGAACAGGGAAAATAATATATGACAAAAACATTGTTCGAGTAAAAGTCGTTCATCTAGCAGTCCCTAGATACTGGCCTTCTGTAGATAATGCTAATTCCAGTTCTGCTTCTAAGAAGGTAATATATATATACCTGGTGGGAAACAAATGGCTCCGTAATTCCTATTAGGGAAAATAAGAGAGAATATCCTGGACTTTGGTGCTACAGTAAATAATATTGAGTCTAATATTCTAGATATTGAGGCTACTATACTTTAATGCTAGCTACTGTAATGTATTACCATACCTGTTAACTTTGGAGCAATGGGTACTGGGGACTATGGCTACACCCTTGAGGAGGAATGACCATGTTACAATGCAGGAGTGACCAGCACCTTTAAAGTGTAGCTATCCTCTACCCTTTCTTTGCTCAAAACACCCATCAATTGCTATGCACACCCCATGGCAAGTGCACGTGGCCTTCATTAATGTCTGCTATGAAAAGCAGCAATGA
The DNA here is from genome assembly GCF_028390025.1 of Pseudophryne corroboree. Taxonomy (NCBI): domain Eukaryota; kingdom Metazoa; phylum Chordata; class Amphibia; order Anura; family Myobatrachidae; genus Pseudophryne; species Pseudophryne corroboree. The sequence continues at coordinate 31,400,694 of NC_086455.1, forward strand.
ACAGGACATATGTCCCAACTTAATGGTCCATTTGGATCTATCATTGAGGCTGTCCTACACAAATCAGCACAGTTAGAAGACATGTTTTGTGGCCACAGGAGGCTACTAACCTGTCAATACAACACTTACTCTGCTGGAACTACTGTGTTGTACTTGAGATGCATGTGGTCTGTCATTGTGCAATACCAGGGCAAAATTGTTACAGTTTTGTCAACGTGGCAAGTTGTAACTATATCAGAGTGGGTGAGGATGATACAGTATGAGTGTGAAGACAATGCATTGTAGTTGGAGAAGACCACACATATTAACAAGGGCACACTTGTAACCGGTGGCAGATCCAGAGAAGGGTGATCTCACCCCTAGAAAATAATGGATGACTGTGGCCACATGCTATATATCACATACTTGCCTACTTTTGAAAAAGCATTTCAGGGAGATTGTGAAAGTAACACCTATCATCGCAGACGTGTACTGCTGCATCATGAAAATGACTTACATCCAAATGTAAATGATCCCCAAAGTTAGTAAGATCTACTTGTTGAAGAAAAGACGCTTATATTTTGCAGGATTTGTTTGTGTATTGTGTTTTACAAGATGTTCCATAGACTGTAAGTGGCCACAAGAAACTTTTAAAAGGCATGTAGCCATAGGGATCATTGTGTCTTATAACCAATGCAGGGAAATGGCACTGATGATACCATTTAAATGTATGTATCTATGATTTCTTTTTTTTTTCAGGGAGATTGAGGAACCATTCAGGGAGTGAGGGAGATTGCTACTATTTCAGGGAGTCTCCTGCAGAATGAGGGAGGGTAGGCAACTATGATATAGCAGGGTCTGGTGGCTGAAGAACAGACATATGATCTTTCTCCATCAGTATAATTGTGTTTAAAAGTTGTTTTTTTCTTTTTTTATACATGGTCGAGTCACATTATTATGACCACCAGCTAATAGCCAGAGTAACTGTCGTGTGCAGCACGGACAGCAGCTAGTAGGGCTGGGAGTGACTCAATAAGGTGTTGGTAGGTTGGCACAGGTATCTGGAGCCATGCTGACTGCAGTGCATCCCACAGCTGCTGGAGGGTACGTGGCGGAGGAACCGGCGTTCAGTTCTCACATCAATGGCACGTGGTACTCCGCAGTCTCCACAACGATTATTTGCTATGGTGCCATTTGTCCAGTCACGATACACCTTCACCACAGCAGCACACGGACAGTTCACAGACTGCGCTGTTTCAAAAATACTGCCACACTTGGTCCAAAAAGGCAATAATCATCCCTTTTTGCAACTTGGATAAATTTCCCCATTTATGCATGACCGCAAAAAGTGATATGTGTGCAGACAGCCTATCGCACACCTTATATACCCACCAAGCACGCGCATGACACGGGACGTACTTAATGGGCTGTGCGCTGTCAACATCAAATGTAGAAGGGGGCCATAATAATGTAACTCGACCATATTAAAGCTCCAGTATTATCTCCAGAATCTTGGAATTATGGGGGTCATTCCGAGTTGATCGCTAGCTGCTTTCGTTCACTGTGCAGCGATAAGGCAAAAAAAAAAAATTGGCATTTCTGCGCAAGCGTATGCGGCGCAATGCGCACGCACTTTGTACTATTACAACAAACGATGTAGTTTCACACAGGGTCTAGTGAAGCATTTCAGTCGCACTGCTGGCTGCAGAGTGATTGACAGGAAGAGGGCGTTTCTGGGTGGCAACTGAACGTTTTTAGGGAGTGTTCGAAAAAACGCAGGCAAGCCAGGAAAAACGCAGGCATGCCAGGAAAAACGCAGGCGTAGCTGGCGAATGCACGGTGTGTTCGTGATGTCAAAACAGGAACTGAATAGTCTGAAGTGATCACAAGTGCTGAGTAGGTCTGAAGCTACTCTGAAACTGCACAAAATTATTTTGTAGCATCTCTGCGTTACAATCGTCAGCACTTCTGCTAAGCTAAAATACACTCCCAGTGGACGGCGGCATAGTGTTTGCACGGCTGCTAAAAACTGCTAGCGAGCGATCAACTCGGAATGACCACCTATGTCATCATGCTGAGCGAACTTCTGCAAGCATTAATCTGATACACAGTAATAGTACCTGCAAAAATAGCTGTTCTACATATTTAAATTCAAGAATGTTGCCTACACACACACACACACACACACACACACACACACACACACACACACACACACACACACACACACACACACACACTACATATATATACAGGGGCGGATTGGGAACAAAAAGCGGCCCTGGAAAAATCTGTACTAGTGGCCCCACATGGGCAGCACCAGAGGTGTAAGGTCTAGCCATGGGCCATGGCAGCAGCACCCTCCCTCCAAGACTTTCAAGATAGTGGGCATGTCCAGCATCAAGGGGGAAGTTAAAAAGAAATACAATTTAATATTATGAACACATTATATGATACACCTTCAGAATTTAGGAAACTATATCATTCTTTAGAAAGATATATTTTCTTGCTTATTACACCAACCATATCCCAATCACTGTTCACTCAATCTTATATGTCAGCCAAGCAGGCAGACAGAGCATACACTAGATCATCTGCAATCACAGGCTAAATGGCAAAGTCATTTTCATATATGCAAATTATTTTGCATCTTATTCATTATGTCTATAAAAAGGACCAATGTCCTCAAACAAAACAGGCCCCACAGGTGCGTCGGCCCACTGGGAATTTTCCATGTAGACCCTACGGCCAACCCGCCTCTGTATATATATATCAACAAACAGATCTGAGGGTGCTTACATGTATGGTACTGTTTCGATAATTAGTACATCAGTTTAAAACAAAAACAATTTTCAATTACATAGAATAAAATGTATTCATAAAAGTACAGAATAAAATGAAAGACTATAATACATACCGCTATGGAATGCAGATAAGTGTCTAGTTCAGTTCAGTGGTAGACACTTATCTGCATTCCATAGCGGTGTGTATTATGGTCTTCCCCCTCACTTTCACTTTGAGACACATTTATAGAGTTTATAATTAACTCCTCCCACTATGTTCATTTATATAGGTCATTTTAGACCATCGTTGAGATACTGCATATTAGTGTATGGACACTTTTTTTCCGTAATGGAGCCACATCACGCTGAGATTTTTCATACTAGTTATTTCCTCTCACCACCACCTATTTTCTATCTTCTTTATTTTATAGTCTAAAGTAATTTATTATTCATTAACTAGGTATCATATCCAGATAACCTGGTTTTAACAGAAGTTTATACATTTCATCAGATTTCATCAGATTTTCTTCACTATGTAAAACCTTTATTTTTAGATAGATAGATAGATAGATAGATAGATAGATACATGTATATACTGTATGGTGTTTAGAAAAGAGGGCACTTAGAAGGGACTGTAAAATAAAACCTATCCTTTGGAAAGTGCATTTTGGCCCACGATGGGTTCAGGAACCCGGTTCCTGATTATGGGGGTAATTCGAAGTTGATCGCAGCAGGAATTTTTTTTAGCAGTTGGACAAAACCATGTGCACTGCAGGGGAGGCAGATATAACTTGTGCAGAGAGAGTTAGATTTGGGTGTGGTGTGTTCAATCTGCAATCTAATTTGCAGTGTAAAAATAAAGCAGCCAGTATTTACCCTGCACAGAAACAAAATCTAGAGATGAGCAGATTTGGTTTTACTCGGATTTACTCGGTACTCAAAATGGCATTTTATTGGCTCACGGATGTCACGTGTTTTGAATAGCCAATAAGATGCTGTTTTGAGAACCGAGTAAATCCGAGTAAAACCGAATCCGCTCATCTCTAAAAATAACCCACCCAAATCTAACTCTCTCTGCACATGATATATCTGCCCCCCCCCCCTTCAGTGCACATAGTTTTGCCCAATTGCTAACAAACTTGCTCCTGCGATCAACTCAGAATTACCCCCCATGTGTCATTTAATGAGGTTCAGAATTTCTATTTGTTACTGCTAAAAAAAATAGCATAATAATATATATATATAATTATATTTAGTAACGCTTGTGAGGTACTATTGACAGCGTGGGTACTTACGGACACTAGGGGGTAGAAAGGTACTGCCAATGGGGGTCGATTTCCACTAGTGGTAAAAATGTCAGTAGGGATCACCTGGGAAATCTGTTAGCAATGAGGTGGGATTTTCAATTGCAATGACAACCTATGGAAATGGAGCGGAGGATGTGAGACAACCACCAGGAATATATTTTTTATCAATAAAACCTTTAAACACAATTTCAAAAATACATTCTAAATTTAATTTAATGTTTTTGTTTTTTTAAATGTCAATTTCCAAGCAGTTTTGGTAAAATAACATTACTACTGTGTTTTCATTCTGTTCTTTCAACATTTCCGCTGTCAATAGCATAACTGTTGACCATTTGACCATAATTCGCTGGTGGAAAATACAGTAGGTCCATTAAGAGCAGATCAAGATACAGTTGTTATTGTGTCCAGTTTCCCATAAAAAAAAAAGTAATGGGAGATTGGGGTGGGGGTGGGGGTGGGGGGGGTTAATGTTGATATTCACATTTTTTTTCATTGTGTACATTGCACCAAGTCAGGCCGCGTACAGCTGTGTAAAATGGATAAAACTGACCAAAGTTCTGGGCGTGATGTGAAAACTGCTATTTGGGCGCACAAATTGGTCACTTTTTGAACATTCTAGCTCTCCAGCATGGGGGGCTGTGAGCAGAACTGTGTCTCCCCATGGCTCAGCATGCCCGAATGGAGCAGCTATTCAATTGCTCCATTGGGCACCATCAGGTGGTGGCTGCGAGGAGAAACAATTGAATTCCCCCATGTGACCTCTCTACAGTGTCATGTGTGTCACTGCCTGCTGTAATAATATTTCAGCAGTTGGCTCTGAATAGTTGATACTTAACATGTTTAAGAGAGCCAGGAACCTGTCTCTGGTAGCCAAGGGATGAACTAGAGGCAGCGTCAGTATCAAAGCCATGGAAATCAAAGCTTGATTACAAGCTACACAGAACCAAGAGTGAAAGTACAGAAGGTCAAACAGAGCCAGGAATGCAGGACTAGCAAGAGCAGAGAAAGAATCACTCTTTAGAAGGCTTAGTACATCCCCCTACAGGTAATGTGCCCTGTTTAAGTTAGTGTATTGCTGCCTATTCATAAATAGAAGAACATCTCATCTGTGAGTATGAATTGTGCAGGAAAGGAGGACGATCATGAAAATGCTATCGGATTCAAACCTTTCCCTGCCAATGATGGGAATTCTATGTAATGTCCTGTTCCCCAGTGCCAACTGTACAAATAGAAATTCTGAGAGCAGCGGAACAATGACCCACATATAACAATTATTCTCTTAGAGAAGACTATCCCATGAATCATAATGATAACACACATTACAGCGGGTAACATTGCTGACATCACCAAAGTTCATCTTTTAAACATCAATACTATAGAGCAGTGGTTCTCAAACTCGGTCCTCAGGACCCCACACGGTTCATGTTTTCCATGCCACCCAGCAGGTGCACTGTGTATCACCAACTGTCACATTTTCAAAAGCTACAGGTGACCTGCAAAACATGAACCGTGTGGGGTCCTGAGGACCGAGTTTGAGAACCTGTGCTATAGAGGATGTGAATAGTAACAAAATAATCTAATGCAATGTAAGTATATACAGTATTTTGTTATTTTCTATAAGCAAACTAAAGAGTGTGGGAGTGTAGTCTAAGAAACATAACATTGTTTTAAAACCAAAACAATTGTTCAAGCTACACTGTATATGGCCATTCTCCAGCTCTCACCAGCTGGGTTGGGTAAGTAATTGTGCAGGACTTTAAAGAGGAGAATGTCTCATAAATTAGATCAGGCATTCCCAACCCTCTGTCCTCAAGGCACACTAACAGGCAGGTTGTAGTGATACCCATGCTTGACCACAGGTGACTTAATTAGCAGGTCAGTTATTTTGATTTAACCTTCTGAGCTGAAGCCTGTATATCACCAAACCCATGTTTGGACTGGCCTACAGGGGAAACCCCCAGTTGGCCACACTGCCTGGGGCCACGCCTCGTCTTCTAGGTTTCAGGTTCCATACTGTGCACTTGAATTATACATTATACAAAAGTTACCTTATACTGAACAGGACTAAGGTGTATTTTCTACAGTGCATTGCTGTTATTAATCTGGTACTGTCAGGATCCGGGTAACTGAACATCATTATTTATCTTCCAAGTGTCTCCTGAGACTGGTCCAGCATTCCAAAACGGGATTCCATCTGCGTTGTCTGCGTGCAGCACGCTGTATATCATTACCTCAAGTCTCTTCCCTGTGATCCCGCAACGCTGTCATGGCAGTCTTACACCTTAGTTACACTGTTTGTAAGAATGGTGTCTCCTGCCCTCTGTGGCCTCCGCCACCATTACTGCTGTTTACCACATGGAATATACAAACAGACTTTCCCTCCAAATACAAACATGGGCGCAGCCATGTTTTTCCTCATCACATGTCATTTCACAACCTATCCGCTGATCCCTGGACTCTGCGTAATTATCCAGCCAATGCCTGCTTCCCAGCTGGTATAAATATCCTGCTCCTGGGCTGGATAATTGTCAGTGCTTTGGTTGTCTAACCTATACACATGTCTCTCCTGCTTGTGGAATCTACTGCTTGTTTCTCCAGGTATTCCAGCTCCTGTGATTCAGCTCCACTAAGAGACCCGTACCTGTTTCCATCCGCGGTGCAGCCTGACTTCTGCAGTGTTCCAGCATTGCTCCCGGTTATCTGCTACGATCTGACACCGGCTTCCTGCTCACAGCATTGGTCCTGCTTCGCTTCCAGCCTCCATCAGTGTCCTGGTATCGTTTTCAACCTCTCCTTTCTGCAACACCGCTCTCCATACTCCACAGCGTACTTACCACGGCCTACCAGCTTTCCACAGTGCTCCTGAGTCGCTGGTATTCTGCAAGCGGTGCTTCACAGTTTTCTTCAGTTTATTTCCACGTTATCAGTGGCATTCCCATATCGCCTGCATCTGTGACCATTCTACCATCGAACCACAGCATCCATCGATGCACACCATCGGACTCTAAATCTACAGTGGTGAGTTCTGCACACCTTTCATTTATACCGGTTCCATCCGGCACTCTCTGCAATTATACCAAGTGCCATCTACTTCTGTGCATCTGCGTTACTCCAGCCTCTGTGTACCATCTGCTGGGCAGTACCAGTTCATACCTCTCCTCAGCGGTTAGCTGTGGCATATGAACTTACCATCTCCAGTTCTGGCAAGGACTCTGTAACATTCCATTCTGCAAGCCACAACGCTAATTACCCCATGCGCTTCTGGTAACTGTACTGTAATTTATCACTGCACTTCTACTGTGATGCTATTGCATACAAAGCTGTGTGTTCAATAAAACTGACTTGACCTTTTTACAACTTCGTTGTCATGGTCACGCCTTCGGGCAAATGGTACTAGATCTCCTGTATGTCTAGGAACCCAATACTACCTCCCCGGTTCACTTACACGCCAGCCCCTACATCTGAGGCTTCCTCGGGTCAGTCTCAGCCCTCAGTTATAACAGGTACAATATAATGCATGCATTAGCCGTATTTACTATATATATTTATCAAGGGGTCCAGTCCATGAACTCTATAATGGTTAGTCAAACCTCTATGGAGGCTGGTCATATACCCTCTGGAGGCTGGCTGCACCCCGAAACATGGGCCCCTACCACTGCATACTCCCGGTGGGCCCTTCATGCCCAAGTCCGACACTGACTAAACCGGCCTTGAGCATCGAGATCGAGAATGCCTGAGTTAAGCTACTGAGAAAATAAATTGGAAGCATACTTTGTGATGAAAGAAAAAAAATTGCTAGACAAAAAAAAATAAAAATAACATTAATGCAATCATTTTAATAGAGCAGGCAAAAGAAAATAATTATAATTGACTATTATTTACTGCTGAAATGAACTAATTAATACATTTATTGAATGTCTCTCCTGATAATAGAGAAAGTACGTTTTACATTATACCAAATGCATGCATTGCTGAACAACAGAAACGTTTTTTCAGAATTTCACGGCTGTTCAAAACACATCATGTTCATAATTTCAGAGCTACTCCAGTGAATTTAGCTAAAGGATGTGAATATATAAGAGCAGATACCATGGATTGTTCTAGGCTTTCAAGAACAATTATATTTGACAAGTGTAAAAAGACATACCGTGGAGCTGATGTACTTGTCTGAATTTGTTGATGTAGATTCGAGCAGCATGAAAATGCACAAGGGCTGCCATCTCTCCATGCAAAAAACAAATAATTCTCAGCAGTATATTGTCACTTTCTGTCATCTTTTAGTTCCATTACCTTTCAATTAATAATTGTCATTTTTATTTACAGTATGAACAAAACTTCTTTATTTTTCTCTTATGTCCTAGAGGATGCTGGGGTTGCATTTAGTGCCATGGGGTATAGACAGGTCCACTAGGAGCCACGGGCACTTTAGGAGTTTAATAGTGTGGGCTGGCTCCTCCCTCTATGCCCCTCCCACCAGACACAGTTTAGAAACTGTGCCCGAAGGAGCCCGTCACAGCTAGGGGAGCTCCTAGGAGTTTTCTTAGTTTTATTGCTTTCTAGAGTTTGTAATTTTACAGGGAGGCTGCTGGCAACAGTCTCCCTGCTTCATGAGACTTAGGGGGCAGTAGGAACCAACTTAATAGAGAGTTAATGGTTCTCTACTCCGCTGACAGAACACTGAGCTCCTGAGGGTACTGATCGCAAGCCCACGAGGCGACCACTCACTCCCACAGCACAGCCGCCACCCCATAACAGAGCCAGAAGATAGAAGAGTGGTGAGTACAGCACCAGCATCTCGGTTAGCGGGTCACCCGCCGTTATGGCGGCACAAGGGTTGAAGCGCAGCTCTGACAGGCTGTGCTCCTGGAAGGCTCAGCAACATGCACATGTAGACGCTTGAGGGGCGTCCTGAGCCAGCGCATTAACCCTACACTGGTCACAAAGTTAACAGGGGCTAATCCCACTGTTAACACGCAAAATCCTCAGGCCAGTATAAAGAATAAGTGCGGGAAGTCGCACGCCATTACAGGGGGTGGGGCTTCCTCTCAGAGCGTATCCAGCACTCACCAGTGCCATTTTCTCCCTGCAGATCATAGAACAAAGATGCTGACAGGGAGCGCTGCCCTCCACTTAACTCCAATGCTACCTCTGTGGTACCAGAATGTTATAGACAGGGGGGGAGTGTGTTAAGCTACCCTATTAAGGTTAACTAGTTAGCGCCGGGCTTTTATCATCATAACAGCCTACTGAGGCGCAGTGTGGCTGGCTCCTTATACTCTGTGACTCTCTGAAAGTGCTCTGGGGGAAACTGTGTCCTACATGTTCCTTTGTGTGTGCATAAGTGTGCAAATCTCACATTACCATGTCATCTTCTCCTGAGGAGTCTAGTCCGTGTACTCAGGACTGCAATATACTTTCTCAGCCTTCTGAATCCGAACCTGCATGGGTGGATTCTTTAAGCGGAATGATATCCCAGATTTCAACAAGGATGTCACATACTGAGAAAGAGACGCAGTTTTTGAAAAAATCTGTTGAGGATATGATGTATTAAAAAACCCCCACCTACATACCCACAAAAGCGTATACTTGCCCAGATAATGCAAGCTGACACTGATACTGACTTTGATACAGGGAACAGTGATGGGGATAGCCGAGGATGGGGGGGGGGTGCATCCCTTGCTAAAGGGGTGCAACTAATGACTGAAGCCATTAGGGATGTTTTGCATATTTCAGAAAAGGTACCTGAGCAGGAAGAGGAAACTTATGTTACCGTAAATAAGAAATCCTCACCTTCCTTGCTCCCTCCTTGTTTGAAAATTCCAGATCCCTAAAAGAGTTCTCATTGCTTTCCCTTTCCCTGAAGAGGACAGGAAGATGTGGGAAAACCCACCTATAGTAGACGCTTCTGTATCTAGGTTGTCAAAATAGGTGGTTTTGCCTGGTTCAACTGCCTTAAAGGAGCGGCTGACCGCAAGATTGAGACTACGCTCAAATCACTATACACTGCTACAGGCGTGGCTTTAAGGCCCACTATTGCTGGTGCGTGGATTTCTAAAGCCATAGTAAAGTGGTCAGGCACATTACTGGAGGAATTAGATACTATGGATAGGAGAGACATTGACTTGTTTTTACGTCACATACAGGATTCTGCAGGTTTCATAGTGGAGGCAATGAAGGACATTCGCCTGCTTAATGCAAGGACTACTTCCATGTCAGTCTCAGCACGCAGAGGACTCTGGATACGCCAATGGACTGCAGATGCAGAATCCAAGAAAATTGTGGAGAACCTACCCTTCACAGGTCAGGCCCTGTTTGGGGATGCATTGGATGCGTGGATTTCCACAGCAACTGCGGGTAAGTCAACCTTTCTTCCCTCCGCAGCACCACTGGCTAGGTAATCTTATCCTACACCTACACTACAGTCCTTTCGGACCACAAAATTTTAAAAATCCAAACCCCCATCCACCTTCTTTAGAGGAGGTCGGGGAAAGTCCAGAAAACCTGCACCAACAGGTTCCCAGGAACAGAAACCAGGTTCTGCTTCCTCAAAATCTTCAGCATGACAGTGGACCTCCCAGCCTGGAGATCGGACAGGTGGGGCGAGACTAAAAAATGTCAGTCACGTCTGGGCGTCTTCATGCCTAGACCCCTGGGTAAAAGATATTGTTGCCCAGGGCTACAGACTGGAATTTCAAGAACTCCCACCTCACAGATTCTTCAAATCGGGCTTACCAGCTTCGCTGACAGAAAGTGCTATCCTACAGGAAACCATTCAAAAATTGGTGTAAACAAATGTCATTGTTCCAGTTCCACCGCACCTAACACACAAGGGTTATTACTCAAACCTGTTTGGGGTACCGAAACCGGATGGTTCGGTAAGACCAATATTAAACCTAAAGTCGTTGAACCCCTACTTGAGGGTATGCAAATTCAGGATGGAGTCTCTGAGAGTGGTGATCTCAGGTCTGGAGGATGGGGAATTTCTAGTTTCCCTGGATATCAAGGATGCATACCTTCACATTCTGATCTGGCCGCCTCACCAGGCTCATCAAAGATTTGCGCTGCAGGACTGTCACTATCAGTTCCAGACAAAGCTATTTGGCCTCTCCAAAGCACCAAGGGTGTTCACCAAGGTCATGGCAGAGATGATGCTCCTCCTCAGGGAGTGAACATAATTCCATAGCTGGACGATCTCCTGATAAAAGCATTTTCGAGGGAGAGGCTGTTGCAGAGTATTGCTCTCTCAACTCAACTACTCCAGGATCATGGGTGGATCCTGAACCTTCCAAAGTCACATTTGGAGCTGACAAGGAGACTGCCCTTCCTGGGGATGATACTTGACACGGAAGTGCAGATGGTGTTTCTACCGGTGCAGAAAGCATTGGTGATCCAATCAATGGTCCGGGATGTCTTTAAACCAGCCCAGGTATGAGGTCATCAGTGCATTCGCCTTCTGGGAAAGATGGTAGCCTCCTACTAGGCTCTGCAGTATGGAAGATTCCATGCAAAGTTCTTCCAGCTGGATCTCCTGGACAATTGGTCCGGATCACATCTTCACATGCACCAGTGGATACGCCTGTCGCCGAAAGCCAGAATTTCCCTCCTTTGGTGGCTGCAGACTTCTCACCTACACGATGGCCGCAGTTCAGGATTCAGAATTGGATCCTTCTAACCACAGATGCAAGTCTTCAGAGGTTGGGGAGCAGTCACCCAAGGGGAAAACTTCCAAGGAAAGTGGTCAAGTCTGCAATCCATCCTTCCAATAAACATTCTGGAACTAAGAGCCAAATACAATGCCCTTCTACAAGTGGCACATCTTCTGCGAGATCAATCCATTCAGGTTCAGTCTGACAATGTAATGGCAGTGTCCTACATAAACAGGCAGGGCAGAACGAAAAGCAGAGCTGCAATGTCAGAGGTAACAAGAATCCTCCTCTGGGCACAAAAACACGTGGTGGCGCTGTCTGCGATCTTCATTCCGGGAGTAGACGACTAGGAAGCGGACTTCCTCAGCAGACATAATCTCCATCCAGGAGAATGGGGCCTCCACCCGGAGGTATTCACAGAGGTAACAAGCCGATGGGGTGTACCTCAGATTGACGTGATGACCTCTTCAGAGGTACTGTTCCAGGTCAAGAGATCTACAAGCAGTGGCGGTGGACGCCCTGGTTACTCTGTGGGTGTTCCAGTGAGTGTATGTGTTCCCTCCACTTCCACTCATCCCAAGGATTCTCAAACTAATAAAAAGAACAAGAGTTCAGGTGATCCTCATTGCTCCGGACTGGCCAAGAAGGGCTTGGTATGCGGATCTTCTGGAATTACTGCTGGAGGATCTGAGGCCTCTTCCTCTTCGTGAGGAGCTTCTACAACAGGGGCCGTTCGCCTATCAAGACTTACCATGCCTACGTTTGATGGCATGGAGGTTGAACGCCAGATCTTAGCTCAGAAAGGAATTTCGAACAAAGTCATTCCTACTCTGATTCAAGCTAGGAAAGGTGTAACATCTAAGCATTACCATTGAATACGGAAAAAGTATGTGTCTTGGGGTAAATACAAGAAGTTTCCTATGGTGGAGTTTCAACTAGGATGGTTTCTCCTCTTTCTGCAAGCAGTTGTGGATGTGGGCCTGATTTTGGCCTTGTCCATTTTCTTCCAGAAACAATTGGCTGCTCTCCCTGAGGTTCAGACATTCTTGAAAGGAGTTCTTCACATACAACCACCCTTTGTGCCTCCTACGGCACCTTGGGATCTTAATGTGGTGCTGCGTTCCTGCAATCGGATTGGTTCGAACCTTTACAGGCGGTAGACATAAAGTTTCTTACTTGGAAGGTGGTCACACTGTTGGCATTGGCATCTGCAAGATGTGTGTCAGAATTGGGGGCATTGTTGCACAAGAGCCCCTACTTGACTTTTCATGAGGGTAGCGCTGAGCTCAGAATGCGTCAGCAATTTCCTTTAAAGGTTGTGTCGGCTTTTCATATCAACCAACCTATTGTGGTGCCAGTGGCTACTGACACCTCCATTACCTCAAAGTCCTTAGAGGTTGTGAGAGCTTTGAAGATATATGTGAAGAGAACTTCTCGTCACAGGAAGTCAGATGCACTATTTGTTTTTTATGTTCCCAACAAGATTGGGTGTCCTGCTTCTAAGCAGATGATTTCTTGCTGGATCAGGCTTACTATCCAGCATGCTTTTTGTATGGCAGGTTTGATGATTCCAAGATATGTTCAGGCCCACTCTACTCGTAAGGTGGGTTCTTCCTGGGCGGCTGCCCGGGGTGTCTCGGCTTTACAGCTTTGCCGAGCAGCTACTTGGTCAGGGTTGAACATGTTTGCTAAGTTCTACAAGTTTGATACTTTGGCCACTGAGGACCTTAAATTTGGTTAATCTGTTCTGCAGGAACCTCAGCACTCTCCCTCCCATACTGGGAGCTTTGGTACATCCCCAAGGTACTAAATAGAACCCCAGCATCCTCTAGGACGTAAGAGAAAATAGAATTTTATTTACCTACTGGTAAATCCTTTTCTCGTAGTCCGTAGAGGATGCTGGGTGCTCGCCCATTGCTTTGTATTCCTGCATTGTTACTTCGTTAAGTATTGTTGGTTCAGTCATTGCTGAATCGTTTCAAGTTGGTGACAATGCTAAATTCCCTTGTCGTATAAACAACCCTTTATGAAGTCTAAGAACACTGTACGCTGTTTACTTAAGAAGTACCGTAATGGTACGCTAGTTGCGTAACGATCGCTCAGCCGTAGGCGAGACGCTCAAGCGTCACGTTCGCTCACGGCCCAGTGATCACAGGACACGTTATTGGCTATGACTAGAGTAATGATTCGCTATGGCGTAGCGGACGCTCGAGACCACGAGGAGATCTCCAGCGGCGCAGACGCTCACAACGCTATACCTTTATGTCTAAACCTTATACCAATGAAATGCACAGAATACCTTAATGTGAGTACAGGGTGTAAGTGCAACCTTGTGTAACCTGACTAACTACAAAGCTGCTTGAGCGTCACCGACGCTCAAGTGAACACTTAACACTATAGAAAATACACAGATACTGGTTTAGGGTCCAAAGCCTATTAACTGTATTATATCTAATGTATCTGTAAAAGGGGATAACAGTACAAATGATACACTACAATATAACAGAGACTTCCTAACCAAAATACAATACTATCTAATACAATACAATACTAGTCTAGGGGAGATACGAGAGAAAGAGAAGGGAAAGAGAGAGAGAGAGACGGAGAGAGATGAGAGAAATTGGCTCACAGAAAGACAATGATTACGGAGAGAAACTTACGCACAGGGTAAACGATCGCATGCGCCTGGACATCCAGCACCCGATTTTCAGCAATGAGAACCGTTGAAGAGTGAGAGCTGGATGTGGTCGGCCTGCCTATTTATGCCCCACACACAATGCAATCTCATAGTCCCTACAATCCCATTGTCCATTGGATGAAGGAATTCGACCCTGTATCACAACAAAAGGTCATAGGTTGATTCATACAGGTGGGCTGTGACGATTTCCAACAGCTCAGGTGGGTGGGAAACTAGGTTTCCCGCCGCATACCTGAGTATGAGTAAATAATAGAAATGGACATAAACTTCTTATGTCCATAACTATTCGCACGAGCGATTAATACGCTCCAAACCAACACCGGAATATTGCTAATTAAATACTCTTCCGATGGGTACCAAACACTGCTGTATGATTCCTGTTAGACCCTTCGTACAATACAAAGAGGGATTACTTTAAACAGGGACCTTCTATATTAACCAAACTTTCAGAAACTATCAAAGGGATCATGATCTATAAACTACATTAATTGTGAAAATATGTAACGAATGAGTCGCACGCTACGACTACATAAACTCTACCGTAAATACGCATACCGCGCCTGCGAGTGCACGCTATTGCGGGTATGCGCCTTCACGGGAGAGTGTACGCATGCGCAGCACGGACCAGTGTGCGGTGCAAATATGGCAACGTGCATGGGGATATTTTTCTGACTTTGACAGTCCACCCTTTGGCAGTCAATAATAACTGCCACCTTCTAAAACATTTCAAAAGGAGAAAAATATATGTCAGGGGTTAATTCATTTCCATGGTTGGGTGAGGGAGGAGAGAGGAGTAGGTGTGAAGAGGGTATGACCTAGTGTGATAGCAGAAGCATGTGTGTATGAGTCCATGTTTGGAGGGTCATGTATCATCGTGCCGTACGTGTTGTAAATCAAGCTTCGAGGTATTGCGAAGTATACATTTGAATTCCTTCTTATCCTGTGGTACAGGTCTGTGGATGGGCTGTCAAACTTTACCGAGCTCTTTTCGGATTTTGAACAAAATGGGGAGCACATTTTAGTTGATGATACATGAATGGGGGAGGTATGTGGTTGCTGATATCTGTGCCTGTATTCCCTATCGTCTATGTGTGTCATTACCTGAGGGTTGTAGAGATGAAGATAAAGAACACTTATGGAAAATGCAATGATATTCTATGTCAGGGAAATGTACATCTGTCGTCGAAGTTGTGTTCGGTATCTGTTGAGAGTCGTCTTCTTTGCGCTGTATTGCTCCTTGGGCATGAGCAAATAGCTTTGTCAGAGCCATCGGATTTACAAAAAAATGTTGGGCTAGCGTGAGTTTAAAAGTACTAGGGAAACTGGGGATCCATGGCAAAGTTCATCAAATGTCCATTTCTCAAGTGGTCAAAACTTCATCTTTGGTGCTTGTCTGTTGTCTGTATAGCGTCTCGTCAACTTCCTCGTCCAAGGGGGTCTTTGTATCTTGGAGAAAAGCAGAAAAACACAGGTGAAAGAAACGGACCGTATAATCGCATTTTCATCACATTCTGGTTTCTATTATTGGGTCATAAATCAAATCCAGGTTAATTACAGTTTCCTCACTCCTCACGCTCATCACTTTTGTACTTTGTTTGCACCTCATTAAAGCCTGCCCGCATCTAAATATCAATCCAATAAATATAACAACACCTAAGATACATAGTAGAAACTTTCCAACATCCATTATGACTCCTTGAGCCCAGTCTCCTAAACCGGAGAACCAATTTCGCGGGTTCAACCATGACACCCAACCAGTCAGCTCATTACCTACAGCAGCAAGGGTGAGATTGTGTTTTCGACGAAATTCCCACTTTAATTGCAGAATATCGTCCATCTTTTGGTCTATGACCTCTACCGGATCCTCGGTGCTATTCGTGATATACGTGCAACGCTTTATGCCGTACTGTGTTGCCAATGTAACACAATATCCGCCTGTTACTGCTGTAAGATAATTAAGAACCATCCTATGCTGAACTAGTTCCGTTTTGTAAGCTTGAAGTTCTCTTCCAGTGTATCTAAACGTGTCATCATACATTTCAGTGATATTATCTAACAAATTGGCGAGTGCGGAAATGTATCTATAATTCATCACTCCTCGAGCGGTGCGAGTGAAATCTAACGCTACCAGGACCTGAATCCCGGTGGATTCATGGATAAGATCAGAGGCCGGATGCTCTAACCTTTCTGACAGTTGTCTTTTAACTCGGTGCTCGTAATGAGTGTGAGTATAAGGAGCTTGGGCACCACGGTGTATGTCCTTCATTTTGTCATGTGTAACAGTCATCACTTCAGGCAATACTTTTCCAATATAACACAATCCTTCAGAGTTTGGGGCAAGCCACTTGTACGCCTTTCTCCCGCATATGAAATATGCGTCATCGGGGAGAACATATGGGACGGAGAAGGACATGACCATGTTACAAACCTTCCAGGTGAAATCTCCTGACCCTAATTCTTCCATCTGCTTAATGCACGTATCAGTTTGTACGATATGTGCACAGTATCCTGGTGATACCTCTCCAACTCTAGTAATCCTATTTCCTAAGGTATATCGATACCGGAAAGATTTTCCTCTACTGGCTATGTGGCGTACAAGCTCTGTATCTGTAGGCATTCTATCTGCTCTGTGTGAAAAGGTCATGGTAAGGTTGCTCCATGACACTTCCCAATTTCCCGGCTTACGGGGGTTGGAGATATTAAAACATAAGAGGGACCTATCCACATGGTATTGGTGGAGCTTCAAACTAGGAGGGCTGGAGATGTTAAACCTCCGGTCCACCGGTCTCCCACCACTTAGCTCAAGTACCTCCCCTACCGTTAAAGGAAATGGTACTAGCCCTGATTTGCTATGCCCTTGAGGTACTTGAGAACATACCCAACAATCTGTTTGGTTTAATACGTTACCCACTAAGGAGTGATAGTCACTTAATGGATGCCGGTCCCTATGGTTATTAAAACTGGATTGGCATTATTGTTACAGAGCCTACAGATACAGTTTTCTTTTTAACTAACAATCCTTCAAAGAAAATGTTTACAGATAACATGGTTGTTAGATCGTGCCCGGTACTCGCCTTTGCTTGGTGATTGGGTTGCTATTGGAAATTTACACCTCCGTCTCTGTCATCAGGACCTTTCTGGATCCTTTCTCGACCTCACTGGTACTCTCACCGAAACAGACTGCTCTGGTTAACATCATGGTTAACGGGAAAATCCATATCACAGTCTCTTGGGGCAAGTCCATCTTACAGGAGGAGAAAAGAAGACATTTGTAAAGGGGGCATAAGAAAACAGTTTGAGGGGGGGAGAGAACTTGTTACGATAATAAGTTCTCTCGTCTTGTTGTTCTTCTTGTTCTGCTGTCCTCTCAAAGGTGCTGTCTCTCAGTCTTCCAAACGAACATTCTGGTGATGCAATATTCCTTCCCAACCGACGATCTTTCTGTAAGGAGCAAAAATCTGGCATTACCATTGGTCCAACTGAGGGGTGACATACCATCTTTAAACCATGGAAACATGAGTGGGAAGAGAGAGATAACAAAAAAAAAAACAAAAGAGATAGAGAACAATTCATGTGCATATATACATTACATAACTCGACAATAACCATCAATAAGAAAAGAGAAACAAAGCATTTTTAAACATTGTCAACATTAAGAAAACATTGTTAGTATTAGAAAATCATTGTCAGACTTATTAGGCTGTCATATCTATGTGTCTAATGGTCTCCTTGAGCAGTCCCTTCCCACCAGCACCTGCATTACTCCACTGTCTGTATCTGGCCAGAAATACATTGTGGTGGAGGTCATGCTGGGGTTTGGTAGACTTCTGCAAGGACCAAGTGGATATGCAATGTGTGAATTCTTACCAATACTAGTCAGAGATGGGGATAGAGAGAGAGAGAAAAAAAAAAAAAAACGTTTTTCACAAATACATTTACAACTTTTCACCTGGTCATTCCTGTGTCTTCAGTGAATGACCTCCCACTTCATTAACCGTTACCTCAGGCTTGCCTCCATTCCTAATAATCACCTTTCCTGCCTATGTGATCCCTGATTATAATGGTGTGTATTGTAATTTTGCTCATTTCTTGGTCTAGGGGGTCTAACTTTATGTGGGTTATTACAGTTGTTGGCATAATGCCCTTCTCTTCTACAATGGTAACAGATCCTTGGCTTTCTCCGAGTGTCAGTGAACTGGGGTCTTGGCTGATTTGATGCCTCCTCAAACGCTCGGATGCTCATCATCATCAACCGTTTCCCCTGTTCTTCCCTGATTCCTTGGTTTTCATGATTATGGTGTTGTCTTTCTCTTGATCTACAATCTCTTGCAAAGTGTCCCTTTTTATGACAATTGTAACAGACTTCCATATCTGGATTTCTCACAGGGGTGTGGGGCTTTTGTTGGGGTGGTCTTGTGTTTTGGGCCTGTATATTTGCTGCCATTAACTCATCTCTTTGTGACTCTCTGTATCTGGTGATATTCTGATCATGATTGATGACGGCCTCTCTTAGTGCGGTCACCGAGATATCTCTCCAGTTTGGGTTGGTGGTCTGTACCCTTGTTTTTAATTCATCTTTTAAACCATTCATTAATACCTTAACCGCTATTCCTTTATGTTGTGCATTTGTCTTGATGTCTGCGATCCCAGTGTTTCTAGCCATTATTTGCAGTGCTCGATTGAAATAATTAGAAACATTTTCCCTTTCGTTTTGCCTTATGGAGAGAATGTCATTCCACTTGACAGCAGCTGGGAAATATATTCCTAACTGTCGGTTAATCTGCCTAATACATTCCTGATTGTGTTCTTCCATACAAGGTACCTCCGTGTTTAATTTACAATCAGCAATGAATTTTTCAGGGTCAACACTGGAGGGCAAACATGCCCTCAGCACTGTCCGCCATTCTTTGTTGGTGGGTTCTGTGGCGTTTCCTAGTTCTTTAATAAACTTTTGACATTTGACTAGATTTTTCCTAGGATCAGGAAATTCAGACACAATTGATCTCAATTCGGTCCGGGACCAGAGACAGCGCATTGCACTGTCCTTGACGGGAATGATTCCCTGATCGTCAGTCTTCCCATTGGGGACTGAGATCACCCTGGCCAGATCGAGCTCAGTTACATCATCTTGTGTTGGTCTTATATTTTGGGGTATATCTGTTTGTGCGTGATATGAAACATTGTACGTACCTGTGGACACGACCTCACCTGACCCTCCGTTAGGGGGTTCGATTATTGCCTTTACCAATTTGGTCGCGTCCACCTGGATGGCTTTTGTGATGGTTGCTGGAAGAGGTGCTGACATCGTTCTGGGCTCACTTTCTTGTTTGTATTCCTGAGGGAAGTTTGACATGGGGTGCAACTTGCATAGGTTAATAGTTGTACATTCAACAGTATTACAATAATCATTGTTACAGTTATTACACTTATTCTTATAATCTATACTACAGTTGCTAAGAGCGTTTTTATTGTTCAACCTTGTGCTTTTCTCCGCAACCATAATCCTCCCCGATGCCATGTCTCTCCTCTCAAGATAAGATTCAGAAAAGTCAATTGAATCTCTTTGTAATTCACCTTCCTGTTGCCCTAACTGCACATAATCATAATGTTTACTTCGTCTCTTTGTTGGTTCAATGAGACATATCCTCCTCCTTAAATTTTGTAACACTTCTGGACTGAAGCTACCTATTCTTGGGACTTTGTCCCTGTCTTGTACAGTCATTCTCTCCCATTCATCACATAAAGATTCTGTGTGACTTCCGTATTTTTCACACATGATGTACCTTGCCGACCCAACGGGTCGGTTCTCTGAATCAACCCGAACCGAGGTTGATCGCCCCCTACCTGAACAACTGGCCCCCATAATTCTGCAGGTGTTGCTTATTCCTCCTTGGATCTTTATATCAAGGTTTTCAGCGAACCCTTACAAACAAACCAAGATGTCCTGGGCAGGCCGGCGGTGGCGGTTTACCAAGTACCCCACTTACTTCTCGCCCACGTTGGCCAGTACTGCAATCACTGTAACCAGAGCTGCTGTACCCAACCCAGGGCCCCTGTGAACCTTCTGTTTACTGGAACATATGAGGGTTACCCGAAGGACACTTACTCTTTCCAGTAAAGTTGGGGTTGTTAGATAGTTCCTGAGTGACCAGCGAACTTCCCTTTAAAAATAAAAAATTACACAAATCACGTCAGAATGTACAGATAGCGTTTGTGACCACTTTACTCTAATGGTATTAGGTCAGATTACTAACTACTGCACACAATTACGTGCGGTCTAATCGTTCAGTACATAAGCACTACTTGTCATGTACTGAAAGATCAATGGAATCGATGTTTCCGGCCGCGATTCCTTCAGCAAGAGCTTATGGCCTATATGGGTTCTGCACCAACACCCCAGGCGTTGTGCCTCTTGTACCTTTATAGCGGACCTCTTTGTCTATTTTACCTGTTACCTTATGACCTCCTGGTCTGTACCTTATGACCTCCTGGTCTGTTACCTTATGACCTCCTGGTCTGTTACCTTATGGTCCGCTATACTCTAATGCTCAAATATTATTTAACCAGGGATGCCTCCCCAGCCACCGTATATGTCACTTACACGTGTGTCCCTTGACGAGTACCCGACTTTCCTTTTGGTTCAACCTCTAAGTTATATAAACTTATGTGATAAAAACACACTCACTCAACACATGTACACTTTGTTTCTATATCTATTTCTGCGCAGAAATTGTCTTCAGTCCAACTGTGTTACCAATTAGGAGCAGGATCTGTTAAACTAAATTTCAGATTTTTCCAAAAATAGATTTGCGTTATTTACCGCGTCGCGTTATTTACCGCTGTGCGTTACTTATCGCCTTTGCGCTAATTATCGCTTTGCTCTAATTCAACTTTTCGTGACTTGAGTTACGTGGGCGTAACCAGACGCTACGTTGCGTAATGTACGCTGCGTGCGTCTGCCGTTTGGATTGCGTACGCAAGTCTTTTGTTAGGGACACGTGTACGCAAATTCCACCGTAACACAATTTCTACCTTTATCAATGTAGATGATCCCTGATCATCTACCGCACACCACACTGACTGCCTTATCTCCCAGACAAGCCGTGTGTTGGTCTATACTTTAACTATTACCTCTACTATGAAATAACAGCAAATCTCTTTTAGCACTTTCTATCAACTATAAAACTTGGCAAACAGGAATAGTGATATACGAAATTTGAAAAAGAAATGCAGATAAATGTATGCGTGCGTGTATACGCAAGACAGAAGAGAAATAAAACAGTTTTAAAAGACACAAGCGTTTTGTTCTTACTTCCGGTTCCCGGATTCCTTCAGCACTCTTTATCTAAGCGAAGCAGACGCTTATCCCGTCAGCACAGCGAGACAACCTCCCACCCTTTGCTGGGGGATAATGTCTGCTGATCTACCTAGTGCAGATATGAGAAGGATAGGACGAGTCCCCAATTGACAATGCTAAATTCCCTTGTCGTATAAACAACCCTTTATGAAGTCTAAGAACACTGTACGCTGTTTACTTAAGAAGTACCGTAATGGTACGCTAGTTGCGTAACGATCGCTCAGCCGTAGGCGAGACGCTCAAGCGTCACGTTCGCTCACGGCCCAGTGATCACAGGACACGTTATTGGCTATGACTAGAGTAATGATTCGCTATGGCGTAGCGGACGCTCGAGACCACGAGGAGATCTCCAGCGGCGCAGACGCTCACAACGCTATACCTTTATGTCTAAACCTTATACCAATGAAATGCACAGAATACCTTAATGTGAGTACAGGGTGTAAGTGCAACCTTGTGTAACCTGACTAACTACAAAGCTGCTTGAGCGTCACCGACGCTCAAGTGAACACTTAACACTATAGAAAATACACAGATACTGGTTTAGGGTCCAAAGCCTATTAACTGTATTATATCTAATGTATCTGTAAAAGGGGATAACAGTACAAATGATACACTACAATATAACAGAGACTTCCTAACCAAAATACAATACTATCTAATACAATACAATACTAGTCTAGGGGAGATACGAGAGAAAGAGAAGGGAAAGAGAGAGAGAGAGACGGAGAGAGATGAGAGAAATTGGCTCACAGAAAGACAATGATTACGGAGAGAAACTTACGCACAGGGTAAACGATCGCATGCGCCTGGACATCCAGCACCCGATTTTCAGCAATGAGAACCGTTGAAGAGTGAGAGCTGGATGTGGTCGGCCTGCCTATTTATGCCCCACACACAATGCAATCTCATAGTCCCGACAATCCCATTGTCCATTGGATGAAGGAATTCGACCCTGTATCACAACAAAAGGTCATAGGTTGATTCATACAGGTGGGCTGTGACGATTTCCAACAGCTCAGGTGGGTGGGAAACTAGGTTTCCCGCCGCATACCTGAGTATGAGTAAATAATAGAAATGGACATAAACTTCTTATGTCCATAACTATTCGCACGAGCGATTAATACGCTCCAAACCAACACCGGAATATTGCTAATTAAATACTCTTCCGATGGGTACCAAACACTGCTGTATGATTCCTGTTAGACCCTTCGTACAATACAAAGAGGGATTACTTTAAACAGGGACCTTCTATATTAACCAAACTTTCAGAAACTATCAAAGGGATCATGATCTATAAACTACATTAATTGTGAAAATATGTAACGAATGAGTCGCACGCTACGACTACATAAACTCTACCGTAAATACGCATACCGCGCCTGCGAGTGCACGCTATTGCGGGTATGCGCCTTCACGGGAGAGTGTACGCATGCGCAGCACGGACCAGTGTGCGGTGCAAATATGGCAACGTGCATGGGGATATTTTTCTGACTTTGACATTGGTTAGCTTGGCTTTCCTTTTGTTGTGTGTGAGCTGGTGTGAATTTAACCACTATCTGTGTATTTCCTTCTCTCGTAGTATGTCCGTCTCCTTGGGCACAGTTTCTAGACTGAGACTGGTGGGAGGGGCATAGAGGGAGGAGCCAGTCCACACTATTACACTCTAAAATTGCCTATGGCTCCTAGTGGACCAGTCTATACCCCATGGTACTAAATGGAACCCCAGCATCCTCTACGGACTACGAGAAAAGGATTTACCGGTAGGTATATAAAATCCTATTTTCTATAGACCATTAATAATGTATTGGCACCAAGAATTATTCTCTCTTTCAATATTAATCCCATTCTTTTGTCCATATTGTTTTATCATTCCACCAACAGTGCATCCAACAATCATGGTCCTAATTCAGGCCTGATAGCAGCAGCAAAATTGTTCTCTAATTGGCAAAACCATGTGGGGCAGATGTAACATGTACAGAGAGTACAGAGAGAGTTAGATTTGGGTGGGTTATATTGTTTCTGTGCATGGTAAATACTGGCTGCTTTATTTTTAAACTGCAATTTAGATATCAGTTTAAACACAGCCCACCCAAATCTAACTTTCTCTTCACTTGTTGCATCTGCCCCACCTGCACTGCACATGGGAGGTCATTCCGAGTTGTTCGCTCGCAAGGCGATTTTAGCAGAGTTGCTCACGCTAAGCCGCCGCCTACTGGGAGTGAATCTTAGCATCTTAAAATTGCGAACGAAGTAATCGCAATATTGCGATTACACACCTCGTAGCAGTTTCTGAGTAGCTTCAGACTTACTCGGCATCTGCGATCAGTTCAGTGCTTGTCGTTCCTGGTTTGACGTCACAAACACACCCAGCGTTCGCCCAGACACTCCTCCGTTTCTCCGGCCACTCCTGCGTTTTTTCCGGAAACGGTAGCGTTTTTTCCCACACGCCCATAAAACGGCCTGTTTCCGCCCAGTAACACCCATTTCCTGTCAATCACATTACGATCGCCAGACCGATGAAAAAGCCGTGAGTAAAATTACTAAGTGCATAGCAAATTTACTTGGCGCAGTCGCAGTGCGGACATTGCGCATGCGCATTAAGCGGAAAATCGCTGCGATGCGAAGATTTTTACCGAGCGAACAACTCGGAATGAGGGCCATGGTTTTGCACATTAAAGAACAATTTTGCAGGTCTGAATTAGGCTCCATGTTTAGAATACTCTTCTGCAGAAGATGGGACAGGAGTAAACAAGGGTCACCTTGACATGCTCTTTAGCAAGCTACTAGGCTTGTGACTATAGTGTATAGTATAATTTGTAGTCAGACAATTAACACATGGTGAATTTGTACAGCTTCATGAATTTGTTGTTCATTTGATGTTGTTAATACAGGTATATGTTGCATTAACTGTTCCCTTGCAATGCAAATGCAGCTGAGTAGGAAAGCAATGCACTGGTCTCCGATGGCCATACCAGATGCTTGAGGGGCTGAAGGACATTATATTTATGTAAAAATTTACCTTCTCCTCCTCAGAGGAAAGTGAAAAGAAAATGTACATCTAGTGAGTCCTGGATAGCGAGAGCATTTTGTCATGAGGGTGAGGGTTAGCTATGTGTCTAAGGTAAGGTTATAGCTAACAGTAGGCTTATTACTATTACGAAGATATTTATATAGCACGAGGATAAGTCCAACATCCTTGGAAATCATTCCACCTACAGTTTGTCATTATCAGTCAACTGGGGAAAAAAGTAACAGGACAAAACAGAAGAGCCACCGAGCCATAAAATTCATGAGACAAGCTAATGATTTCCAGGTCCATTACAGTGTGACTTGGGGGGGCTTTGACGTAGCTAATATAGCTGGCAAAACGCTCAGGCATGGAGTGCTTGATGGTATCTTGAAAGCCTGCCTTATTTGCAAGTGTTGATCTGCCATGTTCCTGCTCTGGCCTGGGCATTCTGAAAGGGACTACATTGCTTGTACAACACCTGTGTTTATTTACCATATGGAACAGTACCTGCTACACAGTGCACACAAGCATAAAAGACATGAGATATGACTGTTCCTATTTGAAGCTTTGACCCACCCCACCAAAAATAAAACATAAAAACCTCTATGCGTATCTACCTGCATTTCATACAGGTTGAATCTTCTATATACATCATTCTGGGGTTTGTGTATAAGGTGTATATGTAAAATAAATGCATTCTGTGTTTAGACTTGGGTCCCATCTCCAAGATGTCTTATTACATACTTTCCAACATGACCCTCTCCAGGAGGGACAGAATGCTCTTTTTCTGGACTTCCCTCTTAATCTATGATTGCCATCACCTGTGCTGAAACACCTTTCTTATCTATTAACCTGTTCAACACAGGTGCTGGCAATCATAAATTAAGAGAAAAGTCCAGGAGCAGAGCATTGTGTCCCTCCTGGAGAGGGTCATGTTGGGAGGTATGCTTATTATGAAATTCAAATATAATCCAAAGTATTAAAAGATCTAATATCCAAAATACTTCTGATCCTACACATTTTGGATTTGGGAAACTCAACATGTTCTGTTGATAAGAGAAGAAGCACTATTAAAGGGGAAGAAGGACTTGCTTGTTTATCAATGGATATATATATATATATATATATATTACTTTGCATCTTGTATGGTATCTATTTCTTTAGATTGCATTATTAGAGATACATCTGTATCAGAATTGTATTTAGTGCCTTGGAAAGAATTATCCCATCTATTTGGTATTTGCCCATTGCCTGGCATCCATTTGTCACAATCACAAAGAATACCAGTCACATAATGTATTAGGCTGCTACAATGAATTACAGAACATTAGATACAGTACCATTAATTTCACTTGCTGAGATAATTACTTCCCCAGTCATATAGATGAATACACCTGTGCATGGTAGAGGAAATCATCCAGCATTACCTACTACGAGAATCTTAGGATTCAATAAACACTGCTGAAGTGCAGACTACTTAAGTTATTTATGACTAGCTTAGATCTTACTGCAGAAAAATCACATACCACACCTGATGACTAATTTCCAGACCCATAGTCTAAATCCATCTATCTAGCTATTGCCTATGTTGCCTTTTGTATAGTGGCACACTTAAATGTCCAGCAACGAACATCATTATTTTTATTCTTCAAATTGTATTTTTAGAATACAGGTTGAGTATCCCTTATCCAAAATGCTTGGGACCAGAAGTATTTTAGATATGGGATTTTTCCGTATTTTGGAATAATTGCATCCCATAATGAGATATCATGGCGATGGGACCCAAGTCTAAGCACAGAATGCATTTAGGTTTCATATATACCTTATACACAAAGCCTGAAGGTCATTTTAGCCAATATTTGTAATAACTTTGTGCATTAAACAAAGTGTGTGTACATTCAAAATTCATTTATGTTTCATATACACCTTATACACACAGCCTGAAGGTCATTTAATACAATATTTTTAATAACTTTGTGTATTAAACAAAGTTTGTGTACATTGAGTCAGAAGAAAACAAAGGTTTCACTATCTCACTCTTACTCAAAAAATTCTGTATTTCGGAATATTCCGTATTTTGGAATATTTGGATATGGGATACTCAACCTGTATTAAACAATATACTTAAATGCCACTTAGACATGGTAGTACTCTTGTCTCATTTAGCATAAGTTCTAAACATAGAATTATTTGAACTGGAAGAGCTTCTACATGTAATAAATGTGGTATGATATGAGTGTATAAAGTGTATGAAATGTTATGTATACGGGGATTGAAGTACAAGCAATGTATAAATAAGGCACACATGCAAATCAATAGATTATTATAGCTCTTGAGAATGTGAGTATTTGCTGAGGGAAGTTTCAATGAAATAGGATCAGTGGTTCTTACTCTACCATGGGGTATACGTCCTAAGCAGTGGAAAAAGTGGAGAAGTGAGCCAGTGGAGAAGTTGCCCATGGCAACCAATCAGAATGTAAGCAACTTTAAAAATTTGTATATTATAAAATTATACAGAGCAGCTGATTGGTTGCCATTGGCAACTTCTCCACTGGCTCACTTCTGCACTCTTTTCAATGCTTAGTAAATCTCCCCCATCATATAACTGTCTGAAATCATGTCAGCATGGTCCAAAATATCCATGGAAGTCATGAAATTAAGAATCCAGGCTGTTTTGTGGCCAACATGGGGCTCTTGCACAGTACCTGAAAGTTTTATATACTGTATATATTGTTTTAAACATACTGTGCAGAGTTTTTAACACCCTTCCCTGCTTTAAATATGGAGGGTTGCTTGTCCTGCTTTTCCCTATTGGAATGACAAGCCAAGGTAATATAAAGAAATGATGAAGGAAATATTGAAATAAAAAATGGTGTAAAATAAATGTGTATCATGAGCGGGTTCGGTTTCTCTGAATCCGAACCCGCCCGAACTTCATGGTTTTTTTCACGGGTCCGAGCAGACTCGGATCCTCCCGCCTTGCTCGGTTAACCCGAGCGCGCCCGAACGTCATCATGACGCTGTCGGATTCTCGCGAGACTCGGATTCTATATAAGGAGCCGCGCGTCGCCGCCATTTTCACACGTGCATTGAGATTGATAGTGAGAGGACGTGGCTGGCGTCCTCTCCATTTAGATTATAAGAGAGAGAGATTTACTGGAGTTTAGGACTAGGAGGAGTACTGTAGAAGTGTAGAGAGTGCAGAGAGTTTACTAGTGAGTGACCACCAGACAGTGCAGTTTATTTAATATATCCGTTCTCTGCCTGAAAAAAGCGATACACACAGTGACTCAGTCACATACCATATCTGTGTGCACTGCTCAGGCTCAGCCCAGTGTGCTGCATCATCTATATATATTATATATCTGTCTGACTGCTCAGCTCACACAGCTTATAATTGTGGGGGAGACTGGGGAGCACTGCAGTGCCAGTTATAGGTTATAGCAGGAGCCAGGAGTACATATTGGGGCAGATGTATTAACCTGGAGAAGGCATAAGGAAGTGATAAACCAGTGATATGTGCAAGGTGATAAAGGCACCGGCCAATCAGATCCTAACTGTTAATTTACATATTGGAGCAGATTGGCTGGTGCCTTTATCACCTTGCACATATCACTGGTTTATCACTTCCTTATGCCTTCTCCAGGTTAATACATCTGCCCCAATATTATATAGTGAGTGACCACCAGACAGTGCAGTTTATTTAATATATCCGTTCTCTGCCTGAAAAAAGCGATACACACAGTGACTCAGTCACATACCATATCTGTGTGCACTGCTCAGGCTCAGCCCAGTGTGCTGCATCATCTATATATATTATATATCTGTCTGACTGCTCAGCTCACACAGCTTATAATTGTGGGGGAGACTGGGGAGCACTGCAGTGCCAGTTATAGGTTATAGCAGGAGCCAGGAGTACATAATATTATATTAAAATTAAACAGTGCACACTTTTGCTGCAGGAGTGCCACTGCCAGTGTGACTGACCAGTGACCTGACCACACTGACCACCAGTATAGTTAGTAGTATACTTATATTGTGATTGCCTGAAAAAGTTAAACACTCGTCGTGTGACTTCACTTGTGTGTTGTTGTTTTTTTTATTCTATAAAAATAAAACTCATTCTGCTGACAGACAGTGTCCAGCAGGTCCGTCATTATATAATATATAATATATACCTGTCCGGCTGCAGTAGTGATATATATATATTTTTTATATCATTTATCATCCAGTCGCAGCAGACACAGTACGGTAGTTCACGGCTGTGGCTACCTCTGTGTCTGCACTCGGCAGGCAGTCCGTCCATAATTGTATACCACCTAACCGTGGTTTTTTTTTCTTCTTTATACATACATACTACTACGACATCTCTTTATCAACCAGTCTATATTAGCAGCAGACACAGTACAGTACGGTAGTTCACGGCTGTGGCTACCTCTGTGTCTGCACTCGGCAGGCAGTCCGTCCATAATTGTATACCACCTAACCTTTTTCTTTGCATCATGTGCTGATTGGGGAGGGTTTTTTGGAAGGGACATCCTGCGTGACACTGCAGTGCCACTCCTAGATGGGCCCGGTGTTTGTGTCGGCCACTAGGGTCGCTAATCTTACTCACACAGCTACCTCATTGCGCCTCTTTTTTTCTTTGCGTCATGTGCTGTTTGGGGAGGGTTTTTTGGAAGGGACATCCTGCGTGACACTGCAGTGCCACTCCTAGATGGGCCCGGTGTTTGTGTCGGCCACTAGGGTCGCTAATCTTACTCACACAGCTACCTCATTGCGCCTCTTTTTTTCTTTGTGTCATGTGCTGTTTGGGGAGGGTTTTTTGGAAGGGACATCCTGCGTGACACTGCAGTGCCACTCCTAGATGGGCCCGGTGTTTGTGTCGGCCACTAGGGTCGCTAATCTTACTCACACAGCTACCTCATTGCGCCTCTTTTTTTCTTTGCGTCATGTGCTGTTTGGGGAGGGTTTTTTGGAAGGGACATCCTGCGTGACACTGCAGTGCCACTCCTAGATGGGCCCGGTGTTTGTGTCGGCCACTAGGGTCGCTTATCTTACTCACACAGCGACCTCGGTGCAAATTTTAGGACTAAAAATAATATTGTGAGGTGTGAGGTATTCAGAATAGACTGAAAATGAGTGTAAATTATGGTTTTTGAGGTTAATAATACTTTGGGATCAAAATGACCCCCAAATTCTATGATTTAAGCTGTTTTTTAGTGTTTTTTGAAAAAAACACCCGAATCCAAAACACACCCGAATCCGACAAAAAAAATTCGGTGAGGTTTTGCCAAAACGCGTTCGAACCCAAAACACGGCCGCGGAACCGAACCCAAAACCAAAACACAAAACCCGAAAAATTTCAGGCGCTCATCTCTATCAAATAGATGCTTAAATTAGTTTATTTGGGATTCCCATATCCAATGATCACTTAGGAGTCACGCATATTACAATGTTGTCCAATTTGTTCTTGTTTGTATCCTCCAAACACCAGATACAAATGGCCGTTTACTGATGCAATAGACCAGTGATTTTCAACCTTTTTTTACTCGCGGCATACTGAATAATATTTTAAAATTACCAAGGCACACCATCAGTTCCCAACAGAAAAAAACAAAAAACACACATTGGCCCCTATAGTAAAAAAAAATCCACACATACATTGGCCTACACAGAAAAAACAATCACATTGCTCCCCACATAAATCCTATTGCTCCCCACATGAATTATTCACATTGTTCCCCCCATAAATCCATAAATCTTTATTCTCCCCACATAAATTCTGTTGTTCCCCACAGGAGAAATAAAATAACAAATATTAGCCCCTACCGGTCAGCTGTCCTCCTCCCTGTCCCTCAGTGGCGGGGATTGTTCATAGTGGAGTGCTGCAAATACTGAGCAGCGGGCGGTCGGGCAGGTGTGGATGTGGGTGGGAAAGGAAAGCTGTGTATGCAGGCAGGAACTGAAAGATGTGTATGCAGGTGGGTGGGCTGGCCGGGTGGTGAGACGCGGCGGCCGTGACCTATGATATCACACCGCCGCGTCTTCAAGGCATACGTCACGGCCGGAGCACAACTGATCCTCTAAGAAGAGCCTGGGCCAACGGTTCATGCTGAAGGTGCAGGAAGCTGCTCAGGCGCCGCGGCACACCGTGCAACTGGTTGCGGTACACTAGTGTGCCATGGCACACTGGTTGAAAAAGCCTGCAATAGATAAAAGAAAATGAATGTAGTGTAATATGGTATTACAGTTCGGGATTAAAGGTGGGGTAAAATGCAGTAATAAAGAGTGCCATATGCTTAATTCAGTATGACCAAATCTGCATAAATAAATTGAATCTAATGCTTCTCTTTTGTTTCATCTGGAAATTCTTTGCAACATCATGGGCTGGATGTAATGTCGTCCGAGTTTGGTGGCCTTGCGGGATACCGGCCAAACTTGGAATTTTTTTTTAAAGGGGCAACCAATCACTAGGCAAGATTTTGCCTTGTAAGTGATTGGCCATTTTAAAAAAACGTCCCGAGTTGTTCCGCATGTGGCACAGCCGCCAAATTCGGGCGGCATTACATCCCGCCCAATGTGTAGATATGTAGAGGTAAATTTCCTAAGATGGGAGTTCTATTTAAGATGGGATATTGCCCATAGCAACCAATTAGATTTCAGGTATTATCTTCTAGAAGGTGCTAGATAAATGAGAAGTAGAATCTGATTGGTTGCTATGGGCAACATCCCATCTTAAATAGGACTCCCATTTTAGGAAATTTACCCCGTAGATTCTTAGTTCACTCACGTGAAGTCAACAAAGTAACCACAGAGTGTAGAATACAAAGTATTACATTATTAAATAAAACCCAACAAAGTTTGCATAATAACGACACTACACTTTTTTTTAGATGGTGTAGCCAAGCACAAAATATCCAATCATTCAGAAGAGTCCTTAGGATTCAATATTCCAATATTAATGGCAAATCCAGGATAGAGTAACAAATCCCTAATAATATAAATGATACCACTGCAACATATAGAGAGAGGGAGTGCAGCGTCATAACACGGTGCATTTCATCCTTATTTGCACTTCATCAGGGGTGTTTATTGTGAAATGTTCTGGTGAAATGATATCATGGGTGTAATTCAATCGTTTGAAAAGTAGGTTGGGTGTCTGTTTTTCCCCCTGTCTATTAGATAGGAAAAAACAGACACCCAACTGACTTTTCAAACAATTGAATATCCCCCCATATGTCTTGTTAAAGAAACATAAATTTACAGCAGCTGAAAGAGATCTGTCAGTGAGGCAAAGATTCTTACTGTTCCCTTTCCCTCACAGTACACACATCCCATCTGCTGGAAAACCTGGGCTTCCCGCTTACAGTACACTTGCTTTCCACTTAAAGTCAGCTTCACCAGGTGGAGTAATGCTATGGTGGTGAAGTCAGTGGGGAAGTGGCTTTATTCAGCATAAAAGAGGAGGCAATGCTTGGGATAACAGTTGATTTTCCTACAGACAATTTAAAAAACAAAACAAACTTTTAATGCTTTTTATTGTTGCAGTATATATACTGTATGTGAGTCAACAAAGAGTTGTGTCCTTTTAGAATTTTGTTAAGTTGAACATACAGTATCAGTAGTATAGCAATGTTTGCCTAACACTTAAGTAACACTTAAATATTACCCATTTACATAAAACTCTATTAAAAAAAACCCTGCTATTTCACTAGTGCAAAAACAGAGTTTTCTTAATTCAATCTTAACACGCATGAAATAACTAGGACTATTAAGAGGTAGAGTTTGACAAGGTTCCAAAGCTTGGCTGTCTTGCTGTCTATAATTATGTTAAATGTTATTAAGTTGAACAAGTTGGTCACACATTTTGGTATCTTTTCGCTTTGGGCCAAACACCTGCTGCTCTGACTTATAAACTTACAGCAGTTGACATTACATATGACAAATCTTTCTAATATGTAAATGGAATTTTATTCAAACATTAAATGTTATAAAATGCAATATGTTATATAGAATTCATATTGTTTAATAAAACAAGAATATTCTTATTTCTATGATAGTCTGTGCAAATATTTTCATACACTTAACCAAGTATTCTACCATTTTCCCCAAAAATATGGTAGATTTTAATTTAAAATCTATTTTATATGCAATTTTCCCACATTTTCAAGGTCAGAAACCCCTCCCCAGTCCTAAATTTTCAAAGCCCTCCCCCCTCTCCCATCCCACCACACACACACTTATGGAGATCACCTTGTAATGACTCCAATGCAGTGCGCTCTTCCTGTCATGTTTGGCTGCATCTGGCTCAGCCTACTGTGACATTACACAGTCAGTCCATGCCAGCAGGGCAGGTAGCTGTGATGGCTGACTCTGCAGCATATTAGGATAGGGGTGTCGGGATGAGGTCCCTGGCAAGCTGAGGTTGTCACCTCCCTGTCTTCAAGCAGAATTACTTAGTGGAGTGAGGAGTGTAGGCAGAGGAGGACCACAGTGTGATGCAGGGGGTAAGGTGGGCCCCAGATGTTGTGTCGGCCCCTTGGCAACTGCACCCCCTGCACCCATGGTAGCTACACCCTTGTATACAGATAAATTAGACTTTATTTGCAAAGTTTTATACATAACCACATGTTATATTCTTATTATTGTTTACTTATATACAGATGTGTCCTCCTATACTTTTGCTCTAGGCGTGCCTCATAGCCTTTCTTGGAGTGCCAGGGTCATTGCAACTTAGCCATGGCAAAAGTCGATTTTTATTAACTACAATAAGCAACAAAACTACATTGCTAGCATACACTTCCTAGTTCTGAGAATAGCCTGAATTCCTTGTGGCATAGCTGCAAGAAGGAGCTGGAAACTATGGTCATGTTGTCATGATGCTGCAAGATAACACAGTGGATGCAGATCTGAGTAGAACATTCCATTCCATTCCACTGTTATGATTCAGTGTGTGCAAAACCCAATACTGAACTCTATAAACAGATGAATGTGACCAATGGTTTATTATACACAGTATATGTACATCTAAGGTGAACATGGAGCCCTTGAAGGCTGGAGATCACAAAGAAAATTCAACAATGAACAAGTGGGCAAATAGTCCAGGAACAGAGCACAGGATAGCCTCTGGGACTTCAAAGTCACTAGAACATTTGAACAATAGCAGAATACACTTGGCAAATGCCCTTTATGGAATGAAGATATGTTGAATGCAGTGGAACAATGCTGAGCAAGTGTTTTGGATGGCACTGGAAGCTGGAAGCAATGCTGAATACTGTAGGTATTTTGGGTGTCACAGGAACCCAGAACAGAACCATAGGCAGGAACAGTCAAAGTAACATTAAAAACAATGACCAACACCAACACTGTGTAAGCGAGTCGTTTATAACAGGTGAATATTATGCAATAATGAGAATAATTATCCCTCAAGGATGAGATTCACATAGGTACATAGAGCTGGGTCCATTCAGCAGCACCTAAGGGTGAACCCTAGTACTGCACAAACAATATACACAGAGTTTTAACATAATGTGCACCTTTGGAAGTCAGATTCCAGATGTCTTGTTACAAAAGCAGTACTCTCCTGTTATCTCCCCACTCTGCATAAACCAACACAACTGGTTAGGTAACTGGGATGTTCATAGTTTTTAGGCAGACAGAACCTCATGCCTGGAGACATGGCTAGAAAGGATCTCATGGCAAAAAAGCACAGCTTGGTAGTACATGGATTGCCACAGTGAGGCAAGTTGGCCTGTGCAGCACTGTGAGGCAACCTGGGAACCACAACAGATTAGATGTGGTTCCCAGATAAGATGTGGTTCCTCTCATAGACAGATAGCCACTGGAACTGGCAGACAGGAGTTTCTCACCAGGACTGGTTGACAGGAGTCCCATACTGTAACTGGCAGACAGAATTACCCTCTTGGGGCTGTGGCACTAGAGTCACCTCATGAGACTGGCACTAGAAACTAGAGATGTGCACTTGAAATTTTTCGGGTTTTGTGTTTTGGTTTTGTGTTCGGTTCCGCGGCCGTGTTTTGGGTTCGACCGCGTTTTGGCAAAACCTCACCGAATTTTTTTTGTCGGATTCGGGTGTGTTTTGGATTCGGGTGTTTTTTAAAAAAAACCCTAAAAAACAGCTTAAATCATAGAATTTGGGGGTCATTTTGATCCCAAAGTATTATTAACCTCAAAAACCATAATTTCCACTCATTTTCAGTCTATTCTGAACACCTCACACCTCACAATATTATTTTTAGTCCTAAAATTTGCACCGAGGTCGCTGGATGACTAAGCTAAGCGACCCAAGTGGCCGACACAAACACCTGGCCCATCTAGGAGTGGCACTGCAGTGTCACGCAGGATGGCCCTTCCAAAAAACACTCCCCAAACAGCACATGACGCAAAGAAAAAAAGAGGCACAATGAGGTAGCTGTGTGAGTAAGCTAAGCGACCCTAGTGGCCGACACAAACACCTGGCCCATCTAGGAGTGGCACTGCAGTGTCACGCAGGATGGCCCTTCCAAAAAACACTCCCCAAACAGCACATGACGCAAAGAAAAAAAGAGGCGCAATGAGGTAGCTGTGTGAGTAAGCTAAGCGACCCTAGTGGCCGACACAAACACCTGGCCCATCTAGGAGTGGCACTGCAGTGTCACGCAGGATGGCCCTTAAAAAAAACACTCCCCAAACAGCACATGACGCAAAGAAAAAAAGAGGCGCAATGAGGTAGCTGTGTGAGTAAGATAAGCGACCCTAGTGGCCGACACAAACACCTGGCCCATCTAGGAGTGGCACTGCAGTGTCACGCAGGATGGCCCTTCCAAAAAACACTCCCCAAACAGCACATGACGCAAAGAAAAAAAGAGGCGCAATGAGGTAGCTGTGTGAGTAAGATAAGCGACCCTAGTGGCCGACACAAACACCTGGCCCATCTAGGAGTGGCACTGCAGTGTCACGCAGGATGGCCCTTCCAAAAAACACTCCCCAAACAGCACATGACGCAAAGAAAAAAAGAGGCGCAATGAGGTAGCTGTGTGAGTAAGCTAAGCGACCCTAGTGGCCGACACAAACACCTGGCCCATCTAGGAGTGTCACTGCAGTGTCACGCAGGATGGCCCTTCCAAAAAACACTCCCCAAACAGCACATGACGCAAAGAAAAAAAGAGGCGCAATGAGGTAGCTGTGTGAGTAAGCTAAGCGACCCTAGTGGCCGACACAAACACCTGGCCCATCTAGGAGTGGCACTGCAGTGTCACGCAGGATGGCCCTTCCAAAAAACACTCCCCAAACAGCACATGACGCAAAGAAAAAAAGAGGCGCAATGAGGTAGCTGTGTGAGTAAGATAAGCGACCCTAGTGGCCGACACAAACACCTGGCCCATCTAGGAGTGGCACTGCAGTGTCACGCAGGATGGCCCTTCCAAAAAACACTCCCCAAACAGCACATGACGCAAAGAAAAAAAGAGGCGCAATGAGGTAGCTGTGTGAGTAAGATAAGCGACCCTAGTGGCCGACACAAACACCGGGCCCATCTAGGAGTGTCACTGCAGTGTCACGCAGGATGGCCCTTCCAAAAAACACTCCCCAAACAGCACATGACGCAAAGAAAAAAAGAGGCGCAATGAGGTAGCTGTGTGAGTAAGCTAAGCGACGCTAGTGGCCGACACAAACACCTGGCCCATCTAGGAGTGGCACTGCAGTGTCACGCAGGATGGCCCTTCCAAAAAATACTCCCCAAACAGCACATGACGCAACGAAAAAAGAGGCGCAATGAGGTAGCTGTGTGAGTAAGCTAAGCGACCCTAGTGGCCGACACAAACACCTGGCCCATCTAGGAGTGGCACTGCAGTGTCACGCAGGATGGCCCTTCCAAAAAACACTCCCCAAACAGCACATGACGCAAAGAAAAAAAGAGGCGCAATGAGGTAGCTGTGTGAGTAAGCTAAGCGACCCTAGTGGCCGACACAAACACCTGGCCCATCTAGGAGTGGCACTGCAGTGTCACGCAGGATGGCCCTTCCAAAAAACACTCCCCAAACAGCACATGACGCAAAGAAAAATGAAAGAAAAAGAGGTGCAAGATGGAATTGTCCTTGGGCCCTCCCACCCACCCTTATGTTGTATAAACAGGACATGCACACTTTAACCAACCCATCATTTCAGTGACAGGGTCTGCCACACGACTGTGACTGAAATGACGGGTTGGTTTGGACCCCCACCAAAAAAGAAGCAATTAATCTCTCCTTGCACAAACTAGCTCTACAGAGGCAAGATGTCCACCTCATCATCATCCTCCGATATATCACCGTGTACATCCCCCTCCTCACAGATTATCAATTCGTCCTCACTGGAATCCACCATCTCAGCTCCCTGTGTACTTTGTGGAGGCAATTGCTGCTGGTCAATGTCTCCACGGAGGAATTGATTATAATTCATTTTAATGAACATCATCTTCTCCACATTTTCTGGAAGTAACCTCGTACGCCGATTGCTGACAAGGTGAGCGGCGGCACTAAACACTCTTTCGGAGTACACACTTGTGGGAGGGCAACTTAGGTAGAATAAAGCCAGTTTGTGCAAGGGCCTCCAAATTGCCTCTTTTTCCTGCCAGTATAAGTACGGACTGTCTGACGTGCCTACTTGGATGCGGTCACTCATATAATCCTCCACCATTCTTTCAATGGGGAGAGAATCATATGCAGTGCCAGTAGACGACATGTCCGTAATCGTTGGCAGGTCCTTCAGTCCGGACCAGATGTCAGCATCAGCAGTCGCTCCAGACTGCCCTGCATCACCGCCAGCGGGTGGGCTCGGAATTCTGAGCCTTTTCCTCGCACCCCCAGTTGCGGGAGAATGTGAAGGAGGAGATGTTGACAGG
Organism: Pseudophryne corroboree; assembly: GCF_028390025.1. Classification (NCBI taxonomy): domain Eukaryota; kingdom Metazoa; phylum Chordata; class Amphibia; order Anura; family Myobatrachidae; genus Pseudophryne; species Pseudophryne corroboree. The sequence continues at coordinate 31,438,357 of NC_086455.1, forward strand.
TCGCGTTCCGCTTGACTTGACAATTTTCTCACCAGCAGGTCTTTGAACCCCAGCAGACTTGTGTCTGCCGGAAAGAGAGATCCAAGGTAGGTTTTAAATCTAGGATCGAGCACGGTGGCCAAAATGTAGTGCTCTGATTTCAACAGATTGACCACCCGTGAATCCTTGTTAAGCGAATTAAGGGCTCCATCCACAAGTCCCACATGCCTAGCGGAATCGCTCTGTGTTAGCTCCTCCTTCAATGTCTCCAGCTTCTTCTGCAAAAGCCTGATGAGGGGAATGACCTGACTCAGGCTGTGTCACGATCCGGGTATCTGGACGCCATTTCTTACCCATCAGATGCCTCCTAAGGCTGGCTCAGCGCTCCAGGACCGGATCCCATCTGTTATCCTGATGTGTACATTCCTGTATCCTCTCCTGTCACTCTGGGACGCTGTCACAGTAAACGCCATATTACACCTGGCATGGCGTCTCCCGCGGCCTCCGCCGCCGTCCCTGAACTTCTGCATGCAGAGTGTCTGAGTGGCGATTACGTCAGCCGCGGCCTCCGCTGTGTCCGCGTGGTTGGATGTGCATCTGTCAGCCTGGCGCCTCCTGTCTCCGGTGGCCGGCGCCGCCATTACTGTTTTCATTACAACATGGATTACAAACCAAACTTCCCTCCAAGTGTCTGCATGGGCGCAGCCATCTTGGATTCTGTCAGCTGATCATTTCCACCAATCTGTTCTCAGTATTGATAATCTGCATAATTGCCTAGCCAATCCCTTCCTTGCTGCAGGTATAAATACACTGTGCCTGAGCAAGGAAGGCGTCAGTGCTTTGGTTGTCAAACCTAGTTCCTGTTTGCCTCTCTCCTGTGATTGTCTTCCAGGTTCCAGCTCCTGTCTCAAGACTTCCACCATAGAGACCCGCACCAGCATTCCACCTGCGGTGTAGCCTGACTCTCCAATCCATTGTGGATTCATCTGTTTCCAGCTACAACTTTACCTGCTTCCAGCTCAGCTTCCAGCAGAGTACAGCTTCCCTTAAAGGGCCGGTGTCCTTTCTACACTTTACCACTCTCCACCGGTATTATTATTTCTCCGCTCTCAAGTTCTACATTTCAGTTCATATTTCATCGCTCCCAAGTTCATTTATTATTTAACTGGTTCCAGCCAGTATCCACTCCGTGCTAACAACAGTCTGGTTCCAGCCAGTATCCACAGCAGCTGTTTTATCTTCAGCAACCCAGCTTTTCCTGGAACACCAGCTGGCACAATCCTGGGTTATCTCCATTGCTACAGTCGGGCCTGGTAAGGACTTTCCATCTAGAAGATCATAAGAACTATCTCACACTACCAGTGCCCTGTGGCTCCTGCCATCCTGTAGTACCCAGGAACTGTATTTTCTTTGCTGACTTTTTACGTTTTCTTTTACTGCTGCTGTGTTGCGGAGTTGTCATAATAAACATCATTGACTTTTATCCAAGTTGTCGTGGTCACGCCTTCGGGCAGTTATTATTCATGTTACTTACATGTCCAGGGGTCTGATACAACCTCCCAGGTTCCGGTACATCTCAGCCCCTACAACTGAGGCTGCCTCCCATCAGCTCAGGCCCTCAGTTGTGACAGGCTGGTAGTGTCTGAACTGACTTCACGTGTGGCAAGTTCAAAGGGCAGCAGAACCTTGCACAACGTTGAAATCATTCTCCACTGCGCTTGAGACAGGTGCATTCCACCTCCTATATCGTGCTCAATTGTATAGGCTTGAATGGCCTTTTGCTGCTCCTCCAACCTCTGAAGCATATATAGGGTTGAATTCCACCTCGTTACCACTTCTTGCTTCAGATGATGGCAGGGCAGGTTCAGGCGTTTTTGGTGGTGCTCCAGTCTTCTGTACGTGGTGCCTGTACGCCGAAAGTGTCCCGCAATTCTTCTGGCCACCGACAGCATCTCTTGCACGCCCCTCTCGTTTTTTAAATAATTCTGCACCACCAAATTCAAGGTATGTGCAAAACATGGGACGTGCTGGAATTTGCCCATATTTAATGCACACACAATATTGCTGGCGTTGTCCGATGCCACAAATCCACAGGAGAGTCCAATTGGGGTAAGTCATTCCGCAATGATCTTCCTCAGTTGCCGTAAGAGGTTTTCAGCTGTGTGCGTATTCTGGAAACCGGTGATACAAAGCGTAGCCTGCCTAGGAAAGAGTTGGCGTTTGCGAGATGCTGCTACTGGTGCCGCCGCTGCTGTTCTTGCGGCGGGAGTCCATACATCTGCCCAGTGGGCTGTCACAGTCATATAGTCCTGACCCTGCCCTGCTCCACTTGTCCACATGTCCGTGGTTAAGTTGACATTGGGTACAGCTGCATTTTTTAGGACACTGGTGACTCTTTTTCTGAGGTCTGTGTACATTTTCGGTATCGCCTGCCTAGAGAAATGGAACCTAGATGGTATTTGGTACCGGGGACACAGTACCTCCAACAAGTCTCTAGTTGGCTCTGCAGTAATGATGGATACCGGAACCACGTTTATCACCACCCAGGATGCCAAGGCCTCAGTTATCCGCTTTGCAGCAGGATGACTGCTGTGATATTTCATCTTCCTCGCAAAGGACTGTTGGACAGTCAATTTCTTGGTGGAAGTAGTAAAAGTGGTCTTACGACTTCCCCTCTGGGATGACCATCGACTCCCAGCAGCAACAACAGCAGCGCCAGCAGCAGTAGGCGTTACACGCAAGGATGCATCGGAGGAATCCCAGGCAGGAGAGGACTCATCAGAATTGCCAGTGACATGGCCTGCAGGACTATTGGCATTCCTGGGGAAGGAGGAAATTGACACTGAGGGAGTTGGTGGGGTGGTTTGTGTGAGCTTGGTTACAAGAGGAAGGGATTTACTGGTCAGTGGACTGCTTCCGCTGTCGCCCAAAGTTTTTGAACTTGTCACTGACTTATTATGAATGCGCTGCAGGTGACGTATAAGGGAGGATGTTCCGAGGTGGTTAACGTCCTTACCCCTACTTATTACAGCTTGACAAAGGCAACACACGGCTTGACAAATGTTGTCCGCATTTCTGGTGAAATACTTCCACACCGAAGAGCTGATTTTTTTGGTATTTTCACCAGGCATGTCAATGGCCATATTCCTCCCACGGACAACAGGTGTCTCCCCGGGTGCCTGACTTAAACAAACCACCTCACCATCAGAATCCTCCTTGTCAATTTCCTCCCCAGCGCCAGCAACACCCATATCCTCCTCATCCTGGTGTACTTCAACACTGACATCTTCAATCTGAGTATCAGGAACTGGACTGCGGGTGCTCCTTCCAGCACTTGCAGGGGGCGTGCAAATGGTGGAAGGCGCATGCTCTTCACGTCCAGTGTTGGGAAGGTCAGGCATCGCAACCGACACAATTGGACTCTCCTTGTGGATTTGGGATTTCGAAGAACGCACAGTTCTTTGCTGTGCTTTTGCCAGCTTGAGTCTTTTCATTTTTCTAGCGAGAGGCTGAGTGCTTCCATCCTCATGTGAAGCTGAACCACTAGCCATGAACATAGGCCAGGGCCTCAGCCGTTCCTTGCCACTCCGTGTGGTAAATGGCATATTGGCAAGTTTACGCTTCTCCTCCGACAATTTTATTTTAGATTTTTGAGTCCTTTTTTTACTGATATTTGGTGTTTTGGATTTTACATGCTCTGTACTATGACATTGGGCATCGGCCTTGGCAGACGACGTTGATGGAATTTCATCGTCTCGGCCATGACTAGTGGCAGCAGCTTCAGCACGAGGTGGAAGTCGATCTTGATCTTTCCCTATTTTTGGAACCTCAACATTTTTGTTCTCCATATTTTAATAGGCACAACTAAAAGGCACCTCAGGTAAACAATGGAGATGGATGGATACTAGTATACTTATGGATGGACGAGCGACTGCCGACACAGAGGTAGCTACAGCCGTGGACTACCGTACTGTGTCTGCTGCTAATATAGACTGGATGATAATGAGATAAAAATAAAATATATATATATATCACACTAGTACTGCAGCCGGACAGGTATATATATTATGTAATGACGGACCTGCTGGACACTGTCTGTCAGCACTGCAGACTCCTAAAGTAAGCTACTAGTATCAAGAAGATAGAAAAAAAAAAACCACGGGTAGGTGGTATACAATTATGGATGAACGAGCGACTGCCGACACAGAGGTAGCTACAGCCGTGGACTACCGTACTGTGTCTGCTGCTAATATAGACTGGATGATAATGAGATAAAAATAAAATATATATATATATCACACTAGTACTGCAGCCGGACAGGTATATATATTATGTAATGACGGACCTGCTGGACACTGTCTGTCAGCACTGCAGACTCCTAAAGTAAGCTACTAGTATCAAGAAGATAGAAAAAAAAACCACGGGTAGGTGGTATACAATTATGGATGGACGAGCGACTGCCGACACAGAGGTAGCTACAGCCGTGGACTACCGTACTGCGTCTGCTGCTAATATAGACTGGATGATAATGAGATAAAAATAAAATATATATATATATCACACTAGTACTGCAGCCGGACAGGTATATATATTATGTAATGACGGACCTACTGGACACTGTCTGTCAGCACTGCAGACTCCTATAGTAAGCTACTAGTATCAAGAAGATAAAAAAAAAAACCATGGGTAGGTTGTATACAATTATGGATGGACGAGCGACTGCCGACACAGAGGTAGCTACAGCCGTGGACTACCGTACTGTGTCTGCTGCTAATATAGACTGGATGATAATGAGATAAAAATAAAATATATATATATATCACACTAGTACTGCAGCCGGACAGGTATATATATTATGTAATGACGGACCTGCTGGACACTGTCTGTCAGCACTGCAGACTCCTAAAGTAAGCTACTAGTATCAAGAAGATAGAAAAAAAAAACACGGGTAGGTGGTATACAATTATGGATGGACGAGCGACTGCCGACACAGAGGTAGCTACAGCCGTGGACTACCGTACTGTGTCTGCTGCTAATATAGACTGGATGATAATGAGATAAAAATAAAAAATATATATATATCACACTAGTACTGCAGCCGGACAGGTATATATATTATGTAATGACGGACCTGCTGGACACTGTCTGTCAGCACTGCAGACTCCTAAAGTAAGCTACTAGTATCAAGAAGATAGAAAAAAAAAAACACGGGTAGGTGGTATACAATTATGGATGGACGAGCGACTGCCGACACAGAGGTAGCTACAGCCGTGGACTACCGTACTGTGTCTGCTGCTAATATAGACTGGATGATAATGAGATAAAATTAAAATATATATATATATATCACACTAGTACTGCAGCCGGACAGGTATATATTATGTAATGACGGACCTGCTGGACACTGTCTGCAGAATGCGTTTATAAAAACACCACACGACGAGTGTTTAACTTTTTCAGGCAGACAATCACAATATACTGGTGGTCAGCAGACAATCACAATATACTGGTGGTCAGTGGTCACTGGTCAGTCACACTGGCAGTGGCACTCTGGCAGCAAAAGTGTGCACTGTACTTAAAATATGTACTCCTGCTATAACTGCTCCCCAGTCTCCCCCACAATTAAGCTGTGTGAGCAGTGAGCACTCAGCACAGTCAGATAATGATATACAGTATTACATATGATGCAGCACACTGGGCTGAGCACAGATATGGTATGTGACTGTGTCACACTGTGTATCGTTTTTTTTTCAGGCAGAGAACGGATTAATTAAACTGGTGGTGGTCACTGGTCACTGGTCACACTATCAGCAAGTAGTACTCCGTCCTAAGCAGACAATCACAATATACTGGTGGTCAGTGTGGTCACTGGTCAGTCACACTGGCAGTGTGGCACTCTGGCAGCAAAAGTGTGCACTGTACTTAAAATATATTATTTATGTACTCCTGCTCTAACTGCTCCCCAGTCTCCCCCACAATTAAGCTGTGTGAGCAGTGAGCACTCAGCACAGTCAGATATACAGTATTACATAGATGATGCAGCACACTGAGGGCACACTGAGGCTGAGCACAGATATGGTATGTGACTGTGTCACACTGTGTATCGTTTTTTTTCAGGCAGAGAACGGATTAATTAAACTGGTGGTCAATGGTCACACTATCAGCAAGTAGTAGTACTCCAGTCCTAATATGCTCCCCAAAATTAGTAAATACTAAATAGTGTCTCTAACTCTCTACTCTCTTCTCTATAAACGGAGAGGACGCCAGCCACGTCCTCTCCCTATCAATCTCAATGCACGTGTGAAAATGGCGGCGACGCGCGGCTCCTTATATAGAATCCGAGTCTTGCGATAGAATTCGAGCCTCGCGAGAATCCGACAACGGGATGATGACGTTCGGGCGCGCTCGGGTTAGCCGAGCAAGGCGGGAAGGTTCGAACCTGCCTCGGACCCGTGTAAAAAGGCTGAAGTTCGGGGGGGTTCGGATTCCGAGGAACCGAACCCGCTCATCACTACTAGAAACCCCTCCTGGGCCTGTGGCACTAGAGTTCTATCCTGGTGATGTGGCACCAAAGTCCTCTCCTGGGGCTAAAAGGCTGGGTAGGGACAAAACAAATTATTTTACTAGAGGCAACTCTGTCCTAGAAATCCTTAGATCAGATTTGGGCCCGTGGAAGGAGAAGGAGAGCAAATAATGTTTGTAACCACACAGTAGAGAGAGATACACTCATAGAATTATACTGAACATTATGTATCCAGCCTTGGAGAGAGATAAAGTGGAAAGAGATAAAGTATCAATCTATCAATCAGATTCTACCTGTCATTTTGTAGGCTGTGTTTGAAAAATGACAGCTAGGAGCCGAGTTGCCATAGTTAGGAAACATTTCTGTATCTCCTTTTAACTATCTTACATCTTAAACTTTTGTATAATGATATATTCTGGGAGGCCAGCTGCTCATAAGTATACCAAGGGTTAATAAACACATTGTATATAGGCCAGTAGGTGTTATATAAGCAGCCAACTGTCCTAAGATATTTTTTCTTTGTACTATTTTTGTAAATAAGCAAAATGTGATCTTCAGTATTTTCAATCTGAACTTTGGGGGTCATTCTGACCCGATCGCACGCTGCAGTTTATCGCAGCGGTGCGTTCGGGTCAGAAATGTGCTGGCGCCGCAGTGCCGTCGGGCCGCTACGATTGCCTCTGCCTGATTGACAGGCAAAGGCGGTCGCTGGGCGGGGGTGGGGGATGGAATGGCGTCCATTTCATGGGTGCGGTCCGGCCAACGTGTGTGGCCCGACCGAATGGGGCGGACTGCAGTGGCTGCGTGATGTCACAGGCAGCCGCTGCGGGCCGGGGAGTTATGAGTAGCTCCCGGCCAGCACGCTAAAGCTGCACTGGTCGGGAGCTACTCTTGAAGTGCAAAGGCATCACCGCAGTGTGATGCCTTTGCACTTCTGTGGGGGAAGGGGCGGCACTGACATGCGGGGCAGGATAACCCTGTGCTGGGCGTCCCCCCGCATGTCAGTGTGAATGATCGTAGCTGTGCTAAATTTAGCACAGCTACGATCATCTCGGAATGACTACCTTTATCAACACTACAGAGTTGAAAGCATTGGTGTGGCATCAGATGTATCAATTCTTAACTTCTTTTACTTTTGGACTTACATTATCAAGCTTTGTGAATCATCTGCATATTCAAAATGCCACCATGGGTGTTTTATTGCATATGCTTGCAGTATACTGTACCAAAATAATCAGCTGATTCCACAGTGGTGTTCTTTTAAGCTTATCTTTTATGGGCACTGCAGTCTACCAGGAGCACCTGAGGGACAAACTGGTGAAAATGCAAGGGGTCTGAAAGTGTCCAGAACACAGCTACTGCTGTATAGAAGTGCAGATTTAAAGCTAATTGGTTTGGTGGTGAGAGGTCTTATTCTTATTTAAATATTTGATTGTATAAATTTTTAAAACTAAATGCAGACAGATTACACTCTGAGATTGCTGTATAGTGGGTAGTTTTTCAGAGTTGATCGCAGCAGCAAATTTGTTAGCAGTTGGGCAAAACCATGTGACCGCTGCCGAGGTCAGTATATCTACATCGGAAGACACAGACCTTGACCTTGGCATGCCTTGAAAATGGTTCTGACTCCCCCCATTTTCAAAACCGCTGCCCATCACCACCCCATCTGTGCCTTCAAGTGGCTATTGCATGATCAAGCTGCAATTCAGAGTTGATCGCAGCAGAGGGTAATTCAGAGTTGATCGCAGCGGCATATTTGTTAGCAGTTGGGTAAAACCATGTGCACTGCCGGGGGGGCAGATATAACATGTGCAGAGAGAGTTAGATTTGGGTGGGTTATTTTGTTTCTGTGCAGGGTTAATACTGGCTGCTTTATTTTTACACTGCAATTTAGATTTCCGTTTGAACACACCCCACCCAAATCTAACTCTCTCTGCACATGTTACATCTGCCCCACCTGCAGTGCACCATAGTTTTGCACAACTGCTAACAAACTTGCTGCTGCAATTAACTCTGAATTAGGCCCATAATTGCTTAAAGATGATTTTCGACATTGAAGAAAAACACTGTTCTAAATATTTCTTCACACAGTACACTGAACTTTTAGTCAATTAGAGTCTTGTCCTGTGATTTCAATTACTCAAAAATGTTTGGTAACTACAGCATTAAGCAAACCAAAGGGGGGGTACTCACGGAGCGATTGCTGCTTAAAATCTAAGCAATCTGACTAGATTGCTTAGATTTTCAGCAGCAGTCACTCTGTGTGTACCCCTCACAGCAATAGCGAAGGGCAGCCCCGCACATCGCTATCACTGGGGCTAGATTGGGCCAATCTAGCAGGTCGCTCACTTCACCCGCTGAAATGAGCGCCCCCCCCCCTCCACCCTCCCCGCTCCCCCCGCACGCTCAGCACACATCTCTCCCTAGATCTGCCCATGAATACGGGCCTTAAGATACTGAATTGGTATTTTTGGAGACAGTTCTAAGTCCTTGACTTATAATTGCTTTACTATGTATTTGGATTTAACCAAGGTACTTGTTTAAATATCTTGCTTTAGTGTAATATATTAATTTTAGTACATTTATGTTTAGTATTTATAAAAATAGATTTTTTTTGTTTTATATGTAAAGTGAAACTGCTCTAGTATTTTATTATTATTATTTTATTATTATTATTATTATTATGTTTTTTAATTATTAATTTACTGTCATTTATTATTCCTGCATGTGTATGGACATAATATTTTCTGCATTCCTGTTCTTACTTCTTTAACGTTTGAGTTTGCAGTTACCTCATATTAGGAGCAACATTTAATTGCTATATGATTGCTAAATTAATTACACAGCCATTTTAGTACCCTTTGGGGATTATTTGTTTAGTTCAAATACACAATCTAGCACAAAATAGCCCAGCTAATGAAATGTTTTAAACCTTTAAGCGTTTTCTAATTAATATTACTAATAAAAATTGATTAATATTCTATTACATTACAATTAAACAAATGTAAACATGTTCTTTATTACCTGGGATTTTTTATTGTATTCTAAAAGAGACCGTTATGTTTAATAAAATAAAATGTATTAATTAGAGCAGGCAGTTCTTTTTGCCAAAAAAAATTTGATTCCAAACTGCAATATTGCGGCATACCATTGCAGCAACAAGTATTTAACATGGTGAGATGATATTGTTAATTAAAACTTAATTGTACAAATATGAATTTTGGTCTCGATCCAGAGCTAAGGATTTTCAGCTGCATTTGATTTGCAAAACATTTTGTAAACTTAGTGGAATTATCTCAAAGGCTACATTTTTAGGAGGACAATTTTCTACAGCCAAAGGGGGTCATTCCGAGTTGATCGCTCGCCGCCGATTTTCGCAGTACAGCGATCAGGTGAAAAAACTGCATTTCTGTGCATGTGTATGCCCCGCAATGCGCACGCACGACGTACGGGTACAAAGCTCTTTGTGGCTGTGCTCAGGTTCTAGTGAAGTTTTCCTTCGCACTGGCGGCCGCAAGAAGATTGACAGGAAGGGGGCTTTCTGGGTGTCAACTGACTGTTTTCAGGGAGTGTTTGCAAAAATGCAGGCATGTCTGAAAAAACGCAGGCGTGGCTGGGCGTTCGCTGGGCGGGTGTATGATGTCAAATCCGGACACAAATAGGCTGAAGTGATCGCAAGCACTGAGTAGGTTCAGTGCTTCTCTGAAACTGCACAAACTGTTTTTGCAGAGCTCGGCAGCACAGGCGTACGTACTTCTCAGGGACGTGCGGTAAGCTAAATGGCTCAGGAGGCACTGGCTAACCCCAAAGCCAGAACTCCATGCAATATATGAGACAAAGCGTACATTTGGGCATTATACACAGGTGCAGCAGTATAAACTCCTGGAAATGTGGTGAGTTTTGATCAGAGATGTGCAGAAAAGATAAGCAAGCCGTAAACTTTATACTCCAGAGTTTGGGCTATAAAAATTATTAGAATAATGCAAAGAAGGTCTGTCAAACAAATTATTAGTATTTTTCATATAATTTATTCAGTCAAACCTCTGGTTTAAACGTAAGTATGACAGGAAAGGCTCTGCCTCACCTGCCTCACCCCACCGCACGTCACTGGCACTTCTGGCAAGCTAAAATAAACTCCCCAGTGGGCGGCGGCATAGCGTTTGTACGGCTGCTAAAACTAGCTAGCGAGCGATCAAATCGGAATGACCCCCAATGAACACACACAGTATACTAAAGAAAACTATTGTCATGCTGCCAAGGAGTTGAGGGGGTACTCTTATAATTAGTAATGCTGTACAATGCTGTAAAAGTACTGTATACCATAGTAGTAAAAGTGATTGGGACAGGATTGATTTTAAAGTCACCTTTACAGGTATTCACAAAATGTTCTGTCTTTCCAAAACCTGTGTTTTCGAGTACAGGGATACATCTGTTAATCAGTATTGGAGATTTTGAAATAATATATTCACAATTACAATCTTCTATCTCTTTAAAATCAAAATACGGATTTGTAGCATTATATAAAACTGGATTTTCTAAAACTGTACATGAAATCTAATTCATATTTCATTATTGCAGCATATGCTGTACAATCTATAATTAGATAATAATATATGAACTTCATATAATATGTATTTTTTTTTTTTTTTTTTTTAAAGAAGAATAGAGGCTATAAACATTTTCTACAATTTGCACAGTTTTCCCTGCTGGGGAGGGAGGTGGGGGTAGGGTATAGTGGATATATGCTCCCCTCCTGGAAACAGTGGATTGTCTTCTTATTCAGGATTATACCATAAATCTGTTCATTATAGCATCCGAGCCTGATCAAGCTTAGGTCATCATGTGTCTTTGATGACCTAATCGTTGCTCTGGTACCAGTAGCACGCACTCCAGATCCCACTGAACACACTGTAATGATGGGATAGAAGAGGATCCGGAACTGAGATAAGTATAACGGAATGGGAGGGCGTGAAGCAGATGAGGTCACTTGGCAGATGCATCCGTTTATTATTAAGATTCAATTAAACAGAATGAGTATGTAGGGACAGAGCAGGGGCTGATCAGACAGAGGGTGTACAGTACTCTAGGTACCAGCCACCCTGTTAGGCACTCCACTGGTACTAATCTATTTCTTGCTCAGCTGTAAGTCTGACTGGCATCTGAACAGACATGGCAGTGGTTCTCAGTGGTTTATATGATGAGCACCATAGGTATACCATAGTGACAGATCCTTTCCATCTTCATTTCTCATTCAGGTCTCCTTCATTGTTGGACAGAAAAAAATGGTGGGCAGCATTTTAAAGGCATGCAATGTAATAGGAACCCTGCTCTGTTGAGTCTTCAGCAGTCTCTCTACACTTCAACACTCAAGATAAGAGTAGTTATGGAGGTGGCAAGGAGTTGGTGGGAGCAGTGAAGAATGTGGAAGGGTGATGTATAAGATGTTGAGAGAGGTTACTTCATTTATGGTGTGCTTGTCGTATTGCCAGGGTTTAGGCTGATTAATAACCTGAGTGGTGGGGGTTGGGGGGGTGGAGGTGAATGACCAGTAATTTAGGTGATGGCTAAGTAGAGTTATGGGCTGGTGAACAACTGGGGATAGGGTTATGAATTGGAGGTTTCTAAGTTATCGCAGTCAGTGAATAATAATAGGGTTTGGGGTTAACATGGTGGAGGCATGGTGGTGGAACAAATAATTTGATAGTGAAGTTGTGTGACATTTCAGAGGAGAGTGGGGGCTGTGGGAAAAATAAGCTACAGTGGTTTAATTATATAAATCATTGTAAAATGTATTGACTGTGTTATTAAATAAATGTATTTATTGCTTTTAGTGATGGGACACAAGAGACTTTTACAGAATCAACAAGATAAGATGGAAAAAGAATGCAGTATATTGTGACATACTGGAATACAGTTCATTGTTCCAAATCTCTAGCAGTTATTTTAGGACAATACAGAATATGCCCTCATCTCATTTTCCTTTTTGCTGATGTAACCACTAATAGATAATGGTGGTAATTCCAAGTTGATCGCAGCAGGAAATTTTTTAGCAGTTGGGCAAAACCATATGCACTGCAGGGGAGGCAGATATAACATTTGCAGAGAGAGTTAGATTTGGGTGGGTTATATTGTTTCTGTGCAGGGTAAATACTGGCTGCTTTATTTTTACACTGCAATTTAGATTGCAGAGTGAACACACCCCACCCAAATCTAACTCTCTCTGCACATGTTACATCTGACCCACCTGCAGTGCACATGGTTTTGCCCAACTGCTAACAAAGATCCTGCTGCGATCAACTCAGAATTACCCCCAATATTATTAAATAGTATTGTAAAAAGGAAAATAACTGGCCCAATATTGCACATACGGGCCGGCTGCAACCCAATCAGATATATTTATGCAAACAACACAGTCCTTACATATTCTTCCTTGACTTCTATCTTCTTTCTGCAGTGCTTAGATTTACATTTTACTGCCTCTCGCTATTAGCAGCTGAAAGATGGATAAGAGCGCGTATTGGGCCTAATTCTAAGTTGATCGCAGCAGCAAATTTGTTAGCAGTTGGGCAAAACCATGTGCAGTGCAGGGTGTACAGATATAACATGTGCAGAGAGAGTTAGATTTGGGTGGGGTGTATTCAAACTGAAATCTAAGCAGCCAGTATTTACCCTGCACAGAAACAATATAACCCACCCGAATCTAACTCTCTCTGCAAATGTTATATCTGCCACACCGGCACTGCACATGGTTTTGCCCATTTGCTAACAAACTTGCTGCTGCGATCAACTCAGAATTACCCCCATTATGCTGGCACAGACATTTGCGCATTATTTGACTTATACAGAGTACAACACACTTCTATAAACATTTATTGTAGTTTGTGTAATGATGATCGGGGCCCTTCCAAAGCCTACCTCTGGCATCTGAATGGTTACCACCCCGCACACTCTTAGTGATGTGCCATACAGTATATAATGGCATATTAAAAAGCTGATAGAGGCCTGGTAATCCCATTAAATTGAGTACGGCCCATATTATTTATGTCTACTTACTTTACCGATGTCTTATGCAATTTAAATTAGAATTGGGATTCCAATGAGAAAAAAAAGCAGGCAGGAAATTTGTCAAGACAGATTAATGCTGTGCTTTATACCACTCCATGTTCTCTCTACCGTATCCTCCACAAAAGATCCATGAATTGCGTAAAAGCTTAACTTCACTTGAGCCCACGAGAAGGGTGATGCTCAGTGCATAAAAAGTCTGTCTGCGGAATTTCTTCAGCCTTGTTTAGATCTGTAACACATCACGTACTGGATTAAGTCCAATGATAAGAGAATGAAGCCCTGGCAGTATGTGAGTGTGTGTTCATCGGGATTTTTCTGTGAAGGTAAAAGCCAGTAAACCATTTCCTACAGTTGCAGAAATCATTTCCCCCCCAATTTCACACTGATTTGCTCAGAAAGAGGATGTTGCTGTTTTCTTAAAGAAAACCATCTATGTTTTCTGCAAACATCATACAGTATCACAGTTAAAAATAATGATTGTTTTTGGGATACCTGTTCATTAATTTTATGTTTTGAAGGTGAAATTATAAGGTGTTTTTTTTTTTAAATATTAATTATATACAAGAAACATCAGCTGACACTGACGCAATAGCTGCTGCTTGGACAAGAATTGTTTTAAAAAACATATTTAGTATAGATCGCTAGCAGAGTAATTGATATATTTACACAAGGAAATAACAAAAAAGTCCATCTTGAGATCCACAAATGCTCTGCAGGTGGAGAGACCAGCACAACTGCATAATATCCCAAAAGATTTTTAATATCATCAATCAAAGTGAAAAAAGATCATGTTACAGCAGCTCAGGCATCATTAATAATAATAATAATAATAATTTTATTTATATAGTGCTCTTTCTCCAATAGGACTCAAGGCACTTAATAGATACATAGCATAATTCAGTACAGAAAATAATGAAGTAGCAGCTACGGCCATAGTTACATCCACCCTGACGGCAGCCGTTTCGGTCTTGTCACACTTTTCTCAAGGGTAGTCCAAACAAGGAAATAGATACAGTACCCAAACATATTGCCACATGCGACCAACATCATAGCTCCCCACTGCACTCCCACTTGTGCTCCAGTCCATTATTCATATAATGGGTCGGCAGTCAAAAAGTCGACAAGCAATAGGTTGACACCAAATGGTCAACATGTATATGGTCAACATTGTCAAAAGTCCACCATGTTCAATAGGTCAACCTGACAATGGACGACACATGAAAAGGTTGACGTGAGTATTTTTTATTTTTTAAAACTTTTTCATACTTTCATCCACATGGACAAGGATTGTGAATGGTGATTGTGCCGAGCGCAGTGGTAGCAAAGCGAGCCATGCGAGGGGATGTGATACACTAATTGGGGTTCCACGTGCTGGAATTGAAAATTTGACATTAAAAAAAAACATAAAAAACTCATGTTGACCTTTTTATGAGTTGACCATTTCCATATCGACTTTTCAACCTTGTCAACCTTTTGACTGACGGCCTATTGATCTATAACCCTACAGGCCCAAGAAGACGTTGTGCTAATTATATACATAATTAAGTAGATGCCCACATTAAGAAATACTAAAATATTTTATTAAAGCATAATAAAGTGTGATGGTGTGTATGTTACTGTATGTATGTATGTATGTATGTATGTATGTATGTATGTATGTGTCTGTCTGTGTGTGATTATGTATGTATATATATGTGTGTGACTTTATATAGGTATAGGTGTAACCAGGGGTTAAAGTGGTTGGGAACAAGGTAGAACTGAGTTCCACCACCTGTAATGGTAGGGGGAACTAGTTCCACCATCTCCATTGCCCTGCACAGTAATACCAACAGAAAAGCCCACCCCATCATCTGCGTCAATCGATGATACAGGCGGCACTAGTGTTACTGATGAGCTGCAGCCACCTACTCCTTCCTCAGGTCCTGGTGCCTCCATGGTCCTCCTCCATGAGTTCCACAACCTCACCAGGACCACTTTAAGCCCTGGGTGTGACCGTATGTGTGCACATGTGTGATTGTATGTCTATATGTTTATGACTGTGTGTGACAGTATGTGTATACTGTATAGTATTTGTGTGATTTTATGTATGTGTGGCTGTATGTATGTATGTAACTGTAGGTTTATGTGTGTTATTTATTTGTGTACATGAATGTGAATGTATGTGTGTGGAAATATGTGTATGACTAAATATATGTATTTTTTAAAACATATTTAGCATACATCATTTACAGAGTAATTGGTATATTTATACAAGCTGCTCAAACTATAATGTAATTGGAATGGATACAACAGTACCCAAACATATATTGCCAGTTGCATCCCACCTCATAGCTCCCCACTGCACTCCTACTTGTGTGCCAGCCCCAAGAAGACATAGGGGGTTAATTCAGACCTGATCGTAGCAGCAAATTTGTTAGCAGTTGGGCAAAACCATGGGGGTAATTCCAAGTTGATCGCAGCAGGAAATTTTTTCGCAGCTGGGCAAAACCATGGAGGTCATTCCGAGTTGATCGCTCGCAAGGCGATTTTAGCAGAGTTGCTCACGCTAAGCCGCCGCCTACTGGGAGTGAATCTTAGCATCTTAAAAATGCGAACGATGTATTCGCAATATTGCGATTACACACCTCGTAGCAGTTTCTGAGTAGCTTCAGACTTACTCGGCATCTGCGATCAGTTCAGTGCTTGTCGTTCCTGGTTTGACGTCACAAACACTCCCAGCGTTCGCCCAGACACTCCTCCGTTTCTCCGGCCACTCCTGCGTTTTTTCCGGAAACGGTAGCGTTTTTTCCCACACGCCCATAAAACGGCCTGTTTCCGCCCAGTAACACCCACTTCCTGTCAATCACATTACGATCGCCAGACCGATGAAAAAGCCGTGAGTAAAATTCCTAAGTGCATAGCAAATTTACTTGGCGCAGTCGCAGTGCGAACATTGCGCATGCGCATTAAGCGGAAAATCGCTGCGATGCGAAGATTTTTACCGAGCGAACAACTCGGAATGAGGGCCCATGTGCACTGCAGGAGGGGCAGATATAACATGTGCAGAGAGAATTAGATTTGGGTGTGGTGTGTTCAATCTGCAATCTAATTTGCAGTATAAAAATAAAGCAGCCAGTATTTACCCTGCACAGAAACAAAATAACCCACCCAAATCTAACTCTCTCTGCACATGTTATATCTGCCTCCCCTGCCGTGCAAATGGTTTTGGCCAACTGCTAACAAAAATCCTGCTGCGATCAACTTGGAATTACCCTCCATGTGCACTGTAGGTGGGGCAGATGTAACATGTGCAGAGAGAGTTAGATTTGGGTGGGATGTTTTCAAACTGAAATCTAAATTGAAGTGTAAAAATAAAGCAGCCAGTATTTACCCTGCACAGAAACAAAATAACCCACCTGAATCTAACTCTCTCTGCACATGTTATATCTGCCCCCCTGCAGTGCACATGGTTTTACCCAACTGTTAACAAATTTGCTGCTATGATCAGGTCTGAATTACCCCCATTGTGCTAATTATATACATAATTAAGAGGAGGCCCACGTTAACAAATACTGAAATATTTTAATAAAGCTTAATTGTATATACTGTATATGAGATCTGTCTGTCTGTCTGTCTATCTACCTACAGCTTCAATGTAGACATTTATGCTCTAGTACAATCAGGGATGGACTGTACCGGCCACACAGAGAGCCGAGCTGGCCATGCATAGTGCAGCCTTCCTCCTTTCTGTCCATGCCCCCACATCCGATGCTGGTACACAGATAAATGGGGGAGTGCCACAAGGCCAGACCCCCCTGACTCATGGCATGCCCTCATGAGATGTGGCCAAGCCTCCCTTGTCATGTGTGCTCAATCCTGTGGCATGTGTGCACACTGATATGCCAGGGCCGTGAAGTAGCCCCTGTCTGTCCCTGATTCCAATATATGTTTCAGTATTCGTTATTGATGGCCTCCACTTAATCATTTATAATGCCCCATGTGTATTGACTGCAGTGTTGCTATGACAACTGCCTGCTGTGTGTTATGAGCCCCGGCATTAAGACATAAGGGTAGTGGGGATCACATGGCCAGCAGAGCAGGCATAAGGGGTGGGGGGTGGGGGGGCGGCAGCACAGGAGGTAAGTTACCCCAGGCCCACTTATCTTAGTGTCCCTCCACTCCTTAAATCACAGCTGCAGTGCAGAACTTGACTGTAATGCCTGTCAGTGCCATAACCAGAAATGCAAGAGTGGTGCAACTGCACAGAGGGTTGTGCCCTGCAGGATGGCACCATCTCTGGGCTTACTTGTGGCTTATTCACAGAAAACACACACATGTTCTGGGATTATCTGCAAATAATTAGTATCACTTAAATGTATGTAGGAGGGTCCACAGCAGATAGCTACCTGTTGCGATCCCTCCATTCCCACAGGCAGCACATTCCCATAGGCATGCAATACTGCCAGATATACCCCCGCAGCTAACACTATCTGAAGATGGCAGTTTAACTGATGCCAGACAACTTTAGCCTATGGGCTACACACCGCAGATTCAGCCAACCAGCAGAGGGTTCTCCTTAACCCCTCCCCAGAGATGGGTGCGGTGCATGTGTGGTCAGCAGTACCATGCAGTAGTCCCACTTCCAAACTGTGAGCATATTTCAGGGACGGACTCCTTTTGGAGCCTGTGTAACTGCAGGTGCTTCTTGATACATCCTGCTGATTTAATCGCAATCTGCAATGCAATTTTGCATGCTAATATTACCCAGATCACATTATTAATGAATAATAAATGTCCCTTTAATGGGAGGCTGCTAGATGCTTTGCAAAGTTGACACTTGCAGCTGGCAGGGATATAATGTAGATGGTAGCCAGGAACAATAGACTTATGTGCCACTTAGGTGCCAATAAGAAGGAAACAATTATGTGGCACAACTCCTAACCCATAGTGCAAGATCTCCTGGTTAATTCTTTCCGATCACTGTATAACAGTGGTAAAATCCTCCAGAGTAATCCTTGAAGTTATAATGTTAAGCCTGTACATGGAACTAACAGGTGGGTCAGTTGGGATGCAGTCAGCATCCCGGCACACTGGATGCGGTCAGGTGACCGACCCCTGAATCCTGACACCGCACAGAATCCGGCACCGGAACCCCGAATAACAGCATACCGATGGTAAGTATTGGAGTGAGGGTTACAGTTAGAGCCTGGGGAAGGGGGGTGTTAGCCGTAGACCCCCCTCCCGGGTCTTCGCCCTAGACGCCACCCCCTGTGATTAGCTGTAGCCACCACCCCCCCACTATCTTAGCCCTAGCCGCCACCCCAGGCAGGTTAGTGTTAGGGTAGGGGGCAGGGTGGGGGCAAATTAATTACCCCGTACCCTGTCAGCATGCCACAATCGGTCATGTCATGACCGCCAGCATATGATCAGTTCCTGCACCAATAGACCGCTAGATAATTCATGTAGAGATAGTTTTTCACGGCCTCCCACAGAAGGAGCAGCAGACTTTTAGCTTTGTAATACAGCTCTGCCAGTACAGCTCCACATCATCCATATCCTCATTACGTTTCTCCTCAATCAAGCAGCTTTTCAAGAGGCGGAAATGATAGGGCATGTAGCAAGAGAAGATTATATAACAACACGAGTGTTTTTTTGTCAACAGGTGATACAATCTGGTACTCTCGTCTTCAGAGAGCTTGTAGCAAGACATACAGTATACACCGCTAACAGGCTGCATAATGTTACAAAGTTACAGCAGTAACTGTATAACCTTTTTACAAATGTTTAACCTACCCTGTAAATACAGTTAAAATCAGAATTAATATTATTTTATTTTACTTTAATGTATGTGTATGTTTCTGATTCTATGTATGTGTGGTTGAATGCATGCGTGTAACTATAGGCTGGATGTAATGGCTTGCGAGACGGCCAGAGCTCTGAGACTCTGGATGAACTCGTATGTTTTTTTAAAGCAGCAAACATTTACAATGAAAAAACGACCAGCTACGGCAGTGGTCAGTGAACAGGGGTATATTACCCCAAATGGGGTAAAAATTAAATTCCTGGGGGTAATGGACGTTCGCGCTGCTGAGACACAGCCCCGTCCAGCACCGACCGGCTCGTGATGTGACGTACTGACGTCACACCGCGCTCCCTCATGCCCGCCCATCCTGCGCTGTCCTGTCCTCCCGCCCGCGTCCTGCCAACTCACACACAGAACTAGAAGTGTTCTGTGGCTGACCACTTACGGAGTTCCGCAGGATCAGACAGTGGCCACATAACAGTGGGAAATTCCCACTGACATTACTGAGGTGAGGATGTGACCATCTGTCTCCTAAAAGTCATGCGCCCCCCCCCCCCCCCCCCACTTCCCCCTCATCCATCTTTCTTACATTCATTATGGTGTTTTGGGGAGAAATTGTTAATTAACCCAATCCTTGCCAAAAAATAATTGGCGAAAATAATAATAAAAAAAATCTTATATAAATATATATATATATATACATACAGTATCTCAGAAATGCCAAATAAACAGTGATAACCAGTATATATGTACAATAATATATGATTTCCTTCCTCTCAAATCAAGGGGGTAACGTCGGCATAGCTAACTATATTTTGGGATAAAAGGTAAATAAGTTCCCTGACCCCTGAGCTACGGAGTCTCTGAGCTCTGGCTGTCTCACAGGCCATTACATCCGGCCCCATATGTATATATGTCTGTGTAATGATATATATATATGTGCATATAAGTATGTGTATGACTACTGTATGCATAAACCCAACTTTCCCGATTTTGGTGGGACAGTACTTCTTTTCAAATTCAGTACTGTTACCCCATTGGGATTTAGTGGCCCTCGGGGAGGAAAGATAGGCAGGAAACACTCTCACCTGTTGTGCACACAAGGTAGGAGTCATCCCAGCAGCTGATGAAACGATGTACATACACTCTCCTGAAATAGAGGTATGATGTGTGATCATGTCCCCTATTCATGAACGTGCCAAAGACTTGAAGCACCAGAACCTGATTACACATTGGAAATTTTGCTCTTTGGGTCCCTCCAGTCTTAAGTGCCCCTAAAGACTTATTCCAGCTCTGAGCAGCAGGAGAACAGAGTGGGAACTGGAACATCTGCCCTTAAAAGACACAGAATGTGTGTCTCAAGTTGCTGATGATACATATATTAGTGCTGTCAGTAGTGAGTATTCTGAGTGAACTTGCTGAGTTTAATCAATGAGTCAATCTTACCAAAAGGTGTTTGTGCACAGTGCAGAAGGGGGCAGTGTTGGAACTCAGGCAGGGTGACTACTAAGACATGGGGCAGTTCTTAGGTGAGTGGCAGTTATTACATTACAGCTACACACAGGGCAGACAGTGAACAGCACAATTTCACAAGGAGACCTGCACTATGCCAAGTGGTGCTGATATGGGTCTATTTACAGCAAGAAAAGGTCTGTCAACAAATTGTAAACTACAGGAGATCTTTACATACTGGTCCATAATACAATGGGGACAATTCTCCACGATATTTTTGATCAAAATAGAGACAAGTCATAGAGAAACGTAAAAAAAAACAAAAACACAGGTACTCCTACGGTAACTCTTGCCAGATGATAATGAATAGCAGGCATAATGTACACCAGGATGCTGGAATCATCAATGAATCTGCAGAAACACTAGAAATTGGCAAGGTCCCCCCGAGTCATCTGGATAAAGCTCATCCAATGACCAACGCATTTCGAGCTACACTGTATCTTTTTGAAGGCATTGAGGTTGTTTGCAATTGAAGGGATTTAAATAGCACCAACTCCTGCTACTGTACTTCTGTTTCCAGTCCAGTAGACCAGAAGTGGATAAGATATGGTTTAAAACAACAATAAAAAAATATCATTAAATAAATGTACGGTAAAAACTATTTCTGGAAGATTTTTCTGCCTGGCTCCCTCACTTCCTATCCTCTGACATCTCCACCATCATAATGGGTGATTTCAATATTGCTATTGATAGTCCAAAAGCTGCTGCTCATGCCTCCAAACTACTCTCTTTAACCTCCTCTCTCGGCCTTTCCCAATGGATTGAATCCTCTACTCATCAGGAGGGCCACTGCCTTGATCTAGTATTCACAAGACTATGCTCCGTTTCTGAATTCAGTAATACCCCTTTCCCTCTCTCAGATCACAACCTTATCACCTGCATGCTCTCCACTATTGCTTCAAACTCAGAGTCATTTGAGTCCTCTAATCCTCCTCAAACCTGCAGAAATATTAACACAATTAATTTTCAAGAACTGTCCACCTCTCATCAACAACTGCTCTCACCTATTTCTTCATTTACTTCTCCTGAGACTGCTGTATAACACCTGAACCAGACTCTAGATATAGCCCTTGACCAAGTGGCTCCAGCTACCCATCACACTAGATATCAACCATGGCACTCTAAATTAACAAGACACCTACAAAAACACTCATGGAAAGCTGAAAGTCATTGGCGTAAATATCGTATTCCAAGCAATTTTCTCACATATAAGACTGTGTACCACTCTTATCGAAATGCCCTGGACCCTGCCAAAGAAACATATTTCCAAATTCTCATCTCTACTCAAGCCTCTAACCCCAAATTACTTTTAATACATTTAAATCACTTCTGATCCCTCCCACACCCAACCCACGAGCCGCTATCAAGGCGCAAGATCTTGCTTCCCACTTCAAGGACAAGATTGATAAGATCCGAGATGAAATTTTATGCTCTTCTTTCCTCAACCTGCTCAATTCTCTACCTGAATCCTCTGGCACTCTCTCCTCATTTGATCCCACAAATGAAGAGGAAGTGTCAACACTCTTCTCATCCTGCTACTCTATTACCTCTCCTCTTGAGCCTATACCCTCACAAGTAAGTAAATCTCTGTCTCCTGTGCTCATCCCAACCTTAACTAACATCTGTAATCTCTCTCTCTCTCTCTCTCTACTGGTATCTTTCCTACACTGTGCAAGCATGCACTGATTACTCCCTTTCTGAAAAAATAAAATTCTGACCCTAACTCTCTCTCAAACTACCATCCCATCTCTCAGCTCTCATGCTTCTCCAAGCTACTTGAGATACTTGCCTACACTCACCTCACACACTTTTTTAAATCACACAATTTATTTGACCCACTTCAGTCAGGCTTTCATTCCCAACACTCCACAGAGACAGCACTGACTAAAGTAGTGAAGGATCTAGTCACCTCGAAGTCCAAAGGCCATTACTCACTTCTTATTCTTCTAGATCTCTCTGCTGCTTTTGACACTGTTGACCATTCTATTCTCATACAAAAACTACAATCCCTAAGTCTTCAAGACACAGTCCTCTCGGTTCCTATCCTACCTATCTAATCGCTTCTTCGGTGTTTGCTTCTCTGAATCCACCTCCTATTCGCTACCTCTTTCAGTTGGAGCACCACAAGGCTCGGTCTTAGGTCTTCTGCTTTTCTCAATCTATACCTCATCTCTTGGTAAACAATTCAGCTCTTTTGGACTTCAGTATCATCTGGACGTAGATGATACTCAAATCTACCTATCCTCCCCAGATTTGTCACCATCTGTCAGGGTCACTGAAAGCCTTTCTGCTGTTTCATCTTGGATGTCATCTCGCCACTTCAAACTTAATATTTCAAAAACAGATTTACTTATTTTTCCATCGGCCAATAGTAGTTACCAACCTGTAATCTCTATCACTGTTGAGAACTCAACAATCAACCTAACCCCACAAGCTCGCTGCCTAGGTGTCATACTTGACTCAGAACTGTCCTTTGCTCCCCACATTCAATATGTCTCAAAATCATGTTACATGCATCTAAAAAACATAACTAAAATATGACCACACTTTACACAAGACTCTGCAAAAACTCTCATTATCTCCTGCATTGATTATTGCAATAGTCTTCTTACTGGTCTTACCAAAAAGAGACTCTCACCACTACAATCCATTCTGAATGCAGCTGCAAGGCTAATCTTCCTTGATAGACATTCATCATCTGCAGATCCGATGTGTCAGTCTCTCCATTGGTTACCTGTATTCTACTGTATTCAATTTAAAATACTTTTAATCACACATAAGGCCATTAACCATACTACACCAATGTACATCTCATCGCTCATCTCAAAATATTTTCCAACCCGACCTCTCCGCTCTTCATAAGATCTACATATCTCATCCACACTCATTACTTGCTCTCATGCACGATTGCAGGACTTTCTTCGGGCTGCACCCACTCTGTGGAATGCCCCACCACGCATAATAAGACTCACCCCTAGTCTCCATCCCTTCAAACGGTCCCTGAAAACTCACCTCTTCAGACTAGCTTAACACATTCCAGACCACTCACTCAACCTTCATAAGCTTTCCTATACGATTATATCCCCCCTGTACAGTCCGCACATATCCTCCACATATTTTCTCTTTCTTCACTTTCCCTTCTTTCTGACCATGGTTTATCATTGCTGTGATGTGATATCATGCAACCCACCTAGAACCTTTGCAATCCAGTAGACAAATATGCAATAGTGCCTTTCCTTGTGTATCAATGCCTATTTCCCTATAGATTGTAAGCCTGCAAGCAGGGCCTTTCTGCCTCTATGACTGTTTGTTTTTTACCCAGTTTTGTTTTATCATTGTGTCCAATTGTAAAGCGCAATGGAATTTACTACACTATAAAATAAACTGTTCAAAGGCCCCCTGCATTAGGTGGTCCCAACCCAACAAGTGCTGCAGTTAAGCTTGCCAAGTCCAGAAACATTAGATGATTAGCGGAAATTACTTCATCATCCTCAAATCGGAAGTTGCTTTTAAAATGGGATTCCACTCGGAGAATCATGGGATTTATAGTTTTCTTTGTTGTTTGCCTCTCTTTGTCATAGGATATGATAAAACTACAGATGTAGCCATGCTTCCTAAAGGAATTAGTGAAGCGATCGCTGACTGCGAATTGTTGCAGCCTGGCACGCATGCTGCAGCAGTAGGATGAGCCTGGCTACTTCTGTATATAATAAAACTTGGCACATGCTTCTTATTTGTGTTCACGTATCGCTATACTGTAGGGGATAAAAAAATAAATAAAACAAAGCATAAGGAGAATGTTAGAATTAAGTATACAAAAACAGAAAAAAAATAGGCTAAGGTTTAAAGAAACATGCAGGATTCACTGAGTGGAGATGCATTATGGGTAGGGACAAAAGATAGGGCTCATGGATGAAAGGGCAAAGGGAGTTTGTTACAGGAACCCCTTGATTCCAAAATCATGATTTAACCCTTGTGGAGAAAGAGTCTTTAATTTAAAAACAAAACAAAACATTTAATCTCTGCCTTCGCCAAATTCCTTTCCACATTTCTGTCCTTCCAAGTTGATTTCATGCTTTATATTCCAACAAATCTTTTAATATGTTGTACAGAACAATTGCTTTGGGGAGTTAAAGTCCCTTTTTTTACATTCCTCAGATGTTCTGCTATCCAGGTTTTCTGCGACCTTGTGTTTCTCCTGATATATACGCTAGGCTACACGTACAACCCACAAAGTATAACAAATTTGAGGTTTGACAGTTAATAAAGTCTTTGATGTTTATTGTGATACCATTGACTGTCAATTCCACATATTGTGAGATGTCATCATTGATTTGTCTGTATCCCATACAGCAACCACAGCCAAGAAAACCTTTAGTGACTGTCATTTAAGCACCAAATAAGAAAAAATTTAATTTTTAGTTTATTAATATGTTTTAGTGTCTAGGCTGATTCATCACCACAGTAAACTCTGCTGCCTCTATGCTTGGTCCTAATATAAAGTCAACTTTATGCTGGATTTAGATCCATTTGTGGCTTGCATACTTTGGAAGTCATAAAACAGCTATGAGATTTTATTTTTTCTAACTAATGTCAATGTTCAGTTCAAACTAAACATAACTTATTTATGAGTAACATGTGTAGCTTTGTACGCAGGGTCGGACTGGCCCACAGGGGTACAAGGGAAACCACCGGTGGACCTCACTGCCTGGGGGCCCATCCCCTCTTCTAGGGATCAGGTTCCAGACTGAGCACTTGAGTTATACACTATACATAGGTTACCTTATACTGCACAGGACTATGGTGTATTCACTACAATACATTGCTGTTATTAATCTGGTACATTATCATCAGTAGCGGATCTTGCTACGGGCACGCAGGATTTTTGCCTGGGGTGCCGCCTTCTGGAGGGCGTCGCCGCCGTGGCAAGATTCGCTACTGGTGGTGCCCCCCGGTGCTGTGCTGTGCAGTGCTGTGCTGTGTGGTGCGTGATGATGGCTTTGTGAACTGCACGGCATTGTGGGACCGGCACATAGACGCTAGGGGTCATAATTGACCTCTAGTGTCTATGCTGTGCTATAGGAGAGACGTCATGATGTCTCTCCCATAGATCCGAGGAGCGACGCCGGCGGCTGGAGATGAAGGGCAGCAGCGGTTGGGAAACAGGAGTGGGGATGGTGAGTATTTTTATTTTTTTATTTTATTTGGTGATCAGCGCTACTGGGGACACAGTATTGGGGGCACAGTACAGGGGGCACAGTACTGGGGGCACAACTGCTGAGGGCACAGCTACACAGGGCATAATTGACCACGCCCCTTCTCCAAAGCTACGCCCCTATTTTTTCACCCTGGGTGCCACAAAGCCTAGATCCGGCACCGATTATCATGTATTCACTAGCAGTATTTACTATACATATTTATCAAGGGGCCAAGACCATAAATTAATGGTTTGCTAAGCCTCTAAACATGGGCCCCTACCACTGCATTTCCCTTGTGGGCCCTTCATGCCCCAGTCCGACACTGTTTGTAAGGTTTAGTGTTCAAACAATGATAGGCACAGCAATCTTACTGTTCTGCTTTCTATACAAATGACACAATCTAGAACCAATAGGACTGATATCTAGCTACAGATATTGTTTTATCAATTTCTACAGCAAAATACAATTTGAGTTGTTGGGTAGAATTATAGTTAATTCAAACTTACAATTGTACAGCACTTGCATAAATGAGCAGTAGACATACTCTATGCCTACTGTAGGCTGTTCTTCTGTAGTTTGAATTACTATAAGTAGACCTAGACATTTAAGACACATTTATTAAAATGCAAGTGAAATATCATGATTTACTGGTAGTTTTATTGTAATCTGACAATGAAAGAAATTAAAAATGTCCACCAGTTGTGATTCTAAATGACTGCTGCTGTTGGAGCAAAAAAATAAAAATAAATTATATATATATATATATATATATATATATAAAACATAATTTACATAATAATGATAATAATAATAATAATAATAATAATAACTGAGGGCGGACTAGTAAGTGGCTTAAACCACACCGCATGAAGTGGTGGCCTAATCACATGTTGTTTAGTTTAATAGATTAAGGCAGTAGTTTCCAAACTTTTTTGAATCACGGTGCTCTAGAGTATCAGAATTTTTTTCAAGGAACCCCTAGGCCAAAAATTTCATATTGAGAAATTTAGAAAGAAATATTAAATGAAGTAGATTGAGTTTATATGTCATCCTTAGGGTCAGTTGTGTGGTGAGGGACAAGATTTGCTTCTGTTTGTCCATATATTTTATGACTGACAGCTAGTAGCACTGGTATTGCCTATTATATTGACCATAAATATTTTGAATTGGTCCTGGACCACCAATCCAAGGCACCCCTGCAAGTGTCCCGAGGCACCCCAGGGTGCCTAGGCACACAGTTTGGGAACCACTGGATTAAGGGGTGAGTTAACAGGGGCTTTTAGATCTGTTGCCTTAGGGGGCTAAGCCTCTTTGTTGGTGGATCTTCCCCTTCCTCACAGTTGTTTTTTATTTGTGGTCTTTCTTTTACTTGCTGTTTTTTTGGATGTGCGGGCAGGGGACAAGTTTGAGTTCTACTTTAGATTTATATTTGCTTTGTGCTGCAGCGATACACATGAGTTTTTAGAGAGGGGAAGTGTAGTTAGTGAAAGTGTGGGCTAGTGCATCCCTTGGGGTTCAGCAACACTTTCATTGTGATGTACTTTAATCACACCGGCATGGTGAGAAGACCACATGTCCATGTCTTCACTGTTACATGGTCACATCTCATTTTGCCTGTGTGCCATTTCTTTGTCCCAGCTGAAGGACTTTAAAATTGGTGAGGTTTGTAAGATTCATCCTGTAGTCTTCTTTATTTGATTATTATTTTTTTTACTATTTTTTCAGCGTATCTTACCTCTATTTGTAATAGCTTCCGCTTAACTATAATTTTGTTGCTAAATTAGTCATGCTTTATTAAGGGGCATATTCAATTAGCCGTGGTAAAATCTATGTTTACTGGGACTTGAGTTAATGCATCTATTGCACAGTAAGTTTATTTAGCTCGGCTATGCTCACTTCTGATTAGCACACAAATGAAGTGTAAAAAGTGGTCACAAGGTAATTTTCTATACAATTAGCGGTGTTAAGTGTGGGGGGAAACAGCCTGTACAACATAAAATTGCAAACTAACACTGTATCACAGTATGGAAGTATGTTAGTGGTCAATGCAAATTAAGGTAATTGGTGCTCTTAAAAGGTGTCAAATGGGTGATTTTTGCATGTTTTAATAACATAAAAAAATGATAGTGTTTTTCAGCAAATTAAATGCTCTACATGAATGTGGAGTGCTTATAAATGAAATTAAGCATTTTTCTGTGTTATTTTAAGGCTTTTGTTAAAAAGGGTTTCGGTATGACATCTCAGTGGTCAGAATGCTGGTGGACACAGGACCAACAGTGGCATCCTGACACTGAAAATCCCGACATCGGAAGGGGTAAGTATTTTTACCCTTCCCTACCCTAACCCTACAAAGGTGGCGGCTAGGGCTAACCCTCCCGGTGTGACAGCTAGGGCTAACTCTTGGGAGTGGCGTCTAAGGCTAACCATCCCTCATAGTGCCTAACCCTCCCTTATGCATAACCCTAACCCCCTGGGTCCTATCTCGAACCCTGATACTTACCCTCGGGATAATGGCTGTCGGTGTACACCTATCTCATATAAACAACACTCCCATATACCAGTCGCACATCAATTAACCCATTACTAGACACTTTGCATAATATCACCTAAAAAAAATTACACCTTTATTAGCAAATTAAAATAATTTAAAACTTCTAAGTGATTATTTATAATTACTTGGGGGAAGGGGGGTGTCTCAGAGGTTCTTAAGAAAAGCAGAACAGACTTTTTGTACAGTTCAGCACTCTGACACACACTGTAGGTCTGGTTTTAGACTCCGTTATACTGAGTGCCAGGATCCCAACAGCCAGGATATTGAATGCTTCCCGGTTCTAGGATGTAGGGAGACTCACTACTTCATGTGCCTCGGTGCCCGGGTCTGGTGAGGGTAACCGAAGGATGCTGTCTGTTCCTCTTTGTTGCCGTTTTGGTAACTTGCTGATACTCTTGCACAGCAAAACTGTACCTCTACCTGCCGGATTATCAGCCATGAGGTATCTCTCTACTTTGAAGGCTTGCTCCAGATTGTCTCACCTCTGTAGTTTGTAGAGGTCTTTAATTCTTTACCTAACTTGTACTACCTTGTACACACAAGTGTGCACTTGTATGTATCTATGATGCACAGCACAGCAATGAACAAACTGTCCTGTGTTGTTACAATACTACAGACATCAATGCAGTACACAGGATACTTGCAGCTATTCATTTACTCTCATATGTGAGAACTGTGGATTATTTTGAAATGTTGGTTTGTAGCAGTTTTATCTTCTAACTGTAATCCAATTATATAAGAAAATACATTTCAGTAACGTGTAGTATAGGCAAGATCAATTTCTGCTGGAACAAGGTGGAATGGTGTTCCAACAATTATTGCCTGCAGCCCGACAGTAGCTGGGTCACACAGAGTCTGTTTCCAGTGACGCTGCATGACTCACAACTTAGGTACTTGCTTTTGCACACTGTAGAAAAGAAAGATATATGCTCAGTGGCCTCGGGGGTATTTGTGTAAATGTAGTAAGCGGAAAGGGAAATCCCACTGAGGATTTAATACAGTAACTTGAATAAAATGAATTTATTTCTCAACCTTATAGTATTCTGTTTCAAGATACAGTAGATTCTTACTTGTGAGTTGAAAATGTATTTTTGCACCAGTATTTCCCATTCCTGAAAATATTATGTGAATATTTAATGTGGAAGTAAAGTCAATTAGGTAATCATTGATGTGTTGCTTATCTGAAACAACTGAGCTCCAGCATTCACAGGAAAATAAATAGAAATATTATTACCAAGGGGGTCATTCCGAGTTGTTCGCTCGCAAGCGGATTTTAGCAGATTTGCTCATGCTAAGCCGCCGCCTACTGGGAGTGAATCTTAGCATCTTAAAATTGCGAACGATGTATTCACAATATTGCGATTACACACCTCGTAGCAGTTTCTGAGTAGCTCCAGACTTACTCGGCATCTGCGATCATTTCAGTGCTTGTCGTTCCTGGTTTGACGTCACAAACACACCCAGCGTTCGCCCAGACACTCCCCCGTTTCTCCGGCCACTCCTGCGTTTTTTCCGGAAACGGTAGCGTTTTTTCCCACACGCCCATAAAACGGCCTGTTTCCGCCCAGTAACACCCATTTCCTGTCAATCACATTACGATCACCAGAACGAAGAAAAAGCCGTGAGTAAAAATCCTAACTGCATAGCAAATTTACTTGGCGCAGTCGCAGTGCGGACATTGCGCATGTGCATTAAGCGGAAAATCGCTGCGATGCGAAGATTTTTACCGAGCGAACAACTCGGAATGACCCCCCATGTTAAAAACATCTTGTTTTTTTTTGTTAAAAACATCTTGTTTTGGTAAATTATTTAGAACATTAGGTTAAATCAGCCTGCTCTCCAAATTTTCTTGTGAGTTAAATAAGTATCTCAGAAGTACCATAAAACTATTTATTACTCAATTGGGGCATACTTTAATGAAACCACACACATTAAACAAAATATAATATTCACCGGCTATTATTTGTTAATTCACTTTTGGAGTAGAGTCACATAGATGATGGTAAGCAACAGTTCCATGTAATTGCTATATGAAAAGGTAATGTATTGTAGCTGTGCACTTCTTTGTAGATAACAGAAATATTTAGACTTTAAGGGTCTATTCAACACTCAATGGAATAAAGAAGTAAGAAAATGTCTTATGGGAAACTGATGGAGGAATAATAAGGCAGTTATTCCAATGGAGTCTCCAGTGAGAGTTGCTTTCCCTTTACTTCTCCAGTTTAATGTAGCAAGAATGTGCTCAAACTATCCTCCTGATATTCATGGCTAACACTGCATTCCTGGATCCATTGCAAACTGACGTAAGATGCCTGTACTGTAAGCAATTCATATCAGCCAGAATGCTGACACTTTTGGTGGTAAATTTTGCTTCACTTGTTTATGGTTACTTCACCTGAAGAAAAGGCTTTGCAGCCTTGAAACATCGTGTTAAGATGTAACCCCTTTCTTTGAGCACTGTTCTCACATTTGATCATGCTGTTTGAATACAAGCCTTTTTAATAACAAGACCGGTGATTGCCACCTCCATTTTGTTCCTGACAGCGCCTGGCTACAGGTGGAGAAGAATTACTGTTGTATTACCACTAGGAGGGCACCACGGCATATGCATCATTACCCAGAATGCCGGATTACAAATCTGTGTGTGTATGTATATATATATATATATATATATATATATATACTAGTGATGAGCGGGTTCGGTTTCTCGGAAACCGAACCCCCCGAACTTCAGCCTTTTTACACGGGTCCGAGCCATGCTCGGATTCTCCCGTGTGGCTCGGGTAAACCGAGCGCGCCCCGAACGTCATCATCCCGCTGTCGGATTCTCGCGAGACTTGGATTCTATATAAGCAGCCGCGCGTCGCCGCCATTTTCACACGTGCATTGAGATTGATAGGGAGAGGACGTGGCTGGCGTCCTCTCCGTTATAGTAGAAAAGAGTGACTTAGTTATAATTGTGGGGAGGATTGGGGACGGGGAGCAGCTGTTAGGGAGTACACTGCAGGGTTTTGATTATAATACTACCAGTGTGTTTAATCCGTTGTTTCTCTGCCTGGAAAAAACGCTCCACCATATCTGTGCTCAGTGTGCTGCACTGCTGCATGATATATCTGTGCTGAGTGCACTGCTCACACTGCCTAATTGTGGGGACTGGGGAGCAGTTATAGCAGGAGTACAGTGCACAGTTTTGCTGACAGTGACCACCAGTCCAGTATACGTTTGTCTGCCTGAAAAACACTCCTGTGGTGGCTTTTTTTTTTCTTCATACTAGTTTAGCAGTCTGCTGACAGTGTCCACCAGGTCCGCTATTATTATACAGTATATTATATATATATATATAGCAGTATGGTAGGCCACGGCTGTACCTACCTCTGTGTCGTCAGTGCACTCGTCCTCCATAAGTAATATAATACTATACTATCCATCCATCTACATTGTATACCTGTGGTGGCTTTTTTTTTCTTCATACTAGTTTAGCAGTCTGCTGACAGTGTCCACCAGGTCCGTTATTATTATACAGTATATTATATATAGCAGTACGGTAGGCCACGGCTGTACCTACCTCTGTGTCGTCAGTGCACTCGTCGTCCATAAGTAATATAATACTATACTATCCATCCATCTACATTGTATACCTGTGGTGGCTTTTTTTTTCTTCATACTAGTTTAGCAGTCTGCTGACAGTGTCCACCAGGTCCGTTATTATTATACAGTATATATATATATAGCATTATGGTAGGCCACGGCTGTACCTACCTCTGTGTCGTCAGTGCACTCGTCGTCCATAAGTAATATAATAATACTATACTATCCATCCATCTACATTGTATACCTGTGGTGGCTTTTTTTTTCTTCATACTAGTTTAGCAGTCTGCTGACAGTGTCCACCAGGTCCGTTATTATTATACAGTATATATATAGCAGTACGGTAGGCCACGGCTGTACCTACCTCTGTGTCGTCAGTGCACTCGTCGTCCATAAGTAATATAATAATACTATACTATCCATCCATCTACATTGTATACCTGTGGTGGCTTTTTTTTTCTTCATACTAGTTTAGCAGTCTGCTGACAGTGTCCACCAGGTCCGTTATCATTATACAGTATATATATATATAGCAGTACGGTAGGCCACGGCTGTACCTACCTCTGTGTCGTCACTCGTCCTCCATAAGTAATATAATACTATACTATCCATCCTTCTACATTGTATACCTGTGGTGGCTTTTAGTTGTGCGCATTAAAATATGGAGAACAAAAATGTGGAGGTTAAAAAAATAGGGAAAGATCAAGATCCACTTCCACCTCGTGCTGAAGCTGCTGCCACTAGTCATGGCCGAGACGATGAAATGCCATCAACGTCGTCTGCCAAGGCCGATGCCCAATGTCATAGTACAGAGCATGTAAAATCCAAAAAGCAAAAGTTCAGTAAAATGACCCAAAAATCAAAATTAAAAGTGTCTGAGGAGAAGCGTATACTTGCCAATATGCCATTTACGACACAGAGTGGAAAGGAACGGCTGAGGCCCTGGCCTATGTTCATGGCTAGTGGTTCAGCTTCACATGAGGATGGAAGCACTCATCCTCTCGCTAGAAAAATGAAAATACTTAATTCAATATATATAATATATAAGATTCAATTCCTCCGTGGAGACATTCACCAGCAGCGATTGCCTCCAGACAGTGCACGGGGACCTGAGATGGTGGATTCCAGTGGGGACGAATTAATAATCTGTGAGGAGGGGGCTGTACACAGTGAAAGGGGTGATGAATCGGACGATGATGATGAGGTGGACATCTTGCCTCTGTAGAGCCAGTTTGTGCAAGGAGAGATTGATTGCTTCTTTTTTGGTGGGGGCCCAAACCAACCAGTCATTTCAGTCACAGTCGTGTGGAAGACCCTGTCGCTGAAATTATGGGTTCGTTAAAGTGTGCATGTCCTGTTTATACAACATAAGGGTGGGTGGGAGGGCCCAAGGACAATTCCATCTTGCACCTCTTTTTTCTTTCATTTTTCTTTGCGTCATGTGCTGTTTGGGGAGTATTTTTTTGAAGGGCCATCCTGCGTGACACTGCAGTGCCACTCCTAGATGGGCCAGGTGTTTGTGTCGGCCACTTGGGTCGCTTATCTCAGTCACACAGCTACCTCATTGCGCCTCTTTTTTTCTTTGCGTCATGTGCTGTTTGGGGAGTATTTTTTTGAAGGGCCATCCTGCGTGACACTGCAGTGCCACTCCTAGATGGGCCAGGTGTTTGTGTCGGCCACTAGGGTCGCTTAGCTCAGTCACACAGCGACCTTGGTGTGCCTCTTTTTTTCTTTGCATCATGTGCTGTTTGGGGACAATTTTTTGGAAGTGCCATCCTGCCTGACACTGCAGTGCCACTCCTAGATGGGCCAGGTGTTTGTGTCGGCCACTAGGGTCGCTTAGCTTAGTCACACAGCTACCTCATTGCACCTCTTTTTTTCTTTGCGTCATGTGTTGTTTGGGGAGTATTTTTTTGAAGGGCCATCCTGCGTGACACTGCAGTGCCACTCCTAGATGGGCCAGGTGTTTGTGTCGGCCACTAGGGTCGCTTAGCTTAGTCACACAGTTACCTCATTGCGCCTCTTTTTTTCTTTGCGTCATGTGCTGTTTGGGGAGTATTTTTTTGAAGGGCCATCCTGCGTGACACTGCAGTGCCACTCCTAGATGGGCCAGGTGTTTGTGTCGGCCACTAGGGTCGCTTAGCTTAGTCACACAGCTACCTCATTGCGCCTCTTTTTTTCTTTGCGTCATGTGCTGTTTGGGGAGTATTTTTTTGAAGGGCCATCCTGCGTGACACTGCAGTGCCACTCCTAGATGGGCCAGGTGTTTGTGTCGGCCACTAGGGTCGCTTAGCTTAGTCACACAGCGACCTTGGTGTGCCTCTTTTTTTCTTTGCATCATGTGCTGTTTGGGGACAATTTTTAGGAAGTGCCATCCTGCCTGACACTGCAGTGCCACTCCTAGATGGGCCAGGTGTTTGTGTCGGCCACTTGTGTCGCTTAGCTTAGCCATCCAGCGACCTCGGTGCAAATTTTAGGACTAAAAATAATATTGTGAGGTGTGAGGTGTTCAGAATAGACTGAAAATTAGTGGAAATTATGGTTATTGAGGTTAATAATACTATGGGATCAAAATGACCCCCAAATTCTATGATTTAAGCTGTTTTTTAGGGTTTTTTGAAAAAAACACCCAAATCCAAAACACACCCGAATCAAAATTCGGTGAGGTTTTGCCAAAACGCGTTCGAACCCAAAACACGGCCGCGGAACCGAACCCAAAACCAAAACACAAAACCCGAAAAATTTCCGGTGCACATCACTAATATATACACACACAAATGGTGGGATAGGGGTAACAGCGACCAACTGTGTAATAAGTAATATTAATAATGAAGGAGTGTCATAAAAAAGAGATATGTAGTACTGGGATAAAATAAAAAGTGAATTTATTTATACAAATATAGTAATAAAAGGACTAAAAAACTATACACTAAGAAGATATATATATAAAAAAAATTATTACAAGACAATAGATAAAAATGAGAAGCTAAAAACATAGATTTAAGTAAAAAATGAGAAATTCCAGCTTATCTTAGTATAGAGGGTCACATGAGGGAGGACAAAAAAATGGGTGTGGCCAAATGCCACATGGGGTGTGGCCAATGAAAATGGGGGCAGATACGCATATGACCCCAATAGTGCCAGATACACGTTGCCGCACAGTGCTAGATATACATTGCCCCATAGTGCCAGATACACAAATGCCTCCAGAGTGCCAGATATACATTGCCTCACAGTGCCAGATACACAAATGCCCCCACTGTATCAGATATACATTGCCCCTCAGTACCAGATACAGAAATGCCCCCACAGTGCCAGATATGCCCCCAGTGCCAGATATACATGTCCCCACAGTGCCAGATATGCCCCCAGTGCCAGATACACATGTCCCCGCAGTGCCAGATACACATTCCCCCTAGTGCCAGATATGCCCCCAGTGCCAGATACACATGTCCCCCCAGTGCCAGATATCCCCCCAGTGCCAAATACACATGCCTCCCCTTCCCCTGCTGCTCACCGCTGCTGCTGTCCTGTGTCTGAGGGGAGGAGAGTGTAGCGTGCGCTTCTCCTGCCCCTCATTCTTCGGCGGTGGTGCGGGTATCTAACTTCAAATCAGCACCGATCCATGAGCCAATCAAAGCTTGCAGTCCAGCAGCCAATCAAGAGCCTTGGCTGCCAGTCCGCGAGCTCTGATTGGTTCACGGGCTGAGTCTGAATTGAAGGTAGACACTGAGGGCAGAGAGGCGCACGCTGAGCTCTCCTACCCTCAAAGCAGCGGCGGTGAGAAGCAGTGGAGGGAGGGAGTGGTGGCCCATTGGCGGTGGGTACAGCGAACCCACAGCTAAATTCTTAAGTGTATGCCATACCCACCCGTACCCATCCACTTGCACAGCTGGCCTGGACACAGCACAGCCAATACAGCAGAGTACAGCGCAGCATTCAGCAGCATGCAGCATGCCCCCTATACACAGTCACTTCAGAGTACAGCCACTTGTGAGTATGGAGTCTCAGCACAGCCAATACAGCAGAGTACAGCGCAGCATACAGCAGCGTGTGTTAAAGTGAAATGGTGCCAAGTCCTGGCCATGGCACCTTATATAGAATCCAAATTCTGCAAGAATCCAATGCTGGGAGGATGACATTCAGCCTCAAAGTGGGATTCGCGTCTTTCGGGAACACCTGAGCCATGGCTCGGGTGGACTCAGATCCCGGGACTTCGGAGCGATCCGAATTCCTTGGAATCCAGATTGCTTATCTCTAATTAAGAGTAGCCCTCCTGTCAATCAAACTGGTTGGTTCTGACATAACAAAGTGCCCTCCATTATATAGTCCCTGATTTTGGCAGACTGACTATGTTCTCTATAATAGTTGGCCAAGTCCCTTTGTTTTTACTTGCAACACCCTCTCTAGTGACTGACAATGCCCCACTTTAAGCTTACCACTCAATTCCTCATGGGCTCTTCATGACTCAGTCTGACACTGATGCTAAGGGGTATATTCAATTCAATTCGGATCCATTCCGACATGAATTTGTCGGAATGGATCCGACAGGACCTATTCAATGACCATCTCAATCCGACTTTAAAAAAAGTCAGATTGAGATGAAGGTGCTGAGA
The DNA here is from genome assembly GCF_028390025.1 of Pseudophryne corroboree. NCBI lineage: Eukaryota > Metazoa > Chordata > Amphibia > Anura > Myobatrachidae > Pseudophryne > Pseudophryne corroboree. The sequence goes on from NC_086455.1 coordinate 31,475,171, forward strand.
GGGGGGAGACCAGCCGGGAGATGGGGGAGAGCCGCGGGGAGGCGGGGGAGAGCAGTGCTACAGCAGTGTAGCCGGAGGATGAGGCACTGTCGCCACACCTCAGAGCAGCGTCCACCTGACTACAGCAAGCGGGACCTCGCTTGCTGGAGCTGGGTGGACGCTGCCGTGAGCGGCGGTGCCCAATCCTCCGGCTACACTGCTGTAGCGCTGCTCTCCCTCGTCTCCCACCAGCTCTCCCCATCTCCCTGCAGCTCTCTCCCCTCTCAGCATTGCTAGGCTGTGCTTACAGAGTTTAACAGGGCTGACTAGGGCTAAGGCATGCTGCCACACTTGCTCTGGTAGTATCAGAGGGATAAGTCCGGGGTTACTGATTTTTAGCATTGCAGCGAGGTCCCGCTTGCTGGAGCTGGGTGGACACTGCTGTGAGGATTGGCCACTGTGCCCCATCCTCTGGCTATGCTGCTGTAGCCGCTGCTCTCCCCCATCTCCCCCCGGGATCAGTACTAAATCCCGCTGGACGGGATCCCGGCGGTCGAAATACCGACGCCGGAATCCAGACAGGGGTGGCGATCGGAACGCAGCCCCTTGCGGGCTCGCTTCGCTCGCCATGCTGTCTATTATATTCTCCCTCTATGGGTGTCGTGGACACCCACGGAGAGAGAATATGTCGGGACTGTGCCGGTCAGGATTCCGGCGTCGGTTTTTCGACCGCCGGGATTCCGTCTGGCAGGATCTTGACCGCATCCCCTCCCCACTGCTCTCAGCACCATCATCTCCATCTGACTTTTTTTTAAATCGGATTGAGATGGTTGGAAACAGGGCCCAAAAAACCTGTCAGATTTGGCCCCGTTTCTGACAGAAGCACGCGGAGTGGCAGCTATTCCGCCGATCCACGTTCTTTCCGACAAGTTGAATTCCCCGACTTGCCGGATAAAAAAGCCGGGGATTGAATACGTCAGAACCCCTTCTGACCTGAAAAAGTCAAAAACTGCTGTCTTTCCGACAAGACGGCAGTTTCCACTTCAATTGAATATAGTATACCCCTAAGTCTCAACAACACGCTAGCTACTATCAACTGCTCACATACACCTTTCCTCAGCTGGAACAGTTTTCCACCAATTTTCTATGCATTAGTAAAGATTCAAAGGATGACAGCAGGTGCATACTGTCAGCACATAGAACCAGAGAATTGTATGGACAGCAACCTTAGCAGGAGACTCTGTTGAAACCTTACAGCCAATAACACTGCCAAAATAACTGCCTATTATTCATCCAACATTTTTTTTTACACTTTCCATTAAATGAGGAATAAACCCTTATATTACTATTATATACAAACAACTTCACAACTACAAGGGACTGGAACTACAATATATTTCATTTATTTGACACTTTATCCATCGAGAATGAACAAATATAAGCCGGGGTACATTTTTTAAATATTATAATTTAATTAATGTGGGTGATTTCATTTCATGACACCCTAATGGGGTAATAAATAGTTTTACTGTGTTTCTGAGAGAGCCATTTATTTTATTGGATAATTGGAGCACAGGCTTATAATTTAACCCATTGTTCCTTAGAGTTAATTCCTTTTTCTCTATAGCCAGGTCCTATAATTTTACTTTTATTAGGCGGTAATGAATACACTGCGCCAGTGGTAATATATTGGTCTGTTCGTAAGCTATTTAGAACATTAGTTTACTGCTCCCTATAAAATCTGGCTAACTTGCAAAGCCTTAGTTACATAAAGTACTTTATTAGAAAGTTTTGCTATTTGCTAATGTTTGCTGCAAGGTATTGTTCAGCCCTGGTGCTCTACTTAGTTGAGTTTAAGTGCATACAGGATACTTTCTTGCTAAAATAAATTATATTATCTTTTTTTTGTTGCTTTTTTTGCTTTTTATTTGTGTTCAGTTGCTTGCTGAGTACACAAAGCAATAAATTGATTTGTATGAAATATGCTACCGTTCTGTACATAAGCATCCTAGGTCAGCTGAACCTAGAACTAAATTGAAGTCAATTTATTTTCATTTTTGCTTTAACTTTCTATGCCCATCTGTTGTTAGTTTCAGTGTGTGCCTGGAGCGGATGGGGCATTTCAGGTAGCGTCTCTTGCATCCGTAATACTGGGCATAAAAAACTCCCCACTGCTAAGCACTTTGCAGAAGGCGATGGCCACAAGTTTTGTGATGTTGAGTGAAGTGCCTGTTGTTCATTTCTGTTTTTGCCAGAGGGGACAGTTAGATAGCAAAGGAGACCGTGAGTACTCTAAGCTCTCCACAACGAGAACGGAATAAAAAAATCATTTCATGTCTCTAAAAGAAAAAAGAAAAAACTTTTAGCGGAAAGACAGACCTTTGTTTTCCTTCTGTTGTTTTGGAACGCAACATATTTACTGTTCCTTTAACGTTTTTCTCCAGTGAGGAACGCAGGCTGGCGAGCCAGTTCAATTGCAGGACATATTAAAACATTATTTAGCACCTGCTCTGCTAGCTGCGTTGCATATAAAAAAAGTAATTGTTTTGTAGAAAGAGCCCCCGAAGATTTTCAGGTAAAAGAAGCTGTTTGTCACTAAAATCCTCAGCCACTAACAGCCGAACAAGGGCTGATAGTAAGAACAATGTGTACACTTCCATACGTCTTGGTGATATTTTGTTACTGCTTATGGCAACCAAAGAAATATAACGGAAATTAAAAATAATACATGTGTTATAATATACACAATAAAGAACCAAGTCAGAGATAATTTTACAATTACAAATAGTCGGATAGGGCTAATAATAAATACTCAATGAATAAAAATTGCAATTATATTTGTACCCATGACTGACTTACAGGAGACTAATAAAAAACGTTTTTTAGTACCTGTAGCAACAACTAAATACATAAAAAAATAGAAGCCTAAAACATCAAATAAACAACATATAATATGAAATTCACTGGCCACGAAGGAGCAGTATTGGAGAAGGTATCAATCCAGCCTATTGACTATATAAGGTCTTTATAGCCAGTGTCAAATGTAGGACTTTTGTCACACGGGACAAGGCAGTAATTCCCCCTTTCCCTACTGGTGTTTTTGCAGCAGCTTGTGCCCCCCCACCCCATGTTGCTACAACAGTCTTTGTACCCACTTTACTGTGCTACTGCGGCAGCCTGTGTCTCTCTTCCCCCTATATCTCTGTAGCAGCAACCTGTGTTTGTGTTACCCCTTCCACCACCACTTACCTGGATCTTATTTTTGCTCCTTCTTAAGGCATTGGTGGCGGCAGGTTCCTCACATATTGTTCTAGCAGGAAAAAAAGAACTTTATTGTGCTGGGTGATACCAGTCCCTTTTTCCTGTTCTCTGCTGATTAGCCTAGCAGCTCAGGCATGGAGCCTGGTCACAATCACCAGACTGGACATAACCTAACAATGGGTTAGGGATCTCTGGCCAGGCGGGGGGTCCCTTGATAAAGAGGGCTAGGAGATACTCACCTACTGTGCTCCGCCTTCATCCGGCCCTGGCCTACCCACTGAAGCCTACCACCATTATAGCATGCTTCCAACTCATTACAGGTTTCCTGCTTTTTTTCTCCGACCATCTCGGGACCCCTTTAAATCCGACACTCCAGGCACGTGCCACCCTATTTGTGGGCCTGGTATAGTGGTAGTCAAACTTACGAAGCTGTCCCTGTGGAACTGATCGTCTTAAAGATATGATGGTTATAATGGGGTGTCCCAAAGTATTATGTGGCTTAGGTCACACAATGGCTATCTATGACAGATATAGGTGAGTATGATGACACAGGATCAGTCTCTGCACCTCATGTACCTCTGAATAGTACAAATGTGTCCCAGTGCTGGGTAATTTTGCAAACTTGTAGGTGATAAACCAAGTGTCCAGGCTTAGAAGATAAAAAAAGATGAATGTAGTGGGTGGCCAACCTGCCATTCTATTCCAGACTTGTAAGCATAGGTGGCAAAAGTGCTCCAGTAAAACATGTTTTTTCTCACAGGGAGACTTTATTGATAGATACCACACATTTTGCAATATATTTTTCTCATTCTTAGAACTAAGGGACTAATTCAGTATAGATAGCAACAGCAAAATCTTTCTCTAATGGGCAAACCATGTGCACTGCAGGTGGGGCAGATATAACATTTGCAGAGAGAGTTAGATTTGGGTGGGTTATTTTGTTTCTGTGCAGGGTAAATACTGGCTGCTTTATGTTTACACTGCAACTTAGATTTCAGTTTGAACACACCCCACCCAAATCTACCTCTCTCTGCACATGTTATATCTGCCTCCCCTGCAGTGCACATGGTTTTGCCCAACTGCTAACAAATTTGCTGCTGTGATCAACCCTGAATTACCCCCCAAGTCACTGGAGCTAAAGCACCAGCCAATCGGCTCCTAATTGTCATTTTTCAAACACAGCCTGTGGCATAGTAGTTAGGAGCCGATTGGCTGGTACTTTGGGGCCGATTCAGACCTGATCTCTGCTATGCAATTTTGCACAGTGGGCGATCAGAAACCAACTGCACATGCGTATGCACCGCAAAGGGCAGGCGCACAGCAATAAAGCGGATTGCCGCTCAGGGATGGGTTTGTACGAATGATCCATTTGCATGGGCATTCACAAGGTGATTGACAGGAAGAGGGCGTTTGTGGGTGGGAACTGACCGTTTTCAGGGAGTGTTTGGAAAAATGCAGGCATGTCCATGCGTTTGCAGGGAGGGAGTCTGACGTCAAATCCGGTCCTGAACAGCCTGAAGTGATCGCAGCGGCTGAGTAAGTCCTGGGCTGCGCAGAGACTGCACAAAATCAGTTTGTGCAGCTCAGCTACACATGCGATCGCACACTTGCACAGGTAAAATACACTCCCCCCGTAGGCAGTGACTATCCGATCGCAGGGCAGCAAAAATCACTGCCCAGCAATCAAGTCTGAATTACCACCTTTATCTCCAGCCACGGCTAAGTAAATAGACCCCTAAGGTGATAAGGAACATGTTTGTTCCACACAATTCCCCACATCATCTGGTTCAAACACTGCCATCATGCCTCATCCTATGCTTTCTCTCAGCACAACGTGGCATTTATTTCCCAACTTATTTCTCACACCTGCTATGTGAATGCCTGGCTGAAGTGTTCTGTAAGCATTTCTTGGCAATGCATAAACACTGACTCCTTCGCAGCAGCAAAGTGTTTATTTTCGCCTCTAGTTTTTTAACAATAGCTCATGTTGGCATCAGAATGAATTATCTGTGTGTTTCTACACCCAGAGAGGTAATGCAGATTTAACATGTGCAGAGAGAGTTAGATTTGGGTGGGGTGTGTTCAATCTGCAATCTAATTTGCAGTGTAAAAATAAAGCAGCCACTATTTACCCTGCACAGAAATAAAATAACCCACCCAAATCTAACTCTCTCTGCACATGTTATATCTGCCTCGCCTGCAGTGCACATGGTTTTGCCCAATTGCTAACTAAATTCCTGCTGCGATCAACTTGGAATTACCCCCCATGTGCACTGCAGGTGGGGCAGATGATGTAACATGTGCAGAGAGAGTTAGATTTGGGTGGGTTATTTTGTGTCAATGTAGGGTAAATACTGCCTGCTTTATTTTTACACTGCAATTTATATTTCAGTTTGAACACACCCCACCCAAATCTAACTCTCTCTGCACATGTTACAACTGCTAACAAAGTTGCTGCTACGATCAACTCTGAATTAGGCTCATAGTTATCTCTACTGGTTCTTTTACATACAGTGGATAAGCTGAGTACAGTACAGATGTGTCCTCTTGCAGTCTTGACTGCAGTGCTTCTGCTGCTTAGAATGGCAGGGGGAGCTGGTGGCACTTATACAGTATGGGCAGCAGGGCACTATGCTCCCTCAGCCTGAACTATACCCCTTTCAGATTCACAATAGCCTGGTCGCACCTGGGAATGTGTACACGCGTGCTTCCCAGGTGCGACCCGGCTTGAGACCCCTTCAGACTTGCGGCCCGACCCAGCATATTGCCGGGTTGGTGACATCACCGCTGACGCTACCAGAGGTGGTTCTTGGAGATAATCATCTCCAAGCACTGCCTCCTCCTATGCATGGAATGGGTGCCGGGTCGCCTAGACCCGGCTTACCCGTTCATACTGCATGCATCCCAGGTCGATTCCGGCTTCAACCCAGGTCGAAACCGGGGATGAAATGCTGGGATGCTCAACCCGGGATATTCTTACAGGACCCTTTCACACTGAGCAAATTCCGGGGTTGATCCGCGTTCAAGTGAAATAACCCGGGAAATATTTGTCAGTCTGAATGGGGTATCGAGTTCGGTACCCTGTGGTGATCATGAAAGCGTGCACGCTCCCGTGATCACATACGCACATTCCTGAATGCAGACGCTGGCAGCAGGAAGTGTACTCTCCCCTGCTAGACACACACAGGTGGACTCAGCGAGAATATACTGGACCAAATAGCGGGTTGATCAGCTCCCACTACCTGGTGTTTGAAGTAGTAAATAGCGGTGGGCGTCTGCGGAACTTACATTATCTGCCATCTATTCACTCTGAAATCCAGAGACATGCATGCACAACTATAGGCAAGTCATGTTGGAATATGTGTGCACTATTGGTGGTGGAATAGCAGAGTAATGGTGCACACCAGCAAATGTCCTGAATCAGTGAAAAGCCCACTACTGAACTAGTAGGGAGGAATATTCAGCAGTAATGTTGCTTGTACAGCTGTACTCACAGTTATGCATATACAGGGTCTCAGCATGGAGCAGAGCTTGAGGGGAGCATGCAGATCCCCTGCCAGTGATTGTGTGGAAAGGGTCGTAATCATTGGCAATAGCAGGTCTCCCTGGAGCTAAGTAGAACCCATCCATGTCCCACTGTGGTGACAAGAGGATGTCTCACATGTGCAGAAGTAAAGAAGGCAGCCATCTTGGTTAGGGATTGGAGGTTTTCTAAAGGAGCTGCTCTCTCACTTCAACAATGCAGGCACATAAGAAAAATGGATACTTCCCCACTTGCAACTGAAGGAAAGCACCGGGACCTCAATGTGGCATTCTCACGTAGGATAAACTCAGTAATGGTGTGTTAATGAAATTACAGTACATACAGAGTGGTGTGATGCATAAATACATATATTTGTGAGAGATCTTTTGCATTTAGTAGAGCTAGTACCAGTGTGCATTGATAATGATGATGATTATGAAACCAAGCATACAGATAGGAGGGGACCGGACACTGCGCCTAATTCAGACCTGATTGCAGATGTTTTCTAATGGGCAAAACCATGTGCACTGAAGGGGGGCAGATATAACGTGCAGAGAGAGTTAGATTTGGGTGGGGTGTGTTCAAACTAAAATCCAAATAGTGTAAAAATAAAGCAGCCAGTATTTACCCTGCACAGAAACAATATAAACCACCCAAATCTAACTCTCATCTGCCCCGCCTGCAGTGCACATGGTTTTGCCCATTAGAGAACAAATTTGCTGCTGCGATCAGGTCTGAATTAGGTCCACAGAGAGGCATACAACTCCACATGCAAGTAAGTATACCGTATAAGGGGGTAGCTACCATGGGTGCCGGGAGTGCAGCTGCTATTGGAACCAGAGCTGAGAGGGGCCAAATTCCTTGTCAAAGTTGCATGTATTAAACAAATGTTTCACCATTAAGTAGTACACAGGGGCCCTTACAAACTGTTGCCTTGGAAACTGAAATATATCAAGTTATGCCGCTGGACCTGCTCAATGTAATGTGATATAAAATAAACTGGAGGGGAATGTAATGTTACATAAGATGATTTGGGGCATTGTAATGTGGCATAATATGAAGTGGAGGCAGTATAGTGCGGTATACTGTAATATGAACTGGGGCACTGTAATGTGACATAATATAAAGTGGAGTCATTATAGTGCTGTATATTGTAATATGAACTGGGGCACTGTAATGTGGCATAATATGAAGTGGAGGCACTACAGTGCGGTATACTGTAATATGAACTGGGGCACTGTCATGTGGCATAATATAAAGTGGAGGCACTATAGTGCTTTATATTGTAATATGAACTGGGGCACTGTAATGTGACATAATATAAAGTGGAGACATTGTGGTGTGGCATAATATGAACCTTTTCACTATAATGTGGCTTACTCTGTGGTGGAGGCTCTACCGTATAGTGTGGCATAATATGAACTGGAGCACTGAAATGTGCCACAGTATGACCCAGGGATTCTATGTAACGTGAATTGGGGATACTGTGTGGCATATTGTGTACTTACAGCCCTGCAATGCGACATAGTGTGTACTAGGGCAGTACTATGGTTCAGAAAATAAACTAGGGCACTAATATGGGGCATAACATTAACAACTGCAGCAGAGAGGTCTCTCTAGAAGCATTGGGATAGGTGCCCCTTGAAAAAGCTGCTAAGGGTCCCACACAGTTCTGACTGTACCCCTGATACTGTAGTCATTAAGTTCATTGCATCAGTCCCAGAGGGTATAGCAAATGAATATTATATGAGAGGCCAGTATTCTCAAACTGAGTACCAGGTCTTTAAAATAATTTCATATATTGTATATTGGCTAATAAAAAAAATAAAAAAATCAACAACCCAAAGACAACTTATCCACACACAGATATCAGTAATCTTTCAATACAGGTTGAGTATCCCTTATCCAAAATGCTTGGGACCAGAGGTATTTTGGATATCGGATGTTTCCGTATTTTGGAATGATTGCACACCATAATGAGATATCATGGTGATGGGACCCAAGTCTAAGCACAGAATTCATTTATGTTACATATACACCTTACACACACAGCCTGAAGATAATTTTAGCCAATATTTTTTAGAACTTTGTGCATTAAACAAAGTGTGTGTACAGTCACACAATTCATTTATGTTTCATATACACCTTATACACACAGCCTGAATGTCATTTAATACAATATTTTTAATAACTGTGTGTATTAAACAAAGTTTGTGTACATTGAGCCATCAAAAAACAAAGGTTTCACTATCTCACTCAAAGTCCGTATTTCGGAATATTCCGTATTTCGGAATATTTGGATATGGGATACTTAACCTGTACTACCATTAACTGCCACATACTGTATGCATAAAATATGGGACAATTGATGGTCATCATCTGCAATACTGAAGTGTCTGCTTTCAAGGCAAAGCCTTTTAGATGCTTTTATATAGGTGGAAAGTGTTAGATTGCTCATCTACATATCATGATTCTACACATCACTACAATATTGCTCGTCAGATTCTACATTACTGTAGCTTGAACTACAAATAAAATCAGTATCATAAGTAAGCTATTTTGTAATAAAATTGTGCTTTGGGTTATATAGATTTTCAATTTTATGTGCCCCATTTTTCTGATTTACAGATGGTAAAAAGCACTTTGGACATTTTCAAAACCATAAGAGATGGATTTTTAAAACTTAGATTAATGTACACTCTTTCAGATTTGATTTTTATTACTCCGAAGAGAAACCTTATTTGTGGAGCACCAACATATTATTTAAAACTGCCCTACATACTAGGAAAAGCAACAAACAAAGTAACATATCTGGTGGATATTTTTCTAAGAAGGAAATATCCCCCAAACTCAAATAAAAATCTTTGCTAAGCATATTTTGATGCTATTGCCATTCAATTGTTACAGATACAGAAACCTCTGCTCCCACCTAACCCCAATGTTTTAAGATATTACAGTAACACAGTGTTGTGTAGACCATGTGCAATGACAGGGATATTACAGTAATGGAGAGTTGTGTAGGACGTGTGCAATGACAGGTTTATTACAAGAATGGAAATTTGTGTAGAATGTGTGTGTAGACAGGGATATTACAGTAATGAAGAGTTGTATAGAACATTTTCACTGACAGGTACAGTGTATTACAGTTAGGGAGAGTTGTATATAATGTGTGCACTGACAGGGGTATTATAGTAATGGAGAGATGTGTAGACAGTGTGCACTGACAGGGATATTACAGTAATGGAAAGTTGTGTAGACTACGTGCAATTACAGTGTAGGGATAGTAAAGTAATGGAGAGTTGTATAGAGCGTGAGTGTATAACTTTATATGGAGAAGGACTGCAGAGCCAGCACAACTCAAGATAAGCTCACTTTTGATATACTCTTTAATAGTTGTTGGGTAGAATTACATAACTAGACTTTTCATTCTTTTCATGCATTCTTAAAATATAAGGACAAACATACAAATAGTAGACACAAATAACACAAAAAAAAAGTTTGTCACATCCAGAGTTAAGTACCTCTCATAGGAGTTGTATAGGAGGTTCAAATGACCTTGAAAGTTTCTAACTCAAATGCAATATTTTCTTATTAGGTATCAGACCATGTACTATAGATCATAAGTTGGCTCTGGATAATTAGGTTCTAAAAATTTTTAATTAGGTTTTTTCAATCCATGTTTTAGGATTTTATAGGTTTTAAGAATATCAATTTAGGAATTTATACGTTGTGTGAAAATAAAATCAACTAACCTACAGATGTAACCACGAGCCCTCTCGGTACTACTAGACAAGGGATGGCAGAAAGTAGGTACTAATTATCCCGGCTTGTTGGAGGGACCTGTCAAGGGCCTGAGTCAGGAACAAGTCAGCTGCTGAGGAGTAGTGCGACTGACTGCACCCTTGTGTGGCCGCAGGTGCCCCTATGAGAAAGGGGGGGGAGGGGTACATGGCCACGCCGTACCAGATTTGGCCACACCCTCCCATCAGTAACCAGGCTCTTGTCTGCTGTCGGCAACCCTGGAGGTTACATGTGGTTGCCAGAGATTAAGTTTAGACTGTCTCCTCTACTCATAGGAACAGAATTTAATATGTTAGACCAAATGTAATAGGGTGAACATTTATTTATTACCAGTTATTTATATAGCGCACACATATTCCGCAGCGCTTTGCAGAGAATATTTGCCCATTCACAATGGTCCTTGCCCCAGTGGAGCTTACAATCTATATTCCTACCACATGTACAGAAGCACACATTCATACTAGGGTTAATTTGTGTTGGGATCCAGTTGACCTACCAGTATATTTTTGGATTGTGGGAAGAAACCAGAGTACCCGGAGGAAACCCACGCAAGTACGGGGAGAATATACAAACTCAGCACAGGTAGAGCCATGGTTGGAATCGAACCCATGACCTCAGTGCTATGAGGCAATAATGCTAACCATTACACCATCCGTACTGCCCCATTTAGAACATTTAGAGAATGTGAGAGTTTACCAGTAAACCTTCACGCATTTTAAACTTGGTGAATGTAATAGAAACTGAGATCATGCAAACTTGCATGTTTTCTGGTATAAAAAAACTCTCATGACTTAAACTCTCATTCGGAGAGTTCTCCTATTTTTGTTTTTTGTTTTTGTTTTTTTAAAGTGGCAATCATTGACATGACAAAACCATGTTGATTTTTTTGGTTGCCACTTTAAAAAAACAGGAGATCTCTCACAAAATCTCTCACTTTCTGATTCCCACACCCTATTACATTTCCTCCAAGATGTTTTCCCATGTTGAACATACATCTAGCCTTATGTAATAAAGTGACAGTTTGAAACTCTCACATAAAACATGTCTAAAAACTCTCAAAAATTAGGTGTATTTTTTAAGTGACTTGAATGTGTCAGTGTGGGAAAAGAATTCTAAGCACACATTTATAACACATTTACAATAAATAATCATAGAAAAAACAATTTCTAACTAAAAAAAAAAATACTATTACCCCTAAAAATAGTCTATTTACATGTACAGTATGTGTAAAAGCACCATACACTACCCCCTAAATATTGTTCCTACATATGTTTTAATACCTAATTACCTTAATCTACCCTCTTAATAATGTACCTACTTATACATACAATTAAAACATACATCCCCCTCAAAAATATTATACTTCTAAATGAAGATACAGTATGTATTTTTTTAACTAAAAATTTGCTTAAACAAGCAAATTAATAAAAAATCCAAACAAATAAATGAGGAAAAAACATGAAAAAAAGTCCATACAAAACTTATTATGAGAAGGAAGGCACTCAACCTCTCCTTTTTGAGTATCCCACCCCCACCGTCAGACGCCATGCCTTGGACAAGGCAGTCCGCAGCTGGTCTCTAGGGAGCTGGCTGCATTGATTGCATCCTAGACCGACCTCCACAAGGCCTTCTTCCGGGATGCAGGGGTGCTGTGCGTCTGGGCACCAAGCAGGTGAGGGAAAACCTAGACCATGGCATGGACCAGGGTGCAGTTATCAGCATATGACATCTTGATATTGCACCCTGTCCTTGTTTTTCCAGGTGCAGCCTCCTCCTCCCTATTATCCTCCACAGCACTCCGCTACACTTCCACCTTCCCCAGTCCTCACTATCTTCTGTCTCTGTGGCAGGATCAAACTGCTGCTGCAGCATGACATCCTCTTCCTCCCCCTCCTATTCACTCCTATCTCTCCTCTGTCTACTGGAAGCCATGCCTCTCCAAATCTCACAAAATAGCAATGCAAACTAAAAATGAAACTAGCTTTCTCTCTCACAGTCACAAACCAACAACTACTTATAAAAACACCTACTACCTTTCAAAGGGCAAAATGGGGGATACAGGGTGTGTGATGCATGCATCTGGTGACTTTTGGGTTCCGGTGAGCAAATTTCTCTTACACTATGCAAGTCTTATAATGGGCTCGATTCAATTCGAAGCAAGTTGAATATAGCTGGGAATTACCTCCTGAGGCTATTCAATACAGCGCAATGGTAAGTCGGAGAATGCCAGATCTTCTGGACTAAACAGAGTGTTTTGTCAGGAGAACTGGCATTCATGACTTAAGTGCCCGGCGCGATGCTGTTTATGATGCGCTAAGGACAGAAATCAGCATCACGCTTACACTTTTGTAGGATTTCTACTTGCACCCCTCCAAGAGTGCGAAAGAAATCTCGTCATCGGGTGTCACAGCACGCTGCATTGAGTAGCCCCGGGAGATATTTCCTGGTGCTTTTCAACTCACTCAGAATTGAATCGAGCCCAATGAAACTAGCTTTCCAGTTGGTCTTTAAAACTTGGATGCTTTCTGTTGTAAAAATCTTGCAAGAGTAAAAATCTCACAACAGCTCTCATTAGTTATGCTTGGCACTGAAAACTCGGACACTATTACGTTGCTGGAGTTGCGGGAAAAACTCTCACATTATAATTTCCAAGTTTGTGAGAGTTTTTATCGATTATAAAACTCTCACCCTATCATTTCTGGCCCATTGTGTGGACAGCAGGGTCTGAGTCTCATCTTAAAGCTACTCTAATAGTTCAGACAACTATTGTACATAGTACAGAGTTACTGCTGTGTTAGGTGCCAGGTCAGGGCATGACTTCAGAGTGATAGGGGGTGTTTAATACGCAGGGGAGAGGTGGATAGTGGAGTGGGCTTAATATTTATCAGTTTCAGGAGGGAATGCAGCTTGCTTGACTGCAGATATCTCCAGTTCCTGGAAATAGATATCTTAGCTTTCAATGGGATAAAAAATATAAAACTGCATACCGGGTGTGTGGAGCTAGAGCAGGGACCAGCTGCTGGAAGGCTGATATCTCTAGTTCTGGGCATAGATAAGACAAGCTACCAGTATTCACCGAAAAGGGAGAGTTCCAACTTTTGTAGTATACCCTCAGAAAAATCTTAAGTCAGACAGAAACCGAGAAATCTGGCTGGGAAGATCAATTAACAGGCTTGGATAGGGACCACTGCTTTGAAGTCGGATATCTCTGGATTCCCGGGGCCAATTTTAAAAAATTCTGGTACCTCTAGAAAAAGAAGACCCTCAGCTATCAGCCTAGGGTCCTTATACTCCTAGGGCCCTTAGGCAACTGCCCACTGAGGCCATACGAATATACGGCTCTGTGCCAGGTGTGATTAGTTAGGGCTGTACCAACCTTCAATTTATCATGCAGTTTGGCAGCTTCACAACTAGCAAGGATCAGTGGCTCATCTGGCCAGCCACTGTTCAGTACCACACTTCTCCGGACAGCTTTCACCAATCCCTTTCTGTCAGAGAGGAGAAAAGCCAATTTCATAGAAACAGAGAATTTGATGGCAGATAAGAACTTCTTTGCCCTTCTTGTATACCCCTTTTACTTTTATCCTCTTGGTAACTAATGTGTCCCCAACATCCCTTATGGATGCTAGAGAAAATAGGATTTTAATACCTACCGGTAAATAATTTTCTTGTAGTCCATAAGGGATATTGGTCGCCCGCCTCATTGCGGTGACTTTTCTTCAGATTGTCCATTGGTGGTTCCCTGTTAAGCTGTTGCTGTTTTTTGTTGTCAGCTGTTGCTGGCCTTGTTCGTGTTGTTGGTGTGCTGGTGTATAAATCTCACCACTGTTTTTTGTTGCTAATGATCCTTCTCTCGAGTATGTCCTTTCTCCTTTGGGCACTGTTTTACCTATAACTGCCTGCGGGGGAGGGCATAGATGGGAGGAGCCAGCACACCCAGTTGAAGAAATTTAAAGTCCACTGGCTCCTTTGGACCCCGTCTATACCCCATCATACTAATGTATCCCCAATATCCCTTATGGACTACGAGAAAAGGATTTACCGGTAGGTATTAAAATCCTATTTTTGTCAGCATTTGTGAGAATTAATTCTAAAATAGCCTCTGTGTGAGTGGGGTCCCTCGCCAATTGCTTGAGGGAGGCTCCCCTTAAATAATTTAGAAATTCGCCACTTCTAGTGGAACTTGCAAAAGACACTTCCCAGTTTACATCAGACAAATTAAAGTCTGTCATGATTTTAAAGTAATTCTAGTGATGTCCAGCAATAGTTATCTGTTCAGTTCTTCTCCCTGGCCTGGTGGTCTATAGATCACCCAAGTACAGTATGAATTATGTCTTTGTCCCCTGTTTCTATGGTTATTCATAGGGTCTCATTTTGCCAATACTGTGTATTAGAGTAGAATTTATGCTGTTTTTTTTCACATACCTTGCTACTCCTCCTCTGATTTTTTCCCATTCTGTTCTTTCTAAATAAATCATAGCCTGTTATAGCTATGCCCCAGTTGCTAGTTAATTTCTTATTCCTAGCTATGGTCAGACAATACAGTACATGAGAAAAGTCCATATTTAAGTTGAAATGACTTGGTCTCAGATGTTGTTCAATGTTTTCTCAACTGTTTGATTAACTGTTTTTTAAAAATGTTTATACTTTGTAAATTCAACATTTAGTACACAGGTTCTCAAACTCAGTCCTCAGGACCCCACATGGTCCATGTTTTGCAGGTCACCTGTAGATTTTTTAAATGTGACAGTTGGTGATACACAGTGCAGCTGCAGGGTGACATGGAAAACGTGAACCGTGTGGGGTCCTGAGGACCAAGTTTGAGAACCACTGATTTTTATTACATCAGCCAACTGCCTCCCACACCCAACTGCCCACTTCACTCTGCCTCTGTTCCTCCCCCAACTACTTGTCACAGGGACTCTCTGCAGCTCCATCTTCACACAGCTGCACAGAAGCTGCTCTACCTTTAGAGACAGCTCCTGACTTGCTGCACACTGCTGCACTCAGCCGCATACTCCTCAGGTACACGTGTCCTCATACACCATTGCTGCAGTAGCGCCAAACATACCGTCTCGGGCACCGGGTCCCGTGTAGCTCGATTTGTGGAGAGTATCCTTTTTACCAGAATTTGGATCCTTTACCATCCTTTTTGCATCCTTTTTACCAGAATGTGCATCTTAATTGCAACAAAACCACTTCATGAGACTGCACTGATTAATTTGATATGCAGCACTTGTATATCTGAGTGAGACCTACGGCAGGATGCAATGGAGTCACGAAAGGTGTGGAATGCAGGCCGATCTTGGATGTTTTGTTTAAAGTGCAATCATTTATAAGATATTGTAAGTGATTGCTACTTTAAAAAAAATCATACATCGGCTGGCATCTCGATCCTCTGGCCATCTCGGATGTCGTTACTTCCTGCCATAAGTCTGAATGTGCTCACTAAGTGCTACGATGCAGTAGCTGTGGATTTTTTTTGCTACCAAGTTCCATTGTGCTATGAGCAAAGACTGAGTTGCACACAGTTGTTCTAGAGCAGGGCTGGCCAAACCGGTCCTCGAGATCTACCAACAGTTCATGTTTTCCAGGCCTCCTGGAGATCTGTAGAATTGTCAGTTAGGAATGAATGCAGCACATCTTAATTAGTAATGACTACACCTGTGCACCAGCTAGGTGGTCTGGAAAATGTGAACCGTTGGTAGATCTCGAGGACCGGTTTGGTCAGCCCTGTTCTAGAGCATGGGTTGTCAACCTGCAGCCCTCCAGCTGCTGTGGAACTATATATCCTAGCATGCCCTGCCTCAGTTTTAGCATGCCTTAATAGCAAAACTGTGGCAGCGCATGCTAGGATGTGTAGTTCCACAGTAGCTGGAGAGAGTCAGGTTGAAGACCCATGTTCTAGAGCAGGCCTGGCCAACCTGTGGCTCGCCAGCTGTTGTAAAACTACAAGTCCCATCATGCCTTGCCACAGTTTTGCTATTAGGGAATGCTAAAGCTGTGGCAGGGCATGCTGGGATGTGTAGTTTCACAACATCTGGAGAGCCACAGGTTGGCCAGTCCTGTTCTAGAGCATTCAGGACTTATGTACTCTCGGATCATCAGCTTTTCCTCCCCACAAACCACTCTGTGGTGGTCATTCCGAGTTGATCGATAGCTGCATTTGTTTGCAGCGCAGTGTTCAGGCTAAAATATGTCATTTCTGTGCATGCAAATGCAGCGCAATGCGCACGCGCGACGTACGGGCACAATTAATTATGCAGTTTTGCACAGGGTCTAGCGATACATTTCAGTCGCACTGGTTGAAGCAGAGTGATTGACATGAAGTGGGCGTTTGTGGGTGGCAACTGACCGTTTTCAGGGAGTGTTTGGAAAAACGCTGGCGTTCCAGGGAAAACGCAGGCATGGCTGGGCGAACGCTGGGCGGGTGTGTGACGTCAAATCCAGAACTGAATAGTCTGAAGTGATCGCAAGCTCTGAGTAGGGTTTGAGCTATTCTGAAACGACACAAAAAATGTTTGCAGGCGCTCTGCGATACAACTGTTCGCACTTCTGCTAAGCTAAAATACACTCCCAGTGGGCGGCAGCATAGCGTTTGCACGGCTGCTAAAAACTGCTAGCGAGTGATCAACTCGGAATGACCCCCTGTATGTGAACAGGTCCACACATTATTCTCTTCTTTACTTTTAGTTTTAAGAAACAGCAGTAATTAAAAAAAAAACTAAATTTTTACTACAGATTTCTGTGTCTCAATAATACAGTATCAGAATATTGACTTGGTACACGACAAGAGCTAGGCAAGGGCAAACAATAACAGAACTAACCCAGCAGTCTAAATCAGCAGAATGCAGAGACACTGAACTGGCAGAACGATACAACATTCAATGCACTTTGGATACAGAACAAGAGCAATGTTGACATTTATGCATATTATTTATACCTCACACTAGTTACTGTTATCTGATAGCAATTTAATATTAAAACATGAAGAAGTTTGCTACTGATATTTCAGTACACAAAAATACTCATCAGTTACCATGACAACCAAAGCAAATGTTTTCTTGTCGACTCAAAACAGGTGGCTGAAATTTTTACAATTAAATTGTGTTTGAAAACAATGTTTAGTAAGGTTACCGAGACACATCAGCCATTTAACATATTTAACCATGATTAAAATGCAAAATAATCAATTGACTGCTAAGGAAGGACTGGGGCTGTGGCAGAAACATGAGAGGAAAATGCCTTGGACACAACTGTCTCCCCTCTTTATAAGCATGTTTCACACAGATTAATCTTTTAGGGGTACATCATACCCTCCAACTGTACCTTTTTAATAGGTACAGTACCTTTTTTATGGTCTGTACTGATTTTTAGCTCTCCAAACCTCCATTGAAAGTATAGGAAAAGGGGCGTGGCCATCCCCCCTTACCCATTGCCACGTCCCCTTTTCGCATTCGTACCGATTTTTATGTGTAAAACGTTGGAGGGTGTGATAAAGTACATTTACTAAAGCTTCTAAAACAGAGAATTGGTGATGTTGCTCATATCAACCAATCAGATGCTGCCTATCATTTCTCTCTTGCCCTTTGCAAAAACGATAGACAGCATCTGGTTGGTTGCTATGGGCAACATCCCCAATTCCGTTTTAGAAGCTTTAGTAAACTTACCCCTTAGGGGGACATGTACTAAGCAGTGTTAAAAATGGAGAAGTGAGCTAGTGGAGAAGTTGCATATGGCAACCAATCAGCTGCTTTGTATAGTTTTATAGTATGCAAATTCTAAATGTTACGTCAATGCTGATTGATTGCCATGGTCAACTTCTCCACTGGCCCACTTCTCCACTTTTATCACTGCTTAGTACAGTATATTGAAGGGTCTAGTCATGAAGAAGTGAAAAGAGTGGAGAATTGAGTATGTGGAGAAGTTGCCCATGGCAACCAATCAGCTGCTCCCTACAATTGTACAGTATGCAAATTATACATGTTACTTCAATGCTGATTGGTTGGCATGGGCAACTTCTCCACTGGCTGAATTCTCCACACTTTTCATGGTTTCATGAATAAACCCCCCTAGTCTCTATCTTTCCTCCTGACTACCATTCAGAGAGCCCAGCATGCATGCCCAAGTGCATCTTGTGGCCCTTTGAGCTTACATCTGGTGCTTTCGGCATTCTCTTGGTAGCAATTATAGTTTAACGATAGAGATTAGAGACAAATCTGCTGTGACCTCCCACCCACACTGTTCTGCTTTAGGTGGGACAGTCCTTCCACTTGTGGGCATCAGCATCCTGTGGGAGTGAGCAGTGGGTAAATAGATGTTGTGCAAGGAAGAGCCTAGGGCAGAGGTTCCCAAACTGTTGCCGTGGCTCCCTGGGGTGCCTCGGGATACTTGCAGGGGTGCCCTGGGTTGGTGGTCCAGGACCAATTCAAATTATTCATGGTCAATATAATAGGCAAAACCAGTGCTGGTGGCTGCCAGTCATAAAATATGTGGACAAACAGAAGCAAATCTTGTCCCTCACCACACAACTGTCCCTAAGGATGACATATAAACGCAATCTACTTAATGTAATATTTCTTTCTAAATTTCTCAATAAGAAATTTTTGGCATAGGGGTGCCGTGAAAATAATTCTGATAATTCTAGGGCGCCGTGATTCAAAAAAGTTTGGAAACCACTGGCCTAGGGGATATGAGACCGAACCGCCCTTTTTTGGGCACGTACACACTGTCCCTCCTTCCATATTATATAGAAACCAGGTAAAACTAAGTACAGTATATTATTTACAGAATCAGAAACCCTAGCCTTCCATAAAAACTTTCTTTTACTAACAAAACACAAAAATGTTGCTTTACCATTTTATTTTTTTGCATTTCTGTCATTTTTGTTTTCCTAGGCACAAAAAACACAAAATGGGTTGCGACCATCTTACAATGCTTCCTGTAATTCCCAGATGGGTACTATTGCTCTCTGTGGCCTTAAGATGCCTTTAATCTCTCAGCTGTAAAGTGCCCTGATTGACTCTCCAGTCTATCTGCTCCACTTTCCCACAGGCGTATTGTATACTGGGGAAAATAATGTAAATTCAATTTTCAATAGGATGAAAACCAGAGAGGAATATTATATAATTCATGTAAAAAAAATGACTTTACAATTAATTTGTGTGGGCAGCATAGATAAAAGTTAAAATGTTCTGTGCAGCATAACAAGCAGAATACTTTAACGGCTAATTGCATGTGTTGGCTGCAAAACAAATGCTGTTATTTTATCTCTATTAAGAAGATGAGAAAATATTTGTACAGTATGTTTTTTGAAGGGTTAGACAAGGCCAGTAGGGCTGGAGCTGTTATTAGGCTACACTAATGCTAAGTACACACTATACAAATACAGTATTTGGCCGATTTGCCAATAATTGGGATATCAGCCTGATTTATCGTATAGTGTGTATGAACGATCGTTTCGGCATTTCGCCTATAATACTGGAAAATCTTGCCTATACACACGAGCAATCGATTTTGCAACCTGTCATCCTAAACCAAAAATCTCAGCCACAATCTCCGAATATTTAGCAGTGTGTGTGCATGCGCAATAATCTGCCCATATTTCCTATGTTTTCCTGTCACTATGTAATTTGCCTTGTGTGCGGACATATGCAAATGCAGTGTGCTGTGGCAGAAAACTGTTAACTGAAAGAAAAAAAAATCTTAAAGTGTGTAGCTCAGATATTGGTGCCTACAATTTCCTGAAAAATCGTCTGATTGTCAGGGCGACCCCAAAAAAATCTGACAGTGTGTACCTAGCTTTAAAGCACCAAGGCGGAGAGGCTTCCAAAAACACTGTGGGCCTAATACAGACCTGAGGGGTCATTCCGAGTTGATCGCTAGCTGTTTTCGTTCGCAGCGCAGCGATTAGTTAAAAAAGCAGCACTTCTGCGCATGCGTATGCGGCGCAGTGCGCACGCGCGACGTACTTTCACAACAGCCGATGCAGTTTCACACAAGGTTTAGTGACGCTTTTCCGTCGCACTGCTGGCCGCAGAGTGATTGACAGGAAGTGGGTGTTTCTGGGTGGTAACTGACCGTTTTCGGGGACTGTGTGTAAAAACGTAGGCGTGTCAGATACAAATGCGGGCGTGCCTGGGGAAACGCAGGCGTGGCTGGCTGAACGCAGGGCGTGTTTGTGACGTCAAAACAGTAACTAAACAGTCTGAAGTGATCACAAGCTAGGAGAAGGTCTCGAGCTGCTCAGAAACTGCACAATCTTTTTTGTAGCAATGCTGCAATCCTTTCGTTCGCACTTCTGCTAGGCTAAGATACACTCCCAGAGGGCGGCGGCTTAGCTTTTTCATGGCTGCTAAAAGCAGCTAGCGAGCGAACAACTCAGAATGAGGGCTCTAATTCAGACCTGATCGTAGATTTGCTAAACTTAGCACATCTACGATCAGTCACACAGACATGCGGAGGGACGCCCAACACAGGGCTAGTCCGCCCGCATGTCAGGACCGACCCCCCCGCACAAGTACAAATGCATTGCGGCAATACTTTTGTACTTTAGGAGTAGGCTTCCTTCCAGTACAACTCCTGCGTGCTGGCAGGAGCTACTCGTCGCTGTGAGGGTCGCAGCAGCTGCGTGTGATGTCACGCAGCTGCCGCGGCCACGCCCCCCCAACGGTCCAGGCAACCTGCGTTGCACAGACCACACCCCTAAAAGGCGGCCAAATGCCGCCGGCCCGCACCCTCCCGCTCAGCGACCGCCTCTGCCTGTCAGGGCTGAGCCAGCCGTCGGCTGTTTGGCATGCGCTGGTGCACTGCGGCTCCGGCGCATGCACAGTTCAGACTTGATCGGCTGTTGTGCGAAAACACACAGCAGCGATCAGGTCTGAATTAGGCCCTGTATGCGGTACACAATTTTCCCCTATCTCTCCCACCCAAAATTAAAAAAAAGATCAGAAGGATAATACAGAGTACATATTATACTTATTAATTATACACTGGGATACAGAATAATGATCCAAGAAGGAACATCTTATCTGTTTTTACTTGCATTTCGGCTAAGTGTGTCACACTGGTGCTTTACCTTAACTGCAGCACCCTGGTGCACAGCCTAGAGGTCCTAAAACATACTCATACATAGCATTACCCCTTGGTGCACAGTGTACACAGGTGATTTTTAGTCACTGCCCACAGTGCAGCGTTAACGCATTATTGGTGCAAACTGGTGCATGCCACCACTACTAAAAAATATTTTTCTTTTGTATACTTGTGTGTTCAGTAAAGGTCATTAGGGACTATGCTGCACTGCATTCATAATATAAGCACTGTAAGTCCATAGAGGATATTTTTATGCATTTTCTGTACACGTGGATTCAATAAAACTCAATAAGTGCCGTGCTACACTGCGTTCATAAATATAAGCACTGTGGGTCTGAAGTGCGAGTTGTCAACTGTGAAAAAAAAATGAACCCCCCCCCCAAAACTTACAACTTGTGTGTTAAATAAAGCTCAATAGGTGTGGTGCCGCACTGTTTTAATAAATAAAAGCACTGTTACTCTGCAGTATGTATCTGCTCCATTTGTGAGGCCAAAGTTAGAAGAGGTAGACACATTAACTATCTAGGCATCTCCTCCATGTAACATAATTTGTAGCAAGTTCATGAAATTTATTTTACAAAATTATAATAATTTGTAAGTAACACTCTCATCATCATCCTCCTCATTAGTGAGCAGAGGTAGTCCATCCCAAAAAATTTATTGTGGGGGCCCAAACAAACCAAGCTCTTCAGCCACAAAAGTGGCATCCCCTGTCGCTAAAGTGCTTGGTGTGTGATTCAGAATCTGATCGCTAGGCTGCTAAAATTGCTGTCCTGTAATCAGATAGTCGCCGCCCAAGGAGAGTGTATATTCGCCGTGCAGTTGTGCGATCGCATGTGTACGCCGAGCTGCTAAAACCTCGTCAGTCAGAGGACAGCTGCAAATCCGTTCTCACCTCGCTCACCAGTGGATGCATTTTACCAGTGTGTGCAGTTTCTGCGCAGCCCAGGACTTACTCCTACAGTGCGATCAGAACGGGCTGATAGGGGCCGGAGCTGACGTCCCACACCCTCCCTGAAAATGCTTGGGCATGGCTGCATTTTCCCTGACACTCCCAGAAAACGGTCAGTTACCATCCATAAATGGCTTCCTCCTGTCAATCAGCATGCAAATGGCTGTGCAATTAGAATTTTCGCACCAGCCTGTCGCTGACCGGCGATGGCTGTTGTTGTATGCCGACACGTGTGCACATTGTAGTGCATACGCATGCGCAGTTAATGCCTGATCACTCGTTGTGCGAAAATGCACAGCAGCAATCAGGTCTGAAACTGTGAATGTCCTTTTTAATATCCAACATAAGGGTGGGTGTGAGGGTCCAAGTACAATTCCATCTTGCACCACTTTTCTTTTTTGCCACTGCTGTGAGGCAAGGGCCCTCATTCCGAGTTGTTCGCTCGTTCTTTTTCATCGCATCGCAGTGAAAATCCGCTTAGTACGCATGCGCAAAGTTCGCACTGCGACTGCGCCAAGTAACTTTACTATGAAGAAAGTATTTTTACTCACGGCTTTTTCTTCGCTCCGGCGATCGTAATGTGATTGACAGGAAATGGGTGTTACTGGGCGGAAACACGGCGTTTCAGGGGCGTGTGGCTGAAAACGCTACCGTTTCCGGAAAAAACGCAGGAGTGGCCGGAGAAACGGTGGGAGTGCCTGGGCGAACGCTGGGTGTGTTTGTGACGTCAACCAGGAACGACAAGCACTGAACTGATCGCACAGGCAGAGTAAGTCTGGAGCTACTCTGAAACTGCTAAGTAGTTAGTAATCGCAATATTGCGAATACATCGGTCGCAATTTTAAGAAGCTAAGATTCACTCCCAGTAGGCGGCGGCTTAGCGTGTGTAACTCTGCTAAATTCGCCTTGCGACCGATCAACTCGGAATGAGGGCCAATGTTTCATAGATGTACTATAAACTGCTGTGTTCTTGTGTCGTTGCTCTGTCGCTTAGTAATCGGCCAGCTCACTGCAGCCTTAGGCCAATATTGGTGAAAACAATATTATGAGCTGAGAAGTGGTCAAACTTGACTAGAAATGACTGGAAAGGAACGTTATTGGGGTTAATAATACCGCAGGAACAAAAATAGGCCCAAAATCAGATGATTTTAGCAGTTTTTAGTATTTTTTGGAAAAATACAGATCCAGAACCAAAACATGTGAGGTTTTTTTTGGCCACATCAAAACCAAAATCCAACAATGGATTAGAACTAGTGATGTGCACCTGAAATTTTTCGGGTTTTGTGTTTTGGTTTTGGGTTCGGTTCCGTGGCCGTGTTTTGGGTTCGGACGCGTTTTGGCAAAACCTCACCGAATTTTTTTTGTCGGATTCGGGTGTGTTTTGGATTCGGGTGTTTTTTTCAAAAGACCCTAAAAAACAGCTTAAATCATAGAATTTGGGGGTCATTTTGATCCCATAGTATTATTAACCTCAATAACCATAATTTCCACTAATTTTCAGTCTATTCTGAACACCTCACACCTCACAATATTATTTTTAGTCCTAAAATTTGCACCGAGGTCGCTGGATGGCTAAGCTAAGCGACCCTAGTGGCCGACACAAACACCTGGCCCATCTAGGAGTGGCACTGCAGTGTCACGCAGGATGGCCCTTCAAAAAAATACTCCCCAAACAGCACATGACGCAAAGAAAAAAAGAGGCGCAATGAGGTAGCTGTGTGACTAAGCTAAGCGACCCTAGTGGCCGACACAAACACCTGGCCCATCTAGGAGTGGCACTGCAGTGTCACGCAGGGTGGCCCTTCAAAAAATACTCCAAAAACAGCACATGACACAAAGAAAAATGAAAGAAAAAAGAGGTGCAAGATGGAATTGTCCTTGAGCCCTCCCACCCACCCTTATGTTGTAAAAACAGGACATGCACACTTTAACGAACCCATCATTTCAGCGACAGGGTCTGCCACACGACTGTGACTGAAATGACTGGTTGGTTTGGGCCCCCACCAAAAAAGAAGCAATCAATCTCTCCTTGCACAAACTGGCTCTACGGAGGCAAGATGTCCACCTCATCATCATCGTCCGATTCATCACCCCTTTCACTGTGTACATCCCCCTCCTCACAGATTATTAATTCGTCCCCACTGGAATCCACCATCTCAGGTCCTCGTGTACTTTCTGGAGGCAATTGCTGCTGGCGAATGTCTCCATGGAGGAATTGATTATAATTCATTTTAATGAACATCATCTTCTCCACATTTTCTGGAAGTAACCTCGTACGCCGATTGCTGACAAGGTGAGTGGCGGCACTAAACACTCTTTCAGAGTACACACTGGAGGGAGGGCAACTTAGGTAGAATAAAGCCAGTTTGTGCAAGGGCCTCCAAATTGCCTCTTTTTCCTGCCAGTATACGTACGGACTGTCTGACGTGCCTACTTGGATGCGGTCACTCATATAATCCTCCACCATTCTTTCAATGGTGAGAGAATCATATGCCGTGACAGTAGACGACTTGTCAGTAATCGTTGGCAGGTCCTTCAGTCCGGACCAGATGTCAGCATCAGCAGTCGCTCCAGACTGCCCTGCATCACCGCCAGCGGGTGGGCTCGGAATTCTGAGCCTTTTCCTCGCACCCCCAGTTGCGGGAGAATGTGAAGGAGGAGATGTTGACGGGTCGCGCTCCGCTTGACTTGTCAATTTTGTCACCAGCAGGTCTTTGAACCTCTGCAGACTTGTGTCTGCCGTAAAGAGAGATCCAAGGTAGGTTTTAAATCTAGGATCGAGCACGGTGGCCAAAATGTAGTGCTCTGATTTCAACAGATTGACCACACGTGAATCCTGGTTAAGCGAATGAAGGGCTCCATCCACAAGTCCCACATGCCTAGCGGAATCGCTCTGTTTTAGCTCCTCCTTCAATGCCTCCAGCTTCTTCTGCAAAAGCCTGATGAGGGGAATGACCTGACTCAGGCTGGCAGTGTCTGAACTGACTTCACGTGTGGCAAGTTCAAAAGGTTGCAGAACCTTGCACAACGTTGAAATCATTCTCCACTGCGCTTGAGACAGGTGCATTCCACCTCCTTTGCCTATATCATGGCCAGATGTATAGGCTTGAATGGCCTTTTGCTGCTCCTCCATCCTCTGAAGCATATAGAGGGTTGAATTCCACCTCGTTACCACCTCTTGCTTCAGATGATGGCAGGGCAGGTTCAGGTGTTTTTGGTGGTGCTCCAGTCTTCTGTACGCGGTGCCTGTACGCCGAAAGTGGCCCACAATTCTTCTGGCCACCGACAGCATCTCTTGCACGCCCCTGTATTTTTTAAATAATTCTGCACCACCAAATTCAAGGTATGTGCAAAACATGGGACGTGCTGGAATTTGCCCAGATGTAATGCACTCACAATATTGCTGGCATTGTCCGATGTCACAAATCCCCAGGAGAGTCCAATTGGGGTAAGCCATTCTGCGATGATCTTCCTCAGTTGCCGTAAGAGGTTTTCAGCTGTGTGCCTATTCTGGAAAGCGGTGATACAAAGCGTAGCCTGCCTAGGAACGAGTTGGCGTTTGCGAGATGCTGCTACTGGTGCCGCCGCTGCTGTTCTTGCAGCGGGAGGCAATACATCTACCCAGTGGGCTGTCACAGTCATGTAGTCCTGAGTCTGCCCTGCTCCACTTGTCCACATGTCCGTGGTTAAGTGGACATTGGGTACAACTGCATTTTTTAGGACACTGGTGAGTCTTTTTCTGACGTCCGTGTACATTCTCGGTATCGCCTGCCTAGAGAAGTGGAACCTAGATGGTATTTGGTAACGGGGGCACACTACCTCAAGAAATTGTCTAGTTTCCTGTGAACTAACGGCGGATACCGGACGCACGTCTAACACCAACATAGTTGTCAAGCCCTCAGTTATCCGCTTTGCAACAGGATGACTGCTGTGATATTTCATCTTCCTCGCAAAGGACTGTTGGACAGTCAATTGCTTACTGGAAGTAGTACAAATGGTCTTCCGACTTCCCCTCTGGGATGACGATCGACTCCCAGCAGCAACAACAGCAGCGCCAGCAGCAGTAGGCGTTACACTCAAGGATGCATCGGAGGAATCCCAGGCAGGAGAGGACTCGTCAGACTTGCCAGTGACATGGCCTGCAGGACTATTGGCTTTCCTGGGTAAGGAGGAAATTGACACTGAGGGAGTTGGTGGTGTGGTTTGCGCGAGCTTGGTTACAAGAGGAAGGGATTTACTGGTCAGTGGACTGCTTCCGCTGTCGCCCAAAGTTTTTGAACTTGTCACTGACTTATTATGAATGCGCTGCAGGTGACGTATAAGGGAGGATGTTCCGAGGTGGTTAACGTCCTTACCCCTACTTATTACAGCTTGACAAAGGCAACACACGGCTTGACACCTGTTGTCCGCATTTCTGTTGAAATACTTCCACACTGAAGAGCTGATTTTTTTGGTATTTTCACCAGGCATGTCAATGGCCATATTCCTCCCACAGACAACAGGTGTCTCCCCGGGTGCCTGACTTAAACAAACCACCTCACCATCAGAATCCTCCTTGTCAATTTCCTCCCCAGCGCCAGCAACACCCATATCCTCATCCTGGTGTACTTCAACACTGACATCTTCAATTTCACTATCAGGAACTGGACTGCGGGTGCTCCTTTCAACACTTGCAGGGGCGTGCAAATGGTGGAAGGCGCAAGCTCTTCCCGTCCAGTGTTGGGAAGGTCAGGCATCGCAACCGACACAATTGGACTCTCCTTTGGGATTTGTGATTTCGAAGAACGCACAGTTCTTTGCTGTGCTTTTGCCGCAAGTCTTTTCTTTTTTCTAGCGAGAGGATGAGTGCTTCCATCCTCATGTGAAGCTGAACCACTAGCCATGAACATAGGCCAGGGCCTCAGCCGTTCCTTGCCACTCTGTGTCGTAAATGGCATATTGGCAAGTTTACGCTTCTCCTCAGACGCTTTTAATTTTGATTTTTGGGTCATTTTTTTACTGATCTTTTGTGTTTTGGATTTTACATGCTCTGTACTATGACATTGGGCATCGGCCTTGGCAGACGACGTTGATGGCATTTCATCGTCTCGGCCATGACTAGTGGCAGCAGCTTCAGCACGAGGTGGAAGTGGATCTTGATCTTTCCCTATTTTTTTAACCTCCACATTTTTGTTCTCCATATTTTGCGCACAACTAAAAGCCACCACAGGTATACAATGTAGATGGATGGATAGTATAGTATTACTTATACTTATGGACGACGAGTGATGACACAGAGGTAGGTACAGCCGTGGCCTACCGTACTGCTGCTTAGTGCTTATATATAAATATAATATACTGTATAACGGACCTGGTGGACAGTGTCAGCAGCAGACTGCTAAACTAGTATGAAGAAAGAAAAAAAAAACACCACAGGTATACAATGTAGATGGATGGATAGTATAGTATTACTTATACTTATGGACGACGAGTGACGACACAGAGGTAGGTACAGCCGTGGCCTACCGTACTGCTGCTTAGTGCTTATATATAAATATAATATACTGTATAACGGACCTGGTGGACAGTGTCAGCAGCAGACTGCTAAACTAGTATGAAGAAAGAAAAAAAAAACACCACAGGTATACAATGTAGATGGATGGATAGTATAGTATTACTTATACTTATGGACGACGAGTGACGACACAGAGGTAGGTACAGCCGTGGCCTACCGTACTGCTGCTTAGTGCTTATATATAAATATAATATACTGTATAACGGACCTGGTGGACAGTGTCAGCAGCAGACTGCTAAACTAGTATGAAGAAAGAAAAAAAAAACACCACAGGTATACAATGTAGATGGATGGATAGTATAGTATTACTTATACTTATGGACGACGAGTGACGACACAGAGGTAGGTACAGCCGTGGCCTACCGTACTGCTGCTTAGTGCTTATATATAAATATAATATACTGTATAACGGACCTGGTGGACAGTGTCAGCAGACTGATAAACTAGTATGAAGAAAGAAAAAAAACCCACCACAGGTATACAATGTAGATGGATGGATAGTATAGTATTACTTATACTTATGGACGACGAGTGCACTGACGACACAGAGGTAGGTACAGCCGTGGCATACCGTACTGCTGCTTAGTGCTTATATATAAATATAATATACTGTATAACGGACCTGGTGGACAGTGTCAGCAGACTGATAAACTAGTATGAAGAAAGAAAAAAAAACCACCACAGGTATACAATGTAGATGGATGGATAGTATAGTATTACTTATACTTATGGACGACGAGTGCACTGACGACACAGAGGTAGGTACAGCCGTGGCCTACCGTACTGCTGCTTAGTGCTTATATATAAATATACTGTGTGTATAACGGACCT
This sequence comes from Pseudophryne corroboree, assembly GCF_028390025.1. Lineage (NCBI taxonomy): Eukaryota > Metazoa > Chordata > Amphibia > Anura > Myobatrachidae > Pseudophryne > Pseudophryne corroboree. The sequence continues at coordinate 31,504,163 of NC_086455.1, forward strand.
GGTGGACAGTGTCAGCAGACTGCTAAACTAGTATGAAGAAAGAAAAAAAAAAACACCACAGGTATACAATGTAGATGGATGGATAGTATAGTATTACTTATACTTATGGACGAGTGACGACACAGAGGTAGGTACAGCCGTGGCCTACCGTACTGCTGCTTAGTGCTTATATATAAATATAATATACTGTATAACGGACCTGGTGGACAGTGTCAGCAGCAGACTGCTAAACTAGTATGAAGAAAGAAAAAAAAAACACCACAGGTATACAATGTAGATGGATGGATAGTATTACTTATACTTATGGACGACGAGTGACGAGTCGACACAGAGGTAGGTACAGCCGTGGCCTACCGTACTGCTGCTTAGTGCTTAATTATATATATAATATACTGTATAACGGACCTGGTGGACATTGCAGTGTCAGCAGACTGCTAAACAAACTAGCATGAAGAAAGAAAAAAAAAAAAACACCACAGTGTTTTTCAGGCAGACAAACGTATACTGGACTGGTGGTCACTGTCAGCAAAACTGTGCACTGTAATCCTGCTATAACTGCTCCCCAGTCCCCACAATTAGGCAGTGTGAGCAGTGCACTCAGCACAGATATATCATGCAGCAGTGCAGCACACTGAGTGAGCACAGATATGGTGGAGCGTTTTTTTTCAGGCAGAGAAACAACGGATTAAACTCAAAACCCTGCACTGTACTCCCTAACAGCTGCTCCCCGTCCCCAATCCTCCCCACAATTATAACTAACTAAGTTCTAATATAATACAACGGACCCGGAGAGGACGCCAGCCACGTCCTCTCCCTATCAATCTCAATGCACGTGTGAAAATGGCGGCGACGCGCGGCTCCTTATATAGAATCCGAGTCTCGCGAGAATCCGACAGCGGGATGATGACGTTCGGGCGCGCTCGGGTTAACCGAGCAAGGCGGGAGGATCCGAGTCGCTCGGACCCGTGTAAAAAAAAGGTGAAGTTCGGGCGGGTCGGATTCCGAGGATCCGAACCCGCTCATCACTAATTAGAACCAAAACCAACATGCATCTCTAATTTCATTATACATTTAAAATGCATCGTCAGTAGATAAACCACACCTCCATTTTGTCATTGCCATTTGCAAGTAGAAAAGCCTGAACCACTATACTGCACTTGTCCCACAAGCTAAAAGTTACCAACCAGCCTCTGATTACAACACAAGTACGTAGTCTTAAAATAATTAACATTTATTTGGGCAGCTTTAAACTGATTCCATGGGGAAAAACTAATGCAGTGAGAATCCTAATACCAACAAAGTACAGGCGTATCATGTCTCTATAGCGCATCCCATCCAGAAATCCAGAAATACTGTAGTTTCTGTACTTATTATAATAGAAAAAAAAAAAGGAAAATTCTAAAGTGCTGCATTTACTTTGTACTTCCAAACAGCAGCCAAGGGGAATATTTTTAATATGAGAAAATGGATGACAGCTGGTAGCTTCCATCTGAGGATTGCTTGCAGTCTATGTTTGATACATTGATGTGTTGGCTTTGTCCCTACAGAAAGCGTAAGACTCAAAAAATCATTTTACAAAAGTCAAAATGACAGAACAATTATTGGTAATTTACAACAAATCTCTGAAGTGAGACAATATTTCTTTCCCCAAACAAGGTTTCTATGGCAATTTGATTTGAATTTTGAAATTAACCCTCTGGCTGCTAAGGGTGAATGGGATAAGGGATTCATCATCTTCACGCAGCCCAAAACCTCTGAATTATGAGTCCCTGTAATACCTCAACTAAGGCTTTACATGAGAATCCATCATTTTACTATTTGCTATGATTGTTGGATTTTATTGCGTGTTCTGGGAAAGTTGCTGAATACATGCATCAAAACTTGGGCTTATATGAGCCTAACAGGCAAAAAGCACTAAAAAAGGTAGTAGTAGGATGAGGTTCAGAAAGACTTAAAAAACTTATAGGGATGGGGGGCACACCTTAGACTGCACATCCTAATTGTAGACATAATGAGAGGTGCTACCATTATAAGACTTGTAGTAGTTACACATAGAAAAAAGATAAAATGCAGGTGAACACTTTTAATACTAAACTCTACTAATCATAATAATAATAAAATATAACAGACTAAAATTGAGGCGCTTAGCATAATTTTGACCCAAAATATGGCCCAACAACCGCGACCAAGTGACAGGATCCCCTGTCAGCACAAGCTCTTTAAAAACTTGCCTGGCATGGTCACATCGGATGCAACTACGCCAAGCTGGGCTTTCACTGGCACACCTGGATCTGATGCAACCTGTAATCTTCCTGCAGTCACCATTCTCAATCCAATTTGCCAGCCCCCCTACACTCATGGCACCCCCCACCCAATCTTCAGGCAGCCTAAGCTCACGGGGCTCAAAGCAGCTGTGATTTGACACTTCTCTTCCCCAGTCACAGTGCAAGGCAGCCCAGCATGTGCAGCTCCACTTCACGATGCTTCCGCATTAAATTGCGGACCCATCAAACTAAGGTTGACCCTTGCCTGCACTGTTGTTTTTTTAATCAGAGCGGCTGCATGTGTTGTCATGCAGCCACCCCAAAAAAGCTCCCAGAATGCACCCATTTGGCCCACCATGCGCTTCCTCTCAACACTGTGTTGCTGCCCAGCGAACGCCCGCCACTAACAATCACACTGTGGTGGCTGCAATGTTTAAGGTCGCACACATGCACTGCAGCCAATGTGCGTGCACAGACCACCCGAATGCAGCCACTGCATACAGATGCGCAGCTGTGTTTGGGCCTGAATGACCCCCTAAGAGCAAACTTTTAAATTTGGTAATCATAAGGCTTTTCATTTGATGCAAATGGGGTAACATTCTTGTAAGATTGCCAGCGGTGTTCATAAAAGACATCATTATTCCTATTTTCTTGCAATGCTTGCATAAGTTTATTTAGTAATTAAATTTAAAACTTGAAACATTTCCCTCTACTGCTCAACATACTGGAAAGTAATGTTTAGCAAAGACTTGCAAGGATTGTGGTCTAGTTTTCTAAATATTATGCTTTGACGACCTTTTTTGTTTTCTTATGCCTCTTTAAACTTTAATAATGCACTCATCTTAGTAGTACAAAAATTAAAGTACAAAGTACAGACCATAAGCATGTTTCATACAAGAAAGGGACTCAGTTGGGACCTGATGATCCTGTATCCATTATAAGTGCAACAGACACAGAGATAGTTATGGAGAAGGGGTAGGATACAAAGTGGTGGAGCATTGTTGACATGAATAGTATGCATAATAGGTGCAGGTAATGAGAGATGAGTGTCTTGCCCATGACAACTTGCAGAGGAAAATGGGGCAATTTTTGGTTGAACTGGGAAAGACACATGGCGGAGGGGTTATTGTGGTGCATGATGAGGGCTGATAAGCTTAAAAAAAATGGTAAGCCGAAAGCTGAGGAATTTGGTCAACAGTCTAATTAGTGGAGGCATAAAGGAAAAATCTTTAAGGTAGGTAAGAGAAATTTATAAAGGTAGAGTTGAGGAGGTGGTTGGAGCAAAGTAGGGGAGAGTAATTGCTGAGGGATTTGTACTGTATGTGAGGGTGAAGAATTTGAACTAGATTCAGAGAGAGAAATGAAACCAGTCGGTAGGAAGAGAGATCGTGAAGGTGAGTCAAGGAAGAGAGAGAAATACTTAGTTAGAGTCGTAAGAGGACCGCATCATCTAGACCAAGAGAGTGGAGAGATTGGAGGAGAAAGTGGTCATATACCAGTAGTAACTAAAGCATCAGATATTCCAGGATGGTGAGTATAGAGAATTTACAATGGATTTGGAGGTGATGATGTAATTAGTAAACTTAGTGAAGACATTTTAAGTGGAGTGTCATGGGCAGAATGAAGAAGATCAAGAAGAGCATGGCAGGATAGGAATGAGATGAGACAGAGATAGGTCTCCTAAGGATGGGTGAGATTAGGGAGTGTTTAAAGGACAAGATAACTGAACAATTGGAGAAGGACAGGATTATGGGATGTGCAAGAGGAGAACTGGCTTCAAGAGATAGATAGATTAGAGGTGAGGAGGAATGGTATCCAAGGTGCAAGTTAAATGGGGAAATGCATAGAAAAGGATGTGGACTTCATTCCAGAAGAAGGCAGACAGGCTGGGAAGGCAGTTGGATGGGGTAAGGGGTAGTACTGGATGAGGCAGGTGTGAGGAGCTGTCATTGGAATGACTTTAATAATGTTAATACAATAGGTGGCCTAGTCAACGTCTGAGAAGTAGGATGGTAAGGAAGGCGTGTGTGTGTGTGTGTGTGTGTGTGTGTGTGTGTCGGTGGGGGGAGTAACAAGTAACAAGTAACAAAGAAATTACTTGGATTGGAGGATTGGTAGATAAGAGATTTGAAGTACATCTGATTGGCATGAGAAATGGTTGACTTCTAAGAAAGAGTATGAATTTGAAATGGAGGAAGAAGAAGAGACCAGCATGATTTATCCAGTTACATTCAGCAGTGTAAGAGCATTTCTAAAGGTAATGAATGCCTTTGCATTGCCAGAGATTGGGTGCAGAGCACCAGTGTCTATAGTGTCTGAGAGTAACAACTAGGGAAGCACTCCAGAGTGTAGGTGATTGTGGAGTTGTAGAATGACACAAATGGGTTATGGCAGGAATTGTGGGATTCAGGGTGTAATATGTGCAGAAGGAGAGTAGAAGTCCCCCCCCCCCTCTGCCCCTCTGCCCCCACCTTGCCAGTTTGGGAGAGGGAAGTGGGAAATAATTTAAAGATGTAAATTAGGGCTAGCCAGTAAAGGAAGACGTTTGCTTGGGTTGATCATCTTAACATGTATTGCAATATATGAAAGTTAAAACTAACATTGCTTGTTTTAAATATGTGATCCCCCTGCCATAGTGCCAACCAGGCCAAATTTCATTTCCATTTTACATTTTGGAGTTAAACACACTGAGTAGCTTACCAACGTTGTGGTCATGATCTCTTTGTTGAGTACAGATGAATGAGACAAATCTACACGGAGAGCAAAAATGCCTAATACAAAAAGATATGATTGTGTCATCTCTTCCAGTTAGAAATGAGTGTAATCTTTTATCAACGATTAATGTGGAAAATTGCAATCCTATCAATTGTCCTTAAGAAAAAACAAAAAAACAAAATGAAACTAATAACCCATTTTCTCAACCACAATTATATGCCCATCATACGTGACAGCTCTCGGGTGTACTATAAAGGTGCACACATGGTGAGATATTGTCTATGCACGATTTTGACTATGCAATTTCCCTTGAACTCCCCCAGAGCCCAGAAGCACCGTTATTGTCTATACACACGGTGCGATTTTGACTACGGCATATTTTGAACTACATAGTCAAGATTAACTTAGCTGCACAGTCTATTTTATTTTGTGATCCCGCTCCCGTGGGGCTGCACATTGCTATCACAAGCTGTGTACACACAGTGTCTGCACCTTAACTTGCACAGTGGCAGGGACGGTGGCACTCCAGACAAAAATAAGGAGCTAACAAGACATCTGGTGAATCAACGTTTCAGCACTTTAACCACTTGCCTGGCATGGTCGAATCAGATGCGGCCATGCCTGCAAGTGCTTTATCTAACCTGGGGGCAGGTGTATTGAGCCTGGAGAAGTGATAAAGCAGTGATAAGTGGAAGGTGATAATTCAGCAGCCAGTCAGGTCCTAACTGTCATTTTTCAAACCCGTAATGATTGGCTGGTGCGTTATCACCTTCCACTTATCACTGCTTTATCACTTCTCCAGGCTTAATAAATTTTTTCTGTGACCCCTCCCCCTTTCTAGCACCTGATATATAATTATCTCCAAGAATGACCGAGCAACTGCCATTGTTTGTCTTAATACATCTGCCCCCTGGTCGCACAGGATGCGACCAGTCAGATGAACTGCGTGAGCAGCGGCAGGGAAGGAAAACTTCCCTCCGCTGCTGCTGTCAGAGGGACCAGAAAGTCCCTCTGCCTTCCAGCATCCGTCCCCCAGTGTTGTCACGCTGCTGATTACTGCTGATCAGTCAGCACGGCAGGATCAGCCACCCCCAGTGGCTGCAGTCAATATCAGCCGCTGGTAACTGTAAATCATTGCCCCCAAGCCGCCCCTGTGTACCTGGCAGCTGTCCGGGCTCTAAATACTAAAGTCACGATGGTCGTGATGTTACCGATGTTCCGATGGTCACAATTTTCCAGATCAATGTTCCAATGTTTGACGAAAAACTTTTTTTTTCTTTTTTTTAACTAAAATCATTTTGGATAGGGTTAAATTCATGTTCTTCACCTAATTCACTCGTTAAAAAAAAAATAGACAATTTCTGAGCATTTTTTTTTGGGGGGGGGGAATCGTCAGTTAAGTGGTTAATGTGCTTTTGTCAAGATCTGCAAACATTATACAACAATGGTATGTACGTTATTAAAGGGTGAGTACATACCATGCAATAGAGCAGGACATTCACCAGTAATTATTTATTTCATCAAGTGACTTGATGGATGGATGGATAATGGATGGTTAATGGATGGATTATCCTGGATGGATAAAGTTGGGCCATGATTAAGGTTCATAGGTGGACCGAAATATCGGATAGGCTTGCTGCACTGGGAAGTTTATGATGGAATAAATACGCATTTTAAATCAATATAAAATCGGTGAGTGCCCTTCTCTTTTGCATTATTATTTATCTATGCATTTTTTCAACAAAACTCTATAATTTAATTTCCTTTTAGAAGATATCTTCGGGACGGCAAGAGAAGGGCAGCATATACATAGTACAAGGACCCACACTTGTTAACTAGATTTAGCTACACCCACATCATGGTATATTCACCAAACGTTCATCACTATATTGCAGTGAAGTGGCCCATAATTCTTCCTTGCAAGTTTATAGAAGTGGAGATGTTTCCCATAGCAACCAATCAGAATCAGCTTATCATTTATCTAGTACCTTCTAGAAGATAATACCTAGACTCTGATCAGTTGCTATGGGCAACTTCTCCACTTGTATAAACCCGCACCTTAGTAAATATATCCCTTAGTGTGGTGTGTACACACTTCCACATGGTGCAGCCATGCCTCCACATGGTGTGGCAATGGTTCCATATATCAGGGTTCAGCTCTGGACATCCTTCAAAAACCTACAGTGTTTCCATCAGGCATCATCTCCTGCAAGAATATATGTTGACAATGCAAATTTCCATGAGTTTCTGGAAATATTGTTTTTATTCCTGTTCTGATTCTATGGTCAAGGTTTGATGGTAGACAGTAGCAGATCTTGCCACGGGCACACAGGACTTTTGCCCGGGGCGCTGCCTTCTGGAGGGCGCCGGCGCCATCCGGAGGGCACCGCACCATGGCAAGATCCGCTACTGTTTGGCAGTGCCCCCAGCTGTGCCCCCCGCTGTGAAGGGAACTAGACGCTACCTGTCTAGTTTCCCTTCGTGGAGAGGACCTTTGCTGTGCGGTACATGATGATGATATCATCAAGCACCGCACAACATTGTGGGACTGGCACAGATGCTAGGGGTCATAATTGACCTCTAGTGTCTATATATGCTGTGCTATGGGAGAGACGTCATGACGTCTCTCCCATAGATCCGAGGAGCGGCACCGGCGGAGGTCAGCAGCGGACGGGAATCAGGAGCGGGGATAGTAAGTATAATTTTTTTTTGTTTATGTAAGCAGCGCTACTCTACAGGGGCACAACTCTACAGGGGGCACAAATGAGGGCACAACTCTACAGGGGGTACAAATGGGGGCACAACTCTACAGGGGCGTAACTGACCACGCCCCTGTACAAAGCCACGCCCCTATTTTCACCCGGGGCGCCACAAGGGCTAGAACTGGCCCTGATGGTAGACAGGTACTTTACTACATCCGGACAAAAGAACATCACCCCATGTGGTCAAATAATCAATAACATAATAGAGTTCTAGCCTAATTTTTCTGATTAGTAACTTTCAAACCAAGTATCTGTTTAATATCGTGCAAAGGTTTGTTCTGTTCAACAAGATGTACTCCAGAAATGTGTCTTACGTTTAAATAAGTAATGTTTCAGATTGAAGTGTATTACTTGTGTTATGCAGCAGCATTTGGAAGCTATCCTAATAGCCAAAAGTAGGGCAAGCACTTGAATGTAAATTGTGAACTCAAGTCTCAGAATAGAAGTGTCAGATTCACTGATCAGAAAGAGCAATGAAGATGACAAGAACGGCATGATTAAATTAAATTGTAGTGTAATCCACTTGGGAAAACAGATTTCACTTATGATCTGGGCCCTCGTTTCTGACAGTGCATTCAGACTTTTCAAACACATTCCAGAAATTGCAGTTTAAAAATGAATGATGTTTTACTTACCAAGCAATAAAGAATTCCATAGAGTTCAATGTGGCAGATGTACCAATGCAATGAATACAAAAGCAGGAGATTTTGTGTATAATCATTTCCATCGTTCCTTTCTTGCATTCTTAATGTCCTGGAAGATGCTGCAAAGCAGAACAATCAGTAAAACTCATGTCTACAGTAGTTTATTTATGTAATTCTTGCATTAAACCTATAATACAGGTTTTGAGCAACGTATTAATTATGATCCACCATCCTAATAATACCGCACTTGAGACTTTAGAACACCAAAAATGTTTTTGCGATTTCATTCATGGATTAACGTGTCATATAGTGACTGCACTGGCCTGCTATCTTAGAAAACGTCTCTTAATTAGCCAGCCACCTAGCTGTTGGTGATTTTCGCTCCAGGCAGGGTGTTTCTAGGCAATTTGGCTCCCAGTGCGAGATTTAAAAATGCATCCCCTCCCCCATTGCCATGAAAAAATGCACCTCCCCCCATAAATATATAAAATAAAGAATTTGTGCGCGCTCCCGGAAAGGGACGGGCCTTGTTAAAATGGGCGTGGTCTCATTAACGTGGGCATGGCCTCGTCTGGAAAGACTACCTTACACCCCAGTTTTGGACCCTGCACCAACAGATCACGGCCACCACAGGAAAAAAAAAATTCTACCTTATTAAGCCCCAAAAAGTAATTATTATGCCACACACTGCAATGCCCTTGATACATTAAATCCCCATTTTACACATTACGACAGGCAAGAGTCCCCATTTTACACATTACGGCAGGCATCTGTCCCGATTTTACATATTACGGCATGCAAGTATCCCCATTTTACACATTACGCAGGCAAGAGTCCCCATTTTACACATTACGGCAGGCAAATGTCCCCATTTTCACATTACGGCAGGCAAGAGTCCCCATTTTACACATTAAGGCAGACAAGTGTCCCCATTTTACATATTACAGCAGGCAAGTGTCCCCATTTTACACATTATGGCATGCAATTATCCCCATTTTACACATTACGGCAGGCAAGTGTCCCCATTTTACACATTACGGCAGGCAAAAGTCCCCATTTTAAATGGCAGTCAGAGTCCCCTTCTACAAAGAAAGAGTGTGAGAGAGATAGATAGATAGAGAGAGAGAGAGAGAGAGAAAGTTATACTTACGTTTGCAGTGGTCCTCCCACTTCCTGCTCTTTGGCCCACGCCGGCCCGCCTCTCCCTCCTCCTATCTTGCCCTGGCGGCTCCCTCTCCTCCCCGTCATTAGTACTTCCCTCTGGGATGGAGTTTCATGTAATGATGCATTTGCATCGTGATGTCATGACGCAAACGCGTCATTGCACGAAATTTGGCTCCCCCCCCCCCCGAGCGGAGTAGTAATGACGGGGAGGAGGGGGAGCAGCAAACTGAGCCACCTAGCCGCGGCGGGCACCCTGTGCGAATGCACACCTCGTCCGCCGCAAGAAATGGCTCTGGCTCCAGACATAGCCAAAACTAACACCAATAACCCCAAACTTCAAATAAAGACAGGAAACAGGACAGGTGAGAAGAGGTCATACTGTAGCTTTAAATATAAATATATTGAAATCAGTAGCCCTGAACGCCAGCCAGTAACAAAAGGATCCGCAACTACATGTTTTGGTGCCTTGTGCCAGAAAGACCATTTGTGCCCCCCCCCCCCCCCTCCCATTTTTCAAATAATGACTAAAGACACAAGCCCAGAAAAGGGGTATATCTCATTGGTAAGGGTTATGACAAATGACAAATGTGATTTGTCCTGTATGATGATGAACCGATACTGATCCCTTCGTACCATTGATATCCAGGTGCCACTGCCAAATACGGTGTGAATTCAATAGCTGCTGTGATGCTGCACAATTATTATGCAGTATAACTCACCAGCTCTAGGTGTGGGAGAGCGCTGTTGAAGCTGCACCTGCGGCAGGATTTGCCCGTAAGAAAAGCCGTGCACAAGCCTGGAGACAGAAATGATGATCGCCGACTGAAGGTACTGAAAGAGTGTTGCTTGTAGTGTATATGCAGCAAATATCAGTGGCAAGGAGATCTTGTATGTACCCTGCACCGGCAGCTGAGAGTACTTGAGGTGTGCTGGTAACACCTGGGATGGTTATCGGTGGCTGTGTTCAAGACTGCTATAAGAAAGTGTGGTAACCAGTATACAAGAAACAGGCAGGGCCCCTTTATCCTCCCCCCTTCACAGGGTATGTGTGTGGGGAGCAGGGAACATGTTGCCCCATTTTGAAGGTGTGACAGGTCCAGGATCTGTATTGTTGGACACAGACCTCCTGGACCCTGGTGTCCGGATCATACGGCCCAGTGACGTGCGGTGAGATAAATTGACTGGGGAGGCACTGGCTAGAACCAGAGGCAGATTTACACACACATATATGAAACCGAGGATTCATGTGGACATTATACACAGGTGCAGCAGTATATACATGTGGGCATTATACACAGGTGCAGCAGTATATACATGTGGGCATTATACACAGGTGCAGCAGTATATACATGTGGGCATTATACACAGGTGCAGCAGTATATACATGTGGGCATTATACACAGGTGCAGCAGTATATACATGTGGGCATTATACACAGGTGCAGCAGTATATACTGCTGGAAATGTGGTGAGACTTGATCAGAGATGTGTGGACAAGGCAGGCAGGAGAAGCACTGCCTCATCTATCATAGACCAGTGTACTCCAGAATTTGGACTATAAAAATGATTAGAATAATTAAAAGAAGAAATTTATATCTTATTTCTATTTTCCATATACAGTAATTTTAGTCAAGACCCTGAAGTATACCAGCGTATGACAGAAGTGGCTCTGCCTCACCTGACCGCACATCACTGATATGACCAGCCTAAGTAGCTTCAGCTTACATAGGCAGTGCCTGTAAATATTGTGAATCGCGACCGATGGTCATGATTGTCGCAATGGTGATGCTGCATCCTCAAACGCAACACTCGGATCCTTACTAATGCCAACAGGAGGTATATATCTCCTACAGACACCTCCTGCTGCATTAGACATAGGGGCATATGCAATTAGCGCTTTTTCACTATTTTTAGGGCGAATGGAGATTCGCCCTATGCAATATGTTCGCCTAGGTGAAAAATGTGACAGGGGCAGAAAATATGTGGATCAGCGAATTCACTTGTTTTCCATCAAAAATGTGGACCATTTTTGACGATTTTGTGACATTTTTCGCCAATTCTTTTTCACTTAATAAAAGAAGTTGAAAAGGAATTGGCGAAAATGCCTTCAAAACTGCCGAAAACGGCCCTAAATGAATACGAGTGGGGCAAATTCATTAGCTCCAAAATTGAATTAGAACTAATTGCATACACCCCATAATCGCACAGCCGCTTCCATGCAATTCCATTTAAGCATTAATCGAACCCATAGTATCAGACATGGCTACCACAAAAGATGCTAAAGCAGTCGCATTGTGTAAAATAATATAAACTGAGCCTAATAATTAACTTGACATTTTATACCCGATGCACTGAGTGATATCACCTTACAAATAGCATGAAATATTAAAAAATGCTAGTGGCCCTTGAAAATCACGCACCTTAATCTGTGTCAGAATACTTGATATTTCTCTGTACATTTCCCGAGTTGTGTATGTTGTGTTTTTTTGAACTATCTAAGATTTACTATTTTGTTCTTTGCAGTATATGAAGTAGTACAACTTGTCACTATTCCACTTGCACTTTGATATTACCATGCAGTTTGATGTTGACAGGGAACTCTATGGTAACTTTCACTTTGAATTCTACATCAAAGTTGATATTATTTGTAAATCAACATCAAAGTTAATATCAGATAGAGAACTATATTTGGTCATAGCCTCTGCTATTTCCCCTTACCTTAATGATCTGTTGCATTGTCCACCTGTGCTGAATTTTAAATTTAGTTCATCATCATAGCCTGTTAGAAAGATTTCATCCTTTTGTTAATACTGTGTTTTGTTTTTTTGTTATTTTAAAAAGACTGCTAATCCCCAAAATTTTAATATATAGCGATGAAGTTTAGTGGTACTGAAATTATTTGATGTGGTTCAAAATTCATCCAAATTTGTACGGTTTAAGAGATTGGAGATTTACTTTAGCTTTCATTATCACTGGCAAATTCACAAGTCAAAGCTCAAAATTAAACTATATTAAAATAAACTATAAAAATGACTGTTCAAGCTACAATGACTACGTTTTATAGTATGTAATGAGTAAATTAGTCTAACATCTTTATTTAATATAGATTGTAGCGGGTTAAAGTCTATAAAATTTTATTAGGTGTATGTAGCTGGATTTGGGTACAGATTGGATGTGGGGATCGAATTACAGTTTTGAGAACAGATTGCCAAATGAGTAGTGAACTTGTTGGGTAGGTTCTGTTGTCATGTTGTCAACAGGAATAATTATTATTTATATAGCGCACACATATTCCGCAGTGCTTTACAGAGATTCTTTGTCCATTAACATACGTTTTTGTCCCAGTGGAGCTTACATTCTTTATTCCCTACCACGGGCCGATGTGGGAAAGATGTGTGCTGAGCGAACCGCTCAACACACATCTCTCCCACCGCTCAGCACAGCACGATGTGTGCAGAGCGCACGGGGGAGATGGAGGGGGGGGGCGCTCAATTCACCCAGCGGATGAAATGAGTGACCTGCTAGATTGGCCTGCATGCAGGCCAATCTAGCACCAGCGATAGTGATGCGCGGGTCTGCGCATCGCTATCGCTGTGGGGGGTACACACAGAGCGATCATGCTTAAAATCTAAGCAATCTAGTCAGATTGCTTAGATTATCGCTCCGTGAGTACTCCCCTTATCAGTATATTTTTGGATTGTGGGCGGAAACTGCAGCACCTGGCGGAAACCCACACAAACACTGGGAGAAAATATACAAACTCCACACTCCACACAATTAGGGCCATGGTGGGAATTGAACCCATGACCTTAGTGCTGTAAAGCATTACAGCATCCATACTGCCCCATAATGATGCCAAGTAGACAAATTCTGTTAATTATTTCAAAAAGATTTTTAACTCAGTTTTGTTAAATGTTGCACTTGAGAAGGTAAGAGGATATCCACAGTGAAAGGGCAAGAAACCACTCAGGCCAATGCAGATGGTATTAGCCCTTGAGAAGATAGATTTTTTTGAATTTCATCATCATAAAGAAGGTACTCAAATACAAAGAACTGTATTTGTTTTCAAAGAAAATTAGTTTATTTATTACCAGTTATTTATCGAGCACACATATATTCCACAGCGCTTTACAGATAATATTTGGCCATTCACCTCATTCGCTGCCCCAGTTGAGCTTACAATCTACATTCTAGACACATGTACCCGTACACACATTCACACTAGGGTTAATTTTGTTGGGCTCCAAATAAATTTACTATTACAGTAGCATAATCCCAAACAGAAAATGAGTGGAAACTATTGGGTGAGAAACAACATTCCCTGGACGACAAGACCTCAGGAGCCAGAGGTGGGGCAACCATACAGAGATACAGTTTGTCAGCCTCAATAGGAACTCAGACCTTCCAAGCACCAATATTACACCATTTTTTATGCTCAGCTAGTTAATACCTTTTTAAGTCCGGAAAACTTAATCCACCACCATGTGTAGGATGTTGCAGTAACTTCAAATGGACCCGATGGTGTTTATTTGCCCAAACAAAATGTAAAGGGTAAAACCGTAAAAATGTGAAGCCATGTGGGGAATAAATATTGGAAAGGTCTGGAAAAGGTATATGAGCTGAGGGAGCATGCTCACCTTTACCGAATCACTCTATGAAATAAAATGAAATGGCTAGACCAATAATTTAGGTTTGACTTACTTTGATCTAAAATATGGCTGAAATTAGCCTGAAATAGCTGGTGGTGAGGGTGCATTAGAAAAATGTCTAAATATTAGATTTTTTTTTTTTGCAAAAAGATACTAAGGCAGAGATCAAGGAAGAAAGAGGGCATCTTTGCCTGGTATGTTTGGTTATTCCAAAAGAGGGAGTGGTGAGACAATTGACAGAGACCATAGCCGTGGGGGATCGATACAATGTTGAGATGCCATCTAGAAATTTACCAAAACATCCCATTTCCTAGAGTACATCAAAACCAAAGGACCAAGAAATACGGTCAAACGATTTCTCAGCATCCAGCACCAAAATCAATGAGGATAGTTTCTGCCTATGGATAGAATTAATTCAATCTATGGCTCTCCTAGAATTGTCAGATTGCATGCATTTTAAGGTTTACATTTAGTAATGAAATTGGCCTATAATTAGAGCAGTGGAAATATTTTATATCATTGTGCTTTTGATAATATATAAAATATTAATCTATTAATATAAATAGAATATTAAGTAAGTTGTACAATATTAGAGACAGATTATTTCTAAAGTTTTTTCAACTGTAAATATGTGCATAGATATAACACATTTAGTTTAGGATTTAACTAAATTAAATTATGAATTACAAAAAATATTAATAAAAGCTAAAGTTATTGCGTCCAATACCACAGTCAAGTCATATTTCAAGGAGCTAAAAATCAAATTAGTTCATCAACATAATATAAAATTTATTTTCATAGTTGATCTGCAGTCCCAGAGAGGCAAAATAATCTGCCCACAAAAGACAATACACCTTTTTCCGCTATTTCCGTTTATATGTACATCCATAAAATAGAATTTTGTGAATGGGGACAAACATGTTTACATCTACACAGAACAATTACTCTAAAATAGGTCAATCCTTCACCACCATAAGAAAGAGAACTTTAAATACAGTACGCACTTACCAAGGCAACCAGGCATTATTTGTCTGCAAGACTCTCCCGGGAATACTAAAAATTACAACTGCATGATTCATTGCACATGAAACATTTCAAATAAGGAATATGTGAATGCAAATGTCAGTCTGTTTAGACAAGCATTTATTCATATACAAAAGATGGATTTATGGGGATGCAAAAACTGTCAAATAGAAAACTATAAACTTTACTTTACAGCACAAACCTCGGGGTATACAGAATATTCTGAATGTGCCACGTAGAGGAGCAGGACTGCATTAGCTAAACTATGATATACTGCATAGAAAACTAGAGCTGAAAGAAGCAATTTGTTAGTTTTCATAATTTAACAGGATTTGGCCTTTTCAGGGTAAAATCAGTGAGAGAAAACATAGGAAGCTTGCTAGTAGGGGATTAAAAGTTAAGTACAAGGGAAAATTGCTGCTTGCTTATAAATGACATATTCTATTAAAATAAGAAATTGAAAAAACTTCAACTATGTTTTATTAGATTGAAAAAGATTGTGTTAAATTAATTTTGGTTCCAACCAGAAATAAAAAAATAGACATTAATATAAATAATTTGGTGAAATAAACAGGCGTTTTGGCTTATATGTATATGTATCGCAGACCACAGATACAGAACCAGTGTGGCATGATACTCTATACCAGTGATTTTCAACCTTTTTTTACTTGAGGCACACCGAACAATATTTTAAAATTTCCAAGGCACACCATCAGTTCACCCACAGGAAAAAAACAAACACACATTGGCCCTCACAGTAAAAAACAAATCCACACACACATTGGCCTACACAGAAAAAACAATCACATTGCTCCCCACATAAATCATGTTGCTCCCTACATAAATCCTATTGCTTCCCACATGAATTATTCACATTGTTCCCCCCATATATCCTATTGCTCCCCACAGGAGAAATAACATAACAAATATTAGCCCCTACCGGTCAGCTGTCCTCCTCCCTGTCCCTCAGTGGTAGGGGTTGTTCATAGTGGAGTGCTGCGAATACTGAGCAGCGGGCGGTCAGGCAGGTGTGGATGTGGGTGGACAAGTAAAGCTGTGGATGCAGGCGGGAACTAGAATATGTGTATGCAGGCGGGTGGGCTGGTTAAGTGGTGAGATGCGGCGGACGTGACCTATGATATCACACCGCCGCGTCACCAAGGCATAGGCCATGGCCGAAGCATGACTGATCCTCTAAGAAGAGCCCGGGCCAACAGTTCACTCTGAAGGTGCAGGAAGCTGCTCTGGCTCCGCGGCACGCCTTACAACTGGTCGCGGCACACTAGTGTGCCACGGCACATTGGTTGAAAAAGCCTGCTCTATACTGTAGATTAATGTGGTTATGTAACCTTTTTATTCCCTATAATAGTCACATTAGGGCATAACAAAATCATAGTAATAAAAATATAACCAAAATCTAATCAGAAAAGTAAAAACATTTGTATAAAATATAATACTAGTTCCTGATTAACAGTATCTTAAATAGTATTTTTTCAATCAATACACAGTATTAGAATTTCAGTGCTGCCTTGTACAGTCCATCTATTGAATGGGTCTGTGTTATCTGACAGACCACAAAGCTCAAAGGCAAAGACAAGGAGAGAAATGCAATAACCCATGATTTGCAGGACACTGCTAGATTTTGGCAAGATATTCATTAGACTTTGACACAGTTATCTTGCTTAACATATATTGCAAGATGTGCAATAAACGTTCCCTAAATTTAAATGTCATATAATTTAGACTGTAATTCGGTGAGTACAGAGCAGAGCATTTATAAGGTTTTTGTGTAACTACATGGTCACAATACAGTACCTCTGGCACTGCAGTGCAAAACAGGAAACTGCACACACTTCAAGCATTAAATAGCGAGGGTGCTTGGTCATATAAATATCTATACTTCAAAAAAGAAATTGATAGCAGCCTTGCGCTTGTTAATTGCTGCTAGTTCTACTGCAATAGAGGAAACACCCAATACCTCCTATTTGACACAGATTTACACAAAAAGAAAAAATGCTCAAAACTAGCGCTCTATACACATAAAATGAAGATGTTTAATATTGACACGCAGAAATCCCCTGTGTATTCTCTCTCCTGGAAAAACACTTACAGGTTGTTTCTTTCACGTGTGTCCATAAAGGTATCTTTAAACAGCTTACAGATTTCACCCACTGGTATCACAGTATTCTTTCACTATTTAGCTGACAGTGTATAACTTACATTAGATTTCTGTCCCGCGTTCCCATAAAGGTATCTTTATCCTCTCTGTGTGTTGGTATCCAATAGGAATTCCCAGCAGGACACACTTGCTTTCCAAAAAGGATTTTTATTTAAAATACAAAAAAGTCATAAAAATAAGTCCGCATACATGCATTGGAACTGGGTATCGGCAGTTGATGAAAAACCCCGTGAAAGAACGCACCGGCTGCAGACAGGTAAGCGCACCGCACGGAATCCGAATCACCGATCTCCAGGACCTTCTGTACACAGACACAGGACGGCTTCGACGCGTTTCTGGGAGTCCACTCCCCTTTTTCAAGAAGTGCCGTCCTCTTCCTCTGGTCCGATATTTATACTCTCAATACACATACAGCTGACTACAATAATTAGCTATACAGGCAATTATTTAAAAAACAGTAAAAAAACATTATAAGAACATTAATAATACATATAAAACTTGTTTCCTTGTTGTTAATACTATCAGCTATCTGCTTAATCCAAGGTTTTACATATATTGTACTGCAATCTGTATTTATATTCTAGATGCCCATTATCCAAATCATTAATGATTATTAAAGTGGGCTGTCTCGTGTTATATAATTACCCCACAGATTCCTTTCCAATACATTTTACACGCATTACAAAGAATCAACAAAAAAGGAAAACACAAAACCAGGGACACCCGTAATATATGAGATGCCTCCGTGTGCAGACTTGTCCATTAATTTATATCAGATCCCATGATCTGTATTGGCCCGGACGAAAAAACGGGAAAAAAAGGACTCGTGAAGCCTATGGTAAAAATGTTTTATAATGTACACGGAAGCATCCCACAGACGGGTTCCCCACATCACCTAATTTACAAATATGACATTGACTGGAGATGCAGACACCCTCCTCCGGGGAAAATGCAACAACCAATATCCCTCGATTCGTAGGGCTATTTTAAAATCGCCATGGTAACTACCCGATCATGTGACCGGCGGCAAGCGGATTTAACCGAGAGTATTCTATCACCTTACTTTCATACCGCCAGCGTTATATAGAATCTTCATATCGGAAGGTGCATCTCCCTCAGGGCAAAAAGAGTATCAGTCCTCCAGCACATAAGGATTACAAACATAATGTGACTGTCTGATGTTTTAAAGTCCTCCAAAAAGGCAACCTTTTTCTTTCTTCCATGGGAGTTATGATCACAGTCCATAGCATGTTCTTTCCAATGGTTAGATCCCTCATATAGGTTGGGAGAAAGAAAAGACAAAACAACACCATACAAGTGTATTAATATACTGATTTTTTAAATAAACCATTTTGTCTCGAAATCCATATTGAGACCATTAGGTGTTAAAGTTCTCAATTCATATATAGTTTTCATCTCTAATTTTGCTAGATTAATTTCTGTATTTTTAGTTCTCCAGTTGCCCTTCCCAATTTTTATTCCGCAGAAGCTTTTTAAACCTTTTATGTCACATTCATGTTTTTCCTTAAAATGGAGAGATACACTATGTCCTTCCAAACCATTTCTGATGTTTCTAACGTGTTCATTCATTCGCTCCTTGAGCATTCTACTAGTCCTCCCCACATATTGGGTACCACATTGACATTCTAGCAGGTAAATGACATTTTTACTACAGCAGGTAATAAAATCCTTAATAGGTAATGTTTTTTGTGTCTGATTTGATTTGTAATGTGTTAGTTTCGTAGCCTCTGATTTACAGTTCTTACACATATTACAGCTACCACAACGATAAAAACCTTTAGATGTTATCCTTGTTTGTCTTTTTTCTACTTCCAAAGCACTTTTAACTAACATTAAGATTATCAGCCCTTCTGTAAGTAAATTTCGGTGTGGTCATTATGTGATCTTTTAATAACGGATCCCTAGTAAGTATGCCCCAATGCTTTCGTATGATCCCTTCCACTTGTTTATATTGGGATGAAAATTTACTTATAAAGTTTATACCTTTTATTTGGTCTTTAGCCTTTTTAACATTACCGATTAATTCCTCCTGTAATAGAGCTCGGTTCTCTATTTTTGCTCTATGTACTGATTCTATATTATAACCCTTCTGAATAAAATCCTTTTCCATAGAGGATGCTTCAATATCAAACAATTCATCTGTGGTGCAATTGCGTCTGAGTCGTCTAAACTGACTCTTGGGTATACTTCTTACCCAATTTTGATGATGATTACTTTCTTGATTAATATAAGCATTACTGTCTGTAGGTTTTTTGTAATTTGTTGTAAATAATTTTCCTCCTTCTGAAATGATTGTTAAGTCAAGAAAATTAACCCTTTCTTTACTAATTTCGAAGGAAAGTTCAATATTTTGGTCATTATCATTAAGATATGTACAGAAGGAATCCAAATCTGATCTATTTCCTCCCCACACAAAGATAATATCATCTATATATCTGGCCCAGAGCACCAGGCTGGCACCCCACTGGTGTCCTGCCCATACTGACTTATCCTCCCAGTGGGCCATAAACAAATTGGCATAACTCGGTGCCAGCCTGGTGCCCATAGCTGTGCCAGATATCTGAAGATAGAAGTCCCCTTCATACCAAAAAAAATTATTCTCTAATACAAGAGTTATACCATCCATAATGAGATTTTTTTCTTGTATATTGGTACCCTTATTTCTTAAATGATAATCAATAGCTCCTAAACCCAATTGATGCTGAATGATAGTATATAATGACTTGACGTCTGCTGTAACTAAAAAATAGTCCACACTCCACTCTATTTCCCTCATTTTCTTTATAGTGGCACCTGTATCCTTCAGATATGATTTTGTTTCTAATACAAGGGGTTGAATCTTACTATCTATGTATGCTGACAGATTTGACATTATAGAATTAATTCCTGCCACAATTGGGCGTCCTGGGGGGTGGGTAATGCTCTTATGGAGTTTAGGAAGAACATAAATAACTGGTATGGAGGGGTTATCCAATTTTATATATTCTGCTTCCGTTTCCAATAATGTCCTATTTGAAAGATATAAATTAAGGAACACCTCTAGTTTCTTCGATATAGTATTGGAAGGATCACCCCTCAGTTTTTTATATGTTTCTTTGCATGCCAGCTGTTTAATGATTTCTGCATGGTAATCATCTCTATTTAGGACCACCCCCCCCCCCTTATCGGCAGGTTTTATGACAATTGAGTTGTTATTTTTGAGGGAGCCTATTGCCTTTCTTTGCGTATGGTTCAGGTTTCCCTTTATGGGTTTAAACTTGGTCTGTTCTAGATCTTCTTTTACCAGACGTTCAAACGTATCCACAAAACATCCCTTTTTGTGTTTTGGGAAGAATTTAGATTTTCTCCTGAACACTTTCACACTCCCCCCCTCGAAATTATCCTCCTCACCTTTCTCAGAAAAAAACCTTTTTAAAGACAACTTGCGTACGAACCTTTGTAGGTCCACAAATACCTCAAATTCATTAATCTTACTTGATGGGGCAAATTTCAGCCCTTTTTCCAGGACCTCAGTTTCCTCTTTAGTCAGGATATAATCACTCAGGTTGTATACCTTAGTTTTACCTTTGTCCTCTATCTCTAAAGGGGTCAGTATTTTGGTGGTGTCATTATCTTTTTTTCTTTTGATGTTAGTCCTTTTCTTCTTTGAGATGCCCCGATATTTTCCAGCCCTACATCCTCGTATTTTTATATTTTTTGTTGTTATGTGTTCCTGGCATATCTGGGTCTTCTCTCTAAAAAATGTTGTTGTTTATTTTCACCTAGGCTCCTTTCCGATATGTCCCCCTTCTGATTATTCCATCCTTGTTTTGCCCATGACCTCTGCGTGTAATCATCCTCTTCCCTTCTATCATTTTCTTTGTATTTATTTCTCTCTGATATGTGTCTAAAATTATCTCCATATTGTGTTCTTTGTTGTCTAAATTCTATGGGTGACCTCCTATATCCCGTAGAATTATGTTCTCGCCTATTCTGAGTTGGGGTACCCTGATTGTGAGTCTCATTATCCCACTGTGCATAGTTTTGACGTCTCCTAGGATATTGCCCTTTATTGTATCCTCTATTTAAATTTCTTCTGTCTCCAGATTTATTATTAATTTCCTCCACCTTTTTAGTAACGGTCGTTATATATTCTTTAGAGTTTTGCGGTTTAACCCGTTGATAGACATTATTCTGTTCATAATCTTCCTTGTCTCTATAATATTTCTTTTGTTTTTTGTTCATTAAATCCCTCTCATTTCTTTCAACTCTATTCAGGGTTCTGTCCTCCAACTCTTTGTACTCCTCCAAATTTATGGAAGGTTTAATTAGTGAGTCCATTGTTTCTATTTCTTGTTCCAATGAACTCAATAATTTCTTTTTCTCCCTAATGATTAAAGTCATTAGACTGAATGAACATATATCTAAGATTTTACACCATTCCTTTCTAAAGCCTTCTGTTTCTCCTTCGAATGAGGGCATTTTATCCAACCTTAGCCCACGGGGAATTATATTTTCTTTAATGTATTTTTCCAGGGTAACAATTTCCCACCAAGCTTTACCCTCCCTTATCAGGAATTTTTCTATTCTCCTCATTGCTCCCTCTAGATCATCATCCTGTAGTGAAACATTTTCATTATCTTCAAATAAGTTTTTCAACATATCCTGCCTGGTTTTTCTAAATTTCAGCATTATTGTATATAACAAATTTGATCTTATCTCACAGATCTTTTTCAAACAGCAAGACCACTAAAAAAGGGTGTATGCAATACTTCAAAAAAGAAATTGATAGCAGCCTTGCGCTTGTTAATTGCTGCTAGTTCTAATGCAATAGAGGAAACACCCAATACCTCCTATTTGACACAGATTTACACAAAAAGAAAAAATGCTCAAAACTAGCGCTCTATACACATAAAATGAAGATGTTTAATATTGACACGCAGAAATCCCCTGTGTATTCTCTCTCCTGGAAAAACACTTACAGGTTGTTTCTTTCACGTGTGTCCATAAAGGTATCTTTAAACAGCTTACAGATTTCACCCACTGGTATCACAGTATTCTTTCACTATTTAGCTGACAGTGTATAACTTACATTAGATTTCTGTCCCGCGTTCCCATAAAGGTATCTTTATCCTCTCTGTGTGTTGGTATCCAATAGGAATTCCCAGCAGGACACACTTGCTTTCCAAAAAGGATATTTATTTAAAATACAAAAAAGTCATAAAAATAAGTCCGCATACATGCATTGGAACTGGGTATCGGCAGTTGATGAAAAACCCCGTGAAAGAACGCACCGGCTGCAGACAGGTAAGCGCACCGCACGGAATCCGAATCACCGATCTCCAGGACCTTCTGTACACAGACACAGGACTCACTAATTAAACCTTCCATAAATTTGGAGGAGTACAAAGAGTTGGAGGACAGAACCCTGAATAGAGTTGAAAGAAATGAGAGGGATTTAATGAACAAAAGACAAAAGAAATATTATAGAGACAAGGAAGATTATGAACAGAATAATGTCTATCAACGGGTTAAACCACAAAACTCTAAAGAATATATAACGACCGTTACTAAAAAGGTGGAGGAAATTAATAATAAATCTGGAGACAGAAGAAATTTAAATAGAGGATACAATAAAGGGCAATATCCTAGGAGACGTCAAAACTATGCACAGTGGGATAATGAGACTCACAATCAGGGTACCCCAACTCAGAATAGGCGAGAACATAATTCTATGGGATATAGGAGGTCACCCATAGAATTTAGACAACAAAGAACACAATATGGAGATAATTTTAGACACATATCAGAGAGAAATAAATACAAAGAAAATGATAGAAGGGAAGAGGATGATTACACGCAGAGGTCATGGGCAAAACAAGGATGGAATAATCAGAAGGGGGACATATCGGAAAGGAGCCTAGGTGAAAATAAACAACAACATTTTTTAGAGAGAAGACCCAGATATGCCAGGAACACATAACAACAAAAAATATAAAAATACGAGGATGTAGGGCTGGAAAATATCGGGGCATCTCAAAGAAGAAAAGGACTAACATCAAAAGAAAAAAAGATAATGACACCACCAAAATACTGACCCCTTTAGAGATAGAGGACAAAGGTAAAACTAAGGTATACAACCTGAGTGATTATATCCTGACTAAAGAGGAAACTGAGGTCCTGGAAAAAGGGCTGAAATTTGCCCCATCAAGTAAGATTAATGAATTTGAGGTATTTGTGGACCTACAAAGGTTCGTACGCAAGTTGTCTTTAAAAAGGTTTTTTTCTGAGAAAGGTGAGGAGGATAATTTCGAGGGGGGAGTGTGAAAGTGTTCAGGAGAAAATCTAAATTCTTCCCAAAACACAAAAAGGGATGTTTTGTGGATACGTTTGAACGTCTGGTAAAAGAAGATCTAGAACAGACCAAGTTTAAACCCATAAAGGGAAACCTGAACCATACGCAAAGAAAGGCAATAGGCTCCCTCAAAAATAACAACTCAATTGTCATAAAACCTGCCGATAAGGGGGGGGGGGGGGGGGTGGTGGTCCTAAATAGAGATGATTACCATGCAGAAATCATTAAACAGCTGGCATGCAAAGAAACATATAAAAAACTGAGGGGTGATCCTTCCAATACTATATCGAAGAAACTAGAGGTGTTCCTTAATTTATATCTTTCAAATAGGACATTATTGGAAACGGAAGCAGAATATATAAAATTGGATAACCCCTCCATACCAGTTATTTATGTTCTTCCTAAACTCCATAAGAGCATTACCCACCCCCCAGGACGCCCAATTGTGGCAGGAATTAATTCTATAATGTCAAATCTGTCAGCATACATAGATAGTAAGATTCAACCCCTTGTATTAGAAACAAAATCATATCTGAAGGATACAGGTGCCACTATAAAGAAAATGAGGGAAATAGAGTGGAGTGTGGACTATTTTTTAGTTACAGCAGACGTCAAGTCATTATATACTATCATTCAGCATCAATTGGGTTTAGGAGCTATTGATTATCATTTAAGAAATAAGGGTACCAATATACAAGAAAAAAATCTCATTATGGATGGTATAACTCTTGTATTAGAGAATAATTTTTTTTGGTATGAAGGGGACTTCTATCTTCAGATATCTGGCACAGCTATGGGCACCAGGCTGGCACCGAGTTATGCCAATTTGTTTATGGCCCACTGGGAGGATAAGTCAGTATGGGCAGGACACCAGTGGGGTGCCAGCCTGGTGCTCTGGGCCAGATATATAGATGATATTATCTTTGTGTGGGGAGGAAATAGATCAGATTTGGATTCCTTCTGTACATATCTTAATGATAATGACCAAAATATTGAACTTTCCTTCGAAATTAGTAAAGAAAGGGTTAATTTTCTTGACTTAACAATCATTTCAGAAGGAGGAAAATTATTTACAACAAATTACAAAAAACCTACAGACAGTAATGCTTATATTAATCAAGAAAGTAATCATCATCAAAATTGGGTAAGAAGTATACCCAAGAGTCAGTTTAGACGACTCAGACGCAATTGCACCACAGATGAATTGTTTGATATTGAAGCATCCTCTATGGAAAAGGATTTTATTCAGAAGGGTTATAATATAGAATCAGTACATAGAGCAAAAATAGAGAACCGAGCTCTATTACAGGAGGAATTAATCGGTAATGTTAAAAAGGCTAAAGACCAAATAAAAGGTATAAACTTTATAAGTAAATTTTCATCCCAATATAAACAAGTGGAAGGGATCATACGAAAGCATTGGGGCATACTTACTAGGGATCCGTTATTAAAAGATCACATAATGACCACACCGAAATTTACTTACAGAAGGGCTGATAATCTTAAAACCATGTTAGTTAAAAGTGCTTTGGAAGTAGAAAAAAGACAAACAAGGATAACATCTAAAGGTTTTTATCGTTGTGGTAGCTGTAATATGTGTAAGAACTGTAAATCAGAGGCTACGAAACTAACACATTACAAATCAAATCAGACACAAAAAACATTACCTATTAAGGATTTTATTACCTGCTGTAGTAAAAATGTCATTTACCTGCTAGAATGTCAATGTGGTACCCAATATGTGGGGAGGACTAGTAGAATGCTCAAGGAGCGAATGAATGAACACGTTAGAAACATCAGAAATGGTTTGGAAGGACATAGTGTATCTCTCCATTTTAAGGAAAAACATGAATGTGACATAAAAGGTTTAAAAAGCTTCTGCGGAATAAAAATTGGGAAGGGCAACTGGAGAACTAAAAATACAGAAATTAATCTAGCAAAATTAGAGATGAAAACTATATATGAATTGAGAACTTTAACACCTAATGGTCTCAATATGGATTTCGAGACAAAATGGTTTATTTAAAAAATCAGTATATTAATACACTTGTATGGTGTTGTTTTGTCTTTTCTTTCTCCCAACCTATATGAGGGATCTAACCATTGGAAAGAACATGCTATGGACTGTGATCATAACTCCCATGGAAGAAAGAAAAAGGTTGCCTTTTTGGAGGACTTTAAAACATCAGACAGTCACATTATGTTTGTAATCCTTATGTGCTGGAGGACTGATACTCTTTTTGCCCTGAGGGAGATGCACCTTCCGATATGAAGATTCTATATAACGCTGGCGGTATGAAAGTAAGGTGATAGAATACTCTCGGTTAAATCCGCTTGCCGCCGGTCACATGATCGGGTAGTTACCATGGCGATTTTAAAATAGCCCTACGAATCGAGGGATATTGGTTGTTGCATTTTCCCCGGAGGAGGGTGTCTGCATCTCCAGTCAATGTCATATTTGTAAATTAGGTGATGTGGGGAACCCGTCTGTGGGATGCTTCCGTGTATATTATAAAACATTTTTACCATAGGCTTCACGAGTCCTTTTTTTCCCGTTTTTTCGTCCGGGCCAATACAGATCATGGGATCTGATATAAATTAATGGACAAGTCTGCACACGGAGGCATCTCATATATTACGGGTGTCCCTGGTTTTGTGTTTTCCTTTTTTGTTGATTCTTTGTAATGCGTGTAAAATGTATTGGAAAGGAATCTGTGGGGTAATTATATAACACGAGACAGCCCACTTTAATAATCATTAATGATTTGGATAATGGGCATCTAGAATATAAATACAGATTGCAGTACAATATATGTAAAACCTTGGATTAAGCAGATAGCTGATAGTATTAACAACAAGGAAACAAGTTTTATATGTATTATTAATGTTCTTATAACGTTTTTTTACTGTTTTTTAAATAATTGCCTGTATAGCTAATTATTGTAGTCAGCTGTATGTGTATTG
Organism: Pseudophryne corroboree; assembly: GCF_028390025.1. Classification (NCBI taxonomy): domain Eukaryota; kingdom Metazoa; phylum Chordata; class Amphibia; order Anura; family Myobatrachidae; genus Pseudophryne; species Pseudophryne corroboree. Next base: position 31,530,881 of record NC_086455.1, read on the forward strand.
AGAGTATAAGTATCGGACCAGAGGAAGAGGACGGCACTTCTTGAAAAAGGGGAGTGGACTCCCAGAAACGCGTCGAAGCCGTCCTGTGTCTGTGTACAGCAGGTCCTGGAGATCGGTGATTCGGATTCCGTGCGGTGCGCTTACCTGTCTGCAGCCGGTGCGTTCTTTCACGGGGTTTTTCATCAACTGCCGATACCCAGTTCCAATGCATGTATGCGGACTTATTTTTATGACTTTTTTGTATTTTAAATAAAAATCCTTTTTGGAAAGCAAGTGTGTCCTGCTGGGAATTCCTATTGGATACCAACACACAGAGAGGATAAAGATACCTTTATGGGAACGCGGGACAGAAATCTAATGTAAGTTATACACTGTCAGCTAAATAGTGAAAGAATACTGTGATACCAGTGGGTGAAATCTGTAAGCTGTTTAAAGATACCTTTATGGACACACGTGAAAGAAACAACCTGTAAGTGTTTTTCCAGGAGAGAGAATACACAGGGGATTTCTGCGTGTCAATATTAAACATCTTCATTTTATGTGTATAGAGCGCTAGTTTTGAGCATTTTTTCTTTTTATATAAATATCTATAGCTCATACACCTGCAGCTCAACACAGGTTTACCAAAACCAGCGCACCTCTGAAAATACAAATACTTAAGCCATTTATTTATAAAACCTCAGATCCATACAATGTTGGACTGGGGCATGTAGGGACCGGGATCCGGTCAGAAGATCGACACTGTCTAGGTAGACAATGTTTAGGTCGACCACTATAGGTTGACAGTCACTAGGTCGACAGGGTTTCTAGGTTGACATGTGCTAGGTCGACAGGTCAAAGGTCGACATGAGAGTTTTTTTATGGACCATATGGACTATATAGTGGGGCAATATTTGGGTGCTCTAATAAGGGTTTCCATACAGATTGGCTGTTGTAAAACAAATAAAATAATGTTTTAATATAGTCAGCATGTAGTTATACAATTATCTGTCCAATCATCTGTCTAATCTGGCTGGTTGGAATGAAAATTTGGTAATATATGGGAGCAAATTAAATAAAATATAGACGAATTTGTTATATCTGTTTAATTTGGATCACTATCTCTGTCCATTTTCCACTGTATGGGAGCAAATGGCTGATTGTTATTTGCTCCCATACATTACTAGATTTTCATTCCAACTAGTGCGATTGGACATATGGTTGGACAAATAATTTTATAGTATGTACCGTTAATAGTCTGCAAACTTCACACAGTCTTAAAGTCCTCCCTGCTTCTTACAGGTATGGACAATTGCTCCTGGCTTTACCTGCCTCTGTCCTACAGTACCTGGACTCTATCCTTAGGGAAATATTATTTTTCCTCCTTCTGTGGGTGGATCCGTCCAGTCCAACACTGAATCAGTGGCTCACTATCCCCACTTAGTCTAAAGATGTGTCCTATTTCATCATACCTGTGAATGGGTCTAAGTTGCGATTAGCCATGGCAGCCTGCGACCCATTTGCATGAGTATACACATCATGCATTCCAATGGAAGCACGTTATTTGCGGCAAACCATTTGCAGTTGCCGAGAATAGCTTTTGAGATGAAGGAGGACACATCTGTTTCTCCCTCACACATCCCCCTCCCCAGTTCACAACGCCTTGGTTGAGCAATTTGGTAAGAGGTATTTTTATGCTGAAATCCCTTTTCACTCTTCCGACAATTTCATAATCATCACCCCATACTGTCCAACATCTTACACATAAAAATCGGTGCAAATTAGGAAAGGGGCGTGGCCACTGGTAAAGTGGGCATGGCCACGCCCCTTTTCCTATATTTTCAATGAAAGTTTGGAGGAGCCAAAAATCGATACAGACCATAAAAAAAGGTACTGTACCTGCCAAAATGGTACAGTTGGAGGGTATACCACCCAGAACCTCTGTCATCTGGGGAACTCATCATCCAAGTCCCTGATTTGTTGTTGTTGTTTTTTTTTATAATATTACAGTACTTTATATGCTTGCTTGAATTTTCCAACAGTTGTGTGACAAAGTTTAAAAATTTTGCACCAAATTTCTTCCTTTTAATTTATTGTAGAGAAAGCCTGTTGTGCATCTACCTCCATTACACAACTTCCAATTCATTTAATTTACCCTATAGCCTGATATTCTCTATAAACACATTAATCTCTTTTTGGCTGTACTTGAGGGATTCAATATTTGACTCAACCTCAAATTGCTATTAATTAGTATGAGCACTCCACACACTGGTTGCAATGTCAGGATCTAAAGAAGTAGCATCATTGACTGTAAATTTACACTAGAGATTGAGACTTTATTTTATCTCCAAGACCTTGAAACTGCTTAAGTTAAGGATCCAACAAGATTTAAGTTGCTCCAAAATGACATACAGATGGGTCCATGTTTATCTTGACCATTAATAGGATTAACTGAGACTAGGCAGTCGGACTTAATCCCCTGCTGTATTGTTCTCTGTATTGAATTGCAGCTGAAAACAATAGATGAATGTTTTATGTAAATAAACCATGTTGTGCCTAGGCGCAGCAAAGAAGTCAAGATAACTGTGGACCCATATGTACTGTCAACCAAACAGGGGTGCTTTAAGAGAGGAGGAGGCCCGTGTCCAGCCTCCTCTGTTTGGCAATCCTTCTCTCTGCCGGCAGCGGTGCAGCGTAAAGAGTCTGAGCTCTAGAAGGCACAGATTCTACTGTACATGCGCAGATCTCTGGGAAAATTGTGCGGTGGCCATTTTCCCAGTGATTTCTCTAGTGTGCATGCACAGAATGCTGTGTAAATGGGCGCTATGCAATTTCCACGCTGTTTTAACAGCACTGGTGATGTCGCCGCAGGACTTCGGAGGGGTGAGTATTAAAAAAATGGGTGCAGCGTGTGCATTGTGGTTTCCCCTCTGGACTCAGGGGCTTGTGTGCACTGCACACACTGAACCCATTATAGATATGCCAGAGTATCCAAGATCCTACTGGTAGGATCAGACTTTTTCAGAGATTCTATCTACAAAGATCAAATTTCAGATACAATGATTGCTTTCTGAGGGTGGACTTTTAAACAAAGATGTATCATATTTCTCAAGACAGTTTCTATTGGTTAGCCATATCCTTCCTATTTTGCAGCAGGTGTGAACTCATTGCCCTCCATATACAGTACTCAATATTCTTTATTATACACCATGATAGGCAATTAATATTTAAAGTAACTTTCTAAATATCTTTAACTTTCAAATAAGTCTTCTCCTTTGTGGCCAAGGTTACAGTAACATCCTCAACCTTGTGTTCCTTTACAGTATCCAATTTACTAACAATTGCTCCTGTATTGGCTTGCTGGACATTCCATACATGGAGCTCAAGCAGTACTGATTTATTATCTTCCCTTTTATAGCTGCTTACATTATTCATAAATAAGGCACTGTTTCATGTACAGGAGAACATCTCTTCACAAGACCATTAACATAAACTTCCTGAAAGGTTTGATCTCAACTGCACAAGTTTGTGACCTTGTTATATTCATATTACTCTGATCTCATGGCAACATTAAAGTCTTATACTGTGAAGCCATAAATATTTTTGTATTCTTCTGTATGTCTTTGTCTAATGTTGGAAAAGATCATTATTTGTCAACTCCATATCACAAGTTTAGGTACAGATTTAACATCGCAGACTATAAATCTTTGGATGGATTGCGCACCTTAAGATATAAGATATAATGGGTACCTGAAAGTCACTGCAAGGTATTTTATTTTCTACAACAAGTTATCTTGGGGAGTTTTGCAGCTTTGACACACTTGTGAATGAATTATTGTAATTATATCAACATACCCAGAATCAAATTCCCAAATGTAATGTAACTTTTTTGCTTTTTCTGCTTTTCCAACTTCCAAGTGGTACTTTTCCTGAGTCGCCGAGAGCTTTTATTCAAGCTTAGTGATTTTTTTCGCATTGAGCTTTCCAAATTGTTCTGAGTCTGTAGAAGATTGGTTTCCATATATTCAAATTTAACAAGTATCAACTTTTGTTCAAATATTATAGACTCTGCAACTTCACTTGATAGACATTTCCTTTTCTCTCAACCCCTCAATTAAGTTGTAGCTAATCAAAATTACTTCTCCCATAATATCAATTCATCACTTCAATGGTAAGACTTAATGACATTAATGAGCCTTTCCTGTCATTGACTGTATAAAGTATATGACAAATACAAAGAACATGTTTGATATATCTTCTTTGTATGATTTAAATCAATTGTATTGCCAAAACTCTACAGAAAAAGTCTATGCCTCCACTGCCTATCTTTTCGCACATCTCTGATCAAAACTCTCCAAATTTCCAGGAGTATATACTGCTACACCTGTATATAATGTCCAGATGTACCATTTGGCTCATATATTGCATGTAAATCTGGCTCTGGTGCTAATCGGTGCCTCCTTATCCATTTAGCTCACCACAAGTCCCTGGTCCTAACAGCATCCTTATGCACTTTCCCCTTGCCAAAAGGGGGATTGAGATGAGATAGATAGATGGGAGGAAATGAGGGGAACAGAGATGAGAGACAGAGAGATGAGGAGGCTGGCATAAAGAATACAGGGAAGACAGACAGGGGTAAAAAAAAGCCCTGCAACACTGGGTACAATAACTAGTGCCCTGGCAGTTAACAGGTAAAAATTACTAGTAATATATAAATTTAATAGGAAGTAATAACTTCACTAGCTGCACTATCAAGTGTGTTGAGTCAGGCTGCCTTCACTGTTGTTTCTCTAGGTGTAAGACTATATAGCTATGTTATATAGCTCTGTTGTTAATAGTGTTAATAGTATATGTGTATTTGGTAAAGGCCAATAACGTAAATTCATACTTACAGAAAACATAGTTACATAGCTATGTAGTCTAGCACCTACAGACACAGATAAAGTACAAATGAAGCGCCTAAACCTACCAACAATTGAAAATTGAAATTGAAATTACTAGTCGAGTAGTACCCTGAAGCGTGAGAGTACCCCCCACTTTCTGCCTTCACTGCTGGTAAGAAGTAATTACTTAATTGTTGAGTTTCTAGAAGTTGATAGTTAAATGAAGGCATTGTTTTATAAGTAGTATTATTACAACAGGTATCTAGTTAGCGCACAAAAAAATACTGAATCACTAAACAATGGTAACAGTCCCCAAATGTTCTCAGATGCCTTAGAAGATATCTTTCAAGTGAAAATAGCTTCTCTAACAAGCCTTGAACAGCAAGCAAATGAACAACTGAATGAATAATTTATGGGAGATATATTGAATGTCAAAAGCCTCCTGTATCGAGTCGCTTATTCTTGAAAATACTGATTTATGCTAATATAAAATTCAATCTGCATTCCAGCACAGGATTTACTATTAATCACAGTGCTGTGAGAATGTCTCAGCTCCTCTCATTCTGAGCCATTTGTTCTCAGCGAGAGAGAATATTATTATTGCGTATGATTTTGTTTGAAATTTTCTGAGCTCGGCTTCAAAGCAACATGGGTGAGACCACTAAGAAGAAATGTTCCAACTACATGTTACTTGAGCAAAATGGTAAAAGTGGATTTTATGGGTTCTGTTCTACAAAAATGAATATGTCAAAGATTGTCTCAGGAATATGTCAGGATTGTCTCAGGATACCACAACAGAGGGCCTTATTTAGACCTGTAAGAATAATTGCACAGCCGCAAGGAAGTGGCTGGGCAATACCGTTCAGCTAATATGCTAATGCAAGCAATAGGCGTCTGGTGTAAATAATGTCTCCTGCCTGCTTCTGTGATCCACTACTGGGTCTGAAGATGCACCATCAGATCACACTGCGTGACCATCGGTCATCTGAGTAACCATCGGTTCCTCAGATTTATGCTTCAGATTCGCAGCCAAAGTCAGTAAATCTGCATTGCCAGAAGCACACACTGACTTCGGCACACCTACAAAACTAAGTCAACGCCTTCACTTTGAGTAATGGACCAGCCACCGCCCCTTCTCCTCCCTCAAATACTCTTACCCTTTCCGAGAATGCTACCCATCTCTCAAGTTTTCCAACTATTGCTTGATTATAAAGCCATTGTGTCGCTGCATGATTAATAGAAAGAAGATGTGTAGTGGGACACAAACACCAATTAGGTGTGCTTTAATACTCCTGGATTCATTATATCAGCAAAGTGGTGACTGGCAATAGAAGGAGCATGGAAAATATTTCCTGCCTCTCCGCACGACTTCTATGTTTGCTTCCAGCCAAAGTGCTTTTTATACGTGATAGCAAGACTACCCACATGTGACCATCATGATGCCGTTGCAAAATAAACTGGTCTAGGGAATTCTACCAGGACAGGTAGTTGCCATGTCAACAAGCATAAGGTTTATAGTGAGAATGCCGACACACTAATAATGCATTTTAAAACATCTTTACAGCTTCAGCTTTACAATGTCAAACATGATGCTTAATCATCACGATAAGGTTCTAAAGCTGACAAAATGCTTTAACTTGGCTTATTAGCATGTTGGTAACCAAACAGTGTCTGCATTCCCATTATTGACCCCCTAATATTGCCAACACATACCTGGCCCAATTGGGGATTCACAGGAAGCTAAAACAGTTTTCTATTAGTTCACTGGGACACACGACCTATGGCATTCATAGTTGATTGGTTAATGCCAGTAGTTTCCAAACTTTTTTGAATCACGGCGCCCTAGAATATCAGAATTTTTTTCACGGCACCCCTAGGCCAAAAATTTCTTATTGAGAAATTTGGAAAGAAATATTACATTAAGAAGATCGCGATTAATATGTCATCCTTAGGGTCAGTTGTGTGGTGAGGGACAAGATTTGCTTCTGTTTGGCCACATATTTTATGACTGGCAGCCACCAGCACTGGTTTCGCCTATTATATTGACCATGAATAATTTGAATTGGTCCTGGACCACCAACCCAGGCCAACCTGCAAGTGTCCCGAGGCACCCCAGGGAGCCATGGCACACAGTTTGGGAACCTCTGGTTATTGCTATAACCCACCAGATGGACTGGGGATCTATAGTATGTCTCATAAGCAAATAAACATACATATGTAAAAAGCCACTTCTTGACTCAAATAAACCTACTTGTAACCACCATAGCACACAGTCACTTGTATGATTAATAACATTCTACTGTAAGTTTAGTTTACATTATGTAAGCAAGGAAGCATTAACCAAATGTAAAATGACTTACAGTATCATACTCAAGAAGATCAGACTTTTCAGAATCAAAGGGAAGTCTCACTTTCAAGACATGTAATATGATAAATTGTGTTCTGAAACAGATATTGACATTCACATTGTAAGTGCATTAATCTATGCTTAAGAATGTGCATGAAGGGTATGCAACAGTTTAAATCTCTTGGGAGAGGAGTGGGGCATTGTACTCAGGGCCTGTGCAAGGCTTCTCAGCATCCTAGGCAAAATTTCAGACTGCTGCCCCCCAAACCACACATCGAGTCTTAATACATACAGGAAATGTGGTAAAACCCAGAAAACAGGTTTTTATCACATTTTACTGTTAGTACATCCCATCCAGCTGACTCTTGGTGGGAACTTCAGGACAGATTACTGCTGTAATGCTGTAGGCATTCTACCCAGGGTGCACGGAAACTGCTAGACCAGGGCTGGATTAAGCCTTCAGGGGGCCTATATATTTATCTATGCAGTGGTCGAAGTGGAAATTTTGAAGTGGGTGTATAGAAAAGTAAAGGTTGCAATTATGTGCATGCCTATGGTGCGCTCGCTCCAGAAAAGGGGGAGAGGCCACTCAAAAGGGGGCATGTCCTTCAGTGTAGTATCCCTTATACTATCTAGTACTGGTGCCCCTTTCACATTATACCACACAATATAAGCCGAAATTCACATTATAGCACACGGTATGAGCCGAAATTCACATTATAGCACACGGTATGAGCTGAAATTCACATTATAGTACATGGTATGAGCCGGAATTTACATTATAGCACACGGTATGAGCCGAAATTCACATTAGAGCACACGGTATGAGCCGAAATTCATATTATAGCACACAGAATGAGCCAAAATTCACATTATAGCACAAAGAATGAGCTGAAATTCACATTACACCACACAGAATGAGCCAAAATTCACATAATACCCCACAGTATGAGCCGAAATTCACATTATAGCACACAGTATGAGTCGAAATTCCATTATAGCACACAGAATGAGCCGAAATTCACATTATAGCACACTGAATGAGCCGAAATTCACATTATAGCACATGGTATGAGCCGAAATTCACATTATAGCACACTGAATGAGCCGAAATTCACATTATAGCACACTGTATGAGCCGAAATTCACATTATAGCACACTGTATGAGCCGAAACACGGAGGACAGGGTATCACACACGCAGGGGGTGTACAAAGCACCATACATGGGCCGGGGGGTCATCACACAGGGCAACAGGGGCAGGGGAGCACTGGGTGACACACACACACAAAGACAGTGGGGGGGACAGGGGGGCACAAGGTGTCACGCACACAGAGGGAGGGTCCACACACATGGGGAATGGGGGGTAGGAGGGCACAGGGCTCTCCAGCAGACACTCACCGCTGCCATGTCCAGTCAACCTTAGCTTGAGCTGCAGGGTGTCACTGTCAACAAGGGAGTTCCGCAGCGCGGACCCAGGCACAGTCCGAAGAAGAGGCTGGCAGCAGGAGGATCCGAGCGCCAGCGTCTATGCAGCCCCATGGTGATGTAGCCGCCCGGTTGAGTAATTGGTGGCGCCCGGTTGAGTAATTGGAGGAATCGAGGCACTGTGCACGGGCGGCTGCTGGAGGAGGGAGGGGGAGTGTGTGTCCGCCGTAACTGCTGGGGAGTAGTGTGGTTCAGAGCTCCGGCACCGCCGTGACTGGGAGCAGCGGTGGGGGGAACATGAGCACGCTAGGCCATTAAATAAAAACACGACCAATATATATATATATATATATACACATACATATATACACACATCATACATACATATATATATATATATACACACACATACATATATATATACACATCATATATATATATATATATATAATGTCATTCCTTTCTGCCTTTTATATATTTAAATATACACCCTCACCCCCGCCCTTTACTGTATAGATCTAATGGTCCCCCACCCCCTAAGTATTTCCCCCCTCCCACCCTGACCATTTATATAAGAAAGAGATCTTACAATCACTGGGAGTTTGTGGCAGCTTCTTCTTGGTGCGGGGCGGGAGTATGACGGCAGTTACCGCGGCGAGGAGCGGAAGAAGACAGTTGCTATAGCAACTGTAACAATATCCGGCAGCAGCTGCTTACTCTATGTGCAGAGAGTATTAGAGCCGATGGGTTACACTGACATTGTCCGTGCGGGCGGCCGGCTGATAACAGTTGGGCGGCCGCGTCATCCCTCCAGCGCGGTCAGTGTAATCCACCGGCAGCTGCTCTAATACTCTATGCACATAGAGTAAGCAGCGTGCTGCTGGATATTGTTACAGTTGCTATAGCAACTGTCTTCCGCTCCTTGCCGCACTAACGCCCGTAACATTCCTCTTAAGGAAGAGGAGAATCGCTCACCGGCAGCGTGAGCAGCCGCCTTCACGTGGCCGGCGCCCATAGGCAGCTGCCTAAAGCTGCCTAGTGGTGGCGCCGGCCCTGATTGTACTGTAGGTAGAGATGTGTGTGGACTACCATGTTTTTGTTCTGGTTCTAATTTAATCACCTTGATTTGGTTTTGGCAAAACCTCCCTCCAGTGTTTTGGTTCAGATTTGGATTTGGATTCAGTTTAAAATCAATAAAAAAGCAATAATCATTGATATAAATCGTTAAAAACTGCTAAAATTATGTGATTTTTGCAATCCAAAACCTGAACTTCAGATTTAACATCTGAATTCCGATCCACGGGAAAATTTAAATTGGATCTCAACTTGGATCTACTCAGGGGAGATCTAAATGCAGGTGCCCTGTATTGCATCCACATGTTACACATCTACATGGCCATTCTATTATAAGTGGTAATCTGAAGCACTGGGGATATCTACAGTAAGTGACCATAATCCAAGTTATTTTTATACGTTCATCAACCAGGTGAATATGATGTGACATTTTCTACATCTCCAGCCTCATCTCCCTACATACTCACTATTGCCCTCTCTACCCTGGTTACTGGATACCATGTGCAAATCCAAGATTTTACCCATGCTGCCCACCTTCACTGGAGCGAGCTCTCTTGCTCTATTAGACTCTCCCTAACCTTGCAGAGCTTTAAACTGGCACTGAAAACACACCAGTTCATCAAAGCGTACCCTTCAGCATAACCTAATCTCGAGGCCACTCTCCCAACCCCATGCCTCATGCCTTGGCCATTAATGCCTCACTTACTTCCTACCGTCAGACTGTCTTTTGCTTGCTCGCAACTCATGTCACCTGTCTGTCTCCCCCCACTCCATAGATTGTGAGCTCCTTGGAACAGGGCCCTCTACCCTCCTGTTTCCACAACTTTCTTCTCTCACAAGTCAATTACAGCCTATATAGCAAATGTCTATACCTGCATCTCATCTCGTTCATTACTGTTTATCTCTTCCAGTGCCTGCCTGCCGCTAGTAGTACGGAGACTACTCCTTTGCTTCCTTTCATCTCGGCTGTAGTGTGTACTGAGAACTGTGTTGCTAATTGCTAACCTGTGCTATGTTTAATTTTCTCTTACATTCTAGAGGATACTGGGGTTCCATTTAGTACCATGGGGGTATAGATGGGTCCACTAGGAGCCATGGTCGCTTTAAGAATTTGATAGTGTGGGCTGGCTCCTTCCTCCATGTCCCTCCTACCAGACTCATTTTAGAAAATGTGCCGGGAGGAGCCAGTCATGCTTATGGATGCTACTGAAGAGTTTTCTGCATTTATTTTATATGTCTGTTATTTTCAGACAGGGCTGGACGGCACCAGCCTGCCTGCTCCGTGGGACTTGGGGAGGAGGGGGGGAGAATGGGCCAACCTCTTGAAGGGTTAATGGTCCTGTTTCCCGCTTACAGAACACTGAGATCCTGAGGGAACTATTCACAAGCCCCACCATGGCGAGCGTACATTCCTGCAGCACGCCGCCACCCCTAACAGAGCCAAAAGAATAAAGAGTGGTGAGTACTAGTCTGGCGTCCCAGTTAGCGGGTGCCGGCCATGATGGCGGCATTAGGGTACGGAGATGCACGGATTCTAACTGGGATGGAATACGTCTCCAGACACAGTACACAGCGGCGTCTATGTACACTGTGCACAGTACCCACACTGGCAAAAACAGCCTTAATATGGTTTTATCTCCCTTTTAAGCACCATATTACCTCAGCCAGTATAAAAAATCAGGAAGACCATTGAAGGGGCAGGGCCTTCACTATGAGCGGATCCAGCAGCTCACCAGTGCCATTTTCCCTCTGCAGTGGACACAGATGCTGACTGACAGGGACGTGCAGCTCCTCCGGAGAGACTCTAGATTACCTCAGAAGTACCAGGGGGTCATAGCAGGAGGGGAGCGATTATTAGTGTACTTAGTCCCCTATCAGGGTACTTAGTCTGTGACCGGGCTAAGCTTGGCATTAGCGATAAGGGTGTGGTGGGGGCTGGCTCCAAATAACTCTGTGTCTCCCTGAAGGGCTCTCTGTGGGTTAATTGTGCTTAACCTTTTCGTGTGTGTGTGTGTGTGTGTGTGTGTGTGTGTGTGTGCTGTCACATTTACATTATGTCAGGCAAAGAGTGTGTTTCTTGTACAGCGGAGTGTTCCTCTTCACCAGCGGGCTTTCTACAGGGTACTCAGGGCAGTGCAGCTTCCCAGAATAGCGGGGCTGAGCCGGAGTGGGTTAATTCCATTAAAGGAATGATCTCCAATATTTATAAGAAATTATCCTGCAATGAGAAAGAGATGCAATACTTAAGACAGGCTGTGGATGAGTTTATGAATCAGCCCCCAAACCAGTGTCTCAATCCCCTCCCATTTGTCCGCAAAAACAATCTCTGGTTCATATCCTGCAGTCTGACTCTGACGGGTCAGACATGGAGGAGGGCGAGGTGGATTTGGAGGGGGGGATGCTACTCTGTCACAGGGAATAGAGGCTCTTATAGAGGCTATCATAGATGTTCTGCAAATTCCTGATAAGGTGTCAGAGGAGTGTGAGGAATCTTATTTTAATGTAAAAAAGAGTCCTCAGTCACTTTTCCTGCGTCAAATGAATTGAATACACTGTTTGAAAATCCGTGGGTTAATCCTGATAAGAAATTTCATATCCCTAAAAGGTTGCTCTCATCTTTTCCTTTTCTTCTGGAGGATAGGAAAAAATGGGAAAATCCACTGATAGTGGACACATCAGTCTCTAGGCTGTCACGAAAAAATGTATTGCCTGTCCCTGGTGCAGCCTCCCTAAAAGACACGGCTGATCGTAAGATTGAGATTACACTCAAATCATTGTACACAGCTGCTGGGGTGGCCCAAAGACCCACTATTGCATGTGTGTGGATCACAAAAGCCATTGCTAAATGGTCAGGTAACGTAATTGAGGGGTTAGATTCCTTGTCTAGGGGGGACGTTGTTTTACTCTAGCAGCATATACTCTGCAAACTTTATGGTAGAAACCATAAAAGAGAAAAGGCTTGCTTAATGCAGGCACTACCGCTATGGCAGTGTCAGCATGCAGGGGCTTGTGGCTATGCCAGTGGACTGCTGATGTGGACTCCAGGAAAGGCATGGAAGGTCTACCATTTACAGGAGAGGCCTTGTTTGGAGATGAACTAGACAAATGGATCTACAAAGCTACTGCGGATAAGTCTACTTATCTAACTTCCGCAGCTCCCCCAGCCAGGAAAGCTTATTCAGCTTCAAATTTACAGCCCTTTCGTATGGCCAGTTTTAAGGGCAAATCCAGAGGTGCTTCTACCACCTCCAGAGGTGCAAGTGGAAAACCACGCAAACCAGCAACTGCAGGTCCTCCGGAACGGAGCTCAGGCTCTGCTTCCTCAAAGCCTTCAGCATGACGGTGGACCGCGATGCCTGGAGGGCTGTCAGGTGGAAGCCCGACTAAAATTCTTCAGTCACATCTGGTCAAGTTCATGCCGGGATCCCTGGGTCATAGATCTTATTTCCCAGGGCTACAGACTGGAGTTCCAAGAGCTCCCACCTCACAGATTCTTCAAATCAGGCTTGCCAGCTTCACAAGAGGCAAGTATAACTTTACAGCAGGCCATCCAAAAGCTGGAACAGACTGAAGTCATTATTCCAGTTCCACCTCATCTTCACAACAAGGTGTACTATTCCAACTTGTTTGTAGTACCAAAACCGGACGGTTCAGTATGGCCGATATTGAACCTCAAGTCCTTGAACCCATTCTTAAGGGTGTTCAAGTTCAATATGGAGTCTCTGAAAATGGTGATCTCAGGTCAGGAGGAAGGGGAATTCCTAGTGTCTCTGGAAATCAAGGATGCGTACCTTCACATTCTTATCTGGCCACCTCATCAGGCTTATCTATAGTTTGCACTGCAGGACTGTCCCTACCAGTTCCAGGCCCTGCCTTTTGGTCTCTCCATGGCACTGAGGGTATTCACCAAAGTGATGGCAGAGATGATGTTTTAACTCCACAAACAGGTAGTGAATATAATTCCGTACCTTGAAATTCTTCTGATAAAGGCGTCGTTGAGGGAGAGGTTGCTGGACAGCATTAGTCTCTTAACCAAACTTATCCAGGTTCACAAGTGCATTCTGAACCTTCCAACATCTCACCTAAAGCCAACACAGAGGCTTTCATTCCTAGGAATGATACTGAACATGGAGTTGCAGAAAGTGTTCCTTCCATTGGAAAAGGCATTGGTAATCTGGTCGATGGTTCAGGATATCCTGAAGCCAACCCAGATATCAGTGCATCTATGCATTCCCTTCTGGGGAAAATGGTGGCCTCTTATGAGGCGCTGCAATATGGAAGGTTTCATGCAAGACCTTTCCAGCTAGATCTGTTGGACAAATGGTCCGAATCGCATCTTCATATGCACCAGATGATCCATCTGTTGCCAAAAACCAGGCTCTCCCTTCTGTGGTGGCTACAGACTTCTCACCTTGTCGAGGGTCGGAGGTTCGGAATTCAGAACTGGATCCTGTTAAGCATGGACGCAAGCCTCAGAGGTTGGGGAGCAGTCACCCAGGGGATGCAATTTGAAGGAAGATGGTCAAGTCAGGAAGTCCTTCTAATCAACATTCTGGAACTCAGGGCCATATACAACGCCCTTCTGCAGGCCTCATATCTTTTTCAAGATCAGGCCATTTAGGTCCAGTCAGACAATGTGACGGCAGTGACGTACATAAACCGACAGGGCGGAACAAAAAGCAGAGCAGCAATGTCAGAGATGTCAAGAATTCTCCTCTGGGCAGAAAAAAATGCTGTGGCATTGTCAGCGGTCTTCATTCCGGGAGAAGACAACTGGGAAGCAGACTTCCTCAGCAGACACAACCTGCACGCAGTGGAGTGGGGTCTTCACCCTGAAGTGTTCAGGTGCTTGTCACGTTGATGGGGATATCCAAAAATCGACATGATGGCCTCTCATCTCAACAAGAAGCTCAAGCGGTATTGTTCCAGGTCGAGAGACCCACACGCAGTGGCGGTAGATGCTCTGACGATTCCATGGGTCTATCAGATGGTGTACATGTTTTCTCCACTTCCTCTGATCCCAAGAATTCTAAAAAGAATAAAAAGGGAAAAGGTTCAAGCAATACTCATTGCTCCGGACTGGCCAAGAAGGGCTTGAAATGCGGACCTTCTGGAGATGCTCCTGGAAGATCCGTGGCCTCTACCTCTTCATGAGGATCTGCTTCAACAGGGCCCATTTGTCTATCAGGACTTACCATGGCTACGTTTGACAGCATGGAAGTTGAATGGCTAATTATAGACAGAAGAGGGATCCCTAACAAAATTATCCAGATATGATCCAAGCCAGGAAGGGGGTAACATTGCCACCGTATTTGGAAGAAATACGTCTCTTGGTGTGAGAGCAAAATTTATTCTGCGGTGGAATTTCATCTGGGATGTTTCCTGCTTTTAATGGAGGCAGGTGTGGAGGTGGGCCTATGTCTGGGCTCCATATAAAGTCCAGATTTCGGCCTTTTCCATTTTCTTTCAAAAACAATTGGCTTTTCTTCCTGAGGTCCAGACATTCCTGAAAGGTGTTCTGCACATCCATCCTCTCTTTGTGCCTCCCACGGCACCTTGGGGTCTCAATTTGGTGCTGCAGTTCCTCCAATCAGACTGGTTTGAACCATTACTGGAGGTGGACATAAAATATCTTACATGGAAGACCGTCACACTGTTAGTCTTGGCTTCAGCAAGATGTGTGTCAGAGCTGGGGGCTTTGTCTCACAAAAACCCCTATTTCATTTTCCATGAGGACAGAGCTGAACTCAAAACTCATCAGCAATTTCTTCCTAAAGTCACATCAATAAACCTATTGTGGTTCCGGTTGTCACCGACACCTCTGCTACTTCAAAGTCTTTGAATGTTGTGAGGACTTTGAAGGTATACTTAAAGAGGACTGCTCCTCACAGGAAATCCTACTCGCTGTTTGTTCTCTATGATCCCAATAAAATTGGGTATCCTGCAGACAATTGCATGCTGGATCAGGCATGTTTATTCCACGGCACATTTGGCGGTTAAAAAATCGGTACAGTGCCCACTCTACTAGGTCGGTGGACTCTTCCTGGGGGGCTGCCCGGGTGTCTTGGCTTTACAGCTCTGCCAAGTGGCTACTTGCTCTGGTTAGAACACATTTGCTAACTTTTAAGAGTTCAATACTTTGGCCTCTGAGGACCTTCAGTTTGGTCAATCAATTCTGCAAGAACCTCAGTACTCACCCACCCAGTTGGGGAGCTTTGGTACATCCCCATGGTACTAAATGGAACCCCAGTATCCTCTAGGACATAAGAGAAAATAGGATTTTAATTACTTGCCGGCAAATCCTTTTCTCATAGTCCGTAGAGGATACTGGGCGCCCGCCCAGTGCTTCGTTTGTCCTGCACTATTAGGCGCACCCATTACTTTGTTAAGTATTGTTGTTTGGTTCAGCCATTGCTGTTCCTGTTACAAGTTTGGTTAGCTTGGCTTTCCTCTTGTTTGTGTGTGCTGGTGCAGAATCTCACCACTATCCTTTTATATCCTTCTCTCAAAGTATGTCCATCTCCTCGTACAAGGTTTCCTAGACTGAGTCTGGTAGGAGGGGCATAGAGGGAGGAGCCAGCCTACACTATCAAATTGTTAAAGTACCCATGGCTCCTTGTGGACCCGTCTATACGCATGGTACTAAATGGAACCCCAGTATCCTCTACAGACTTCGAGAAAAGGATTTACCGGTAGGTAATTAAAATCCTATATTTTTCTGTTACTGTAATGTTAAGTTCTGTGTACCCTGTATTGTTCTAATGTTTGCCATATGTACGGCGCTGTGAAACACTTGTGGCCCCTACAAATAAAATATAATAATAATAATAATAATAATAATAATAGTAATAGGTGTTCCCAGCTCATAGAAACATTACACAACAAATTAGGAGTTTGTGCAAAGCAATGTAAATTGAATTGCCTGCCTAAATAAGGGTCAGGCTGTGGCATGTATTCAACATTATTGAGAGTAAAATAGTTAATGATAGGCATGCAATTAGCTTAAAAAGTAAAGCTATGGGTAAGACATAATTATGCAAATGGTATTTTTATAGCAGATGTCTAGATAGTGGATTGAAAAAAAAAAAACATGAAACATGTTATTTGTTCCCAAGTGCCCCAAATGATTCATTTTAAGTGAAAACATTTTCTGCTACAAGCCTTCAACAGGAGATAAACAGAAAATAATGATTTATGAGTTGGATTTACTACCACCCTTTGTATGTTTTTCACGCTTGATTTACTGTAGAGATGTAGCCACGGTCATCATGGCTACATCTGCCGTTTACGGGCAGTCTCGGCACATCTAGGCGCACCCATGCCTGGTCATGCCCAGCAGCGTCTGTTGCTGTTCGCATTCATGCAAATGGGGCATGTGCATGTCTATGGTGCCTTCGCACCTTAGACGGACACACAGTCACAGCAAACAAGGTGCAAATGCGCTTAGATGTAGCCACAATGAGCATTGCTATATCTGTACCTCTAATGTCACTTTGGGGCTGGGTATAGGAAAAACAGAACGTGATTATGATGATGATGATGATGAAGATAATAATAATAATAATAATAATAATAATTATTATTATTAGTAGTAGTAGTAGTAGTAGTAGTAGTAGAAGAAATAAAAGCAGGAGCAGTACTATGGATAGACACTGTCTGTATAGACAGTCAATAGGTTGATACCATATGGTAGACAGAGTCAAAAGGTAAACAGGCAAAAGGTTTACAGAATTAAAAGTAGAAGCATGGCAATGTTCGACACACTTATGTTGACACAAGTTTTGGTTTATTTCAAATTTTTCTCCACTTTTGCTTGGTTTACCATCCACGTAGACTACAACTTGGAAAAGCAACCTGTGCCAAGCGCAGCGGCAGCAGAATAAGGCACCTTGCTATGTGTGGCGAGTGAAGCAAGCCTGTGAGGGTCTACGTTACCACTAAGTGGGGTCAGAAGCGATGAAACATATACGAAATGATACATAAAAAAATATTGTGTCTTTTTTTGTGTTACCCATTTCCATGTTGACCTTTTGACTATGTCAACCTTTTATAGTGTCTACTATGTATTCGTCAACCTTTTGACTCTAACGACCTTTTGACCTTGTGGAACTAGTGCATGTTGTCCATATAGTGTTAACTTATTGACCGAATGTCTAATAACTGTAGATCTTTTATACAACACCCGTATTTGATATAGTAGTAAAAGTAGAAGTAGTAGGAGTAAGAGTAGAAGTAGTAGTACTGTAGGAGTAGTAGTAGTAGGAGCAATAGATGTACTGTAGTAGAAGTAGGAGTAATAGTAGTAATATTAGTAATAGGAGTAGTAGTAGTAGTAGTAGGAGGAGGAGTAGAAGTAGTAGTAGGAGTAGTAAGAGTAGGAAGAGGAGTAGCAGGAGTAGTAGTAGTAGTAAAAGTAGTAGTAGTAGTAGTAGGAGGATGAGGAGGAGTAGTAGGAGTAGAAGTAGGAGTAATAGTAGTAGTATTAGTAATAGGAGTAGTAGTAGTAGTAGTAGTAGGAGTAGTAAGAGTAGCAGTAGTAGGAGTAGTAAGAGTAGCAGCAGCAGCAGTAGTAGTAGTAGTAGTAGTAGTAGTAGTAGTAGTAAGAATAGTAGTAGTAGTAGTAGTAGTAGTAGTAGGAGGAGGAGTAGAAGTAGTACTGTAGTAGAAGTAGGAGTAATAATAGTAGTAGTAGTATTAGTAATAGGAGTAGTAGTAGTAGGAGGTGGAGTAGCAGTAGTAGGAGTAGTAAGAGGAGGAGGAGCAGCAGTAGTAGTAGTAGTAAGAGTAGTATAAGTAGTAGGAGTAGAAGTAGTAGTACTGTATGAGTAGTAGTGGGAGGAGCAGTAGTAGTATTACTACTGTAGAAGTAGGAGTAATAGTAGTAGTATTAGTAATAGGAGTAGTAGTAGTAGGAGGAATAGCAGTAGTAGGAGTAGTGAGAGTAGGAGTAGTAGTAGCAGTAGTAGTAGTAGTAAGAGTAGTAGTAGTAGTAGTAGTAGTAGTAGTAGTAGTAGTAGTAGTAGTAGTAGTAATAGTAGTAGTTGTTGTAGTAGTAGTAGGAGTAGGAGTAGGAGTAGATGTAGTAGTACTGTAGAGGAAGTAGGAGCAATAGTGGTAGTATTAGTAATAGGAGTAGTAGTAGGAGGAGGAATAGCAGTAGTAGGAGTAGTGAGAGTAGGAGTAGTAGTAGCAGTAGTAGTAGTAAGAGTAGTAGTAGTAGTAGTAGTAGTAGTAGTTGTAGTAGTAGTAGGAGGAGTTGGAGTAGATGTAGTAGTACTGTAGAGGAAGTAGCAGTAATAGTAGTAGTATTAGTAATAGAAATAGTAGCAGTAGGAGGAGTAGCAGTAGTAGGAGAAGTAAGAAAAGGAGGAGGAGGAGGGATGCAGTCAGTTTACCTCCAATCAAAATCCAGACTTTCAAAATCCCGACACCAATTGACCGATGGTCAAAATCCCGACAAGGTCAAAATACCGACGCGGACAAAATACCGACATTTAAAATACCAACAAGGTCAAAATACCGACATGTAAAATGCTGACAGGTCAAAATACCGACATGCATGTTTTTGTTGTTTTTTGTGTGCATGATTTTTTCATGATTTTTTTCATTGAAACCGACTTGTTCATACTTTACCATCCCAGTGGATCTGGAGGGGGAATACAATAGTCTGCCGAGCGCAGCGAGGCACTGTGCCCGAAGCATGGCGAGCGCAGCGAGCCATGCGAGGGGACGTGGTACACTTTATATGGTGTCCATGTTGACTTATGTCGACATACACACAAAAAACAACCAAAAAATGCATGTCGGTATTTTGACCTGTCAGCATTTTACATGCCGGTATTTTGACCTTGTCGGGATTTTGACCATCGGTCAATTGGTGTCGGGATTTTGATTGGAGGTATTTCATACCGATCCCGAGGAGTAGTAGTAGTAGTAGTAGTAGTACTAATAGTAGTAGTAGTACGAGGAGGAGTAGGAGTAGATGTAGTAGTACTGTAGAGGTAGAAGGAGTAATAGTAGTAGTATTAGTAATAGAAGTAGTAGCAGTAGGAGGAGTAGCAGTAGTAGGAGAAGTAAGAGTAGGAGGAGGAGTAGCAGTAGTAGTACTAAGAGTAGTAGTAGTAGTAGTAGTATGAGGAGGAGTAGTAGTAGTAGTAGTAGCAGCACTAATAGTAGTAGTAGTACGAGGAGGAGTAGTAGGAGTAGGAGTAGAAGTAGTACTGTAGTAGTAAAACTCTGCTAGATTCTGACTACACTATACAGCAATTTAATAGACTTCCTGTGGGTATATTTATTTTTTCATGTTTAATTTATCAAAAAGTTCACAGTAGAGCACCTCACACACATTAGTGAACATCACTGTAATATCAAGAAATTTACAACATTCATATTTTTTTTTACATACAATATTTTTACTTGGGGATTCACGTAGTTTCTACCAGCTCTACCACTGCCTAACATTTCCTTTATGTACTTTAGTAGAAATGTATCAATGCTTGGAGAGAAACAAAGCGGATAGAGGTAAAGTACCAACCAGCGAGCCCCTGTCATATATCAAACATAGCCTATAAAATGGCAGTTTGATACTGGTTAGTCCTTTATCTCTCTCCATTTTATCTCTCTCAAAGCTTTGATAAATCTCCTCCTTTGTATTTACATTCCTTAGCAGTGGTTGCTGTTGTAGTACTTCAGTGACAGCGGGGACAACATTATATTACTAATATTTTTGGAGATAAATGTAAATGCATGCCTACCATATACTGCCCCTACATACACACTGCACCCCCGTACCCCTCTATGTAGTGCCCCTATATACAGGGTACACCACTCCTCCATAAACTCCTCCCATCACATACCGCATACTCTGCACCCCCTCCTCCATATACTATGCTGCAACTCCATAGACAAACGCAGGGGGGGTTTCCGGTTGCCCAGAAACCCCCCTCCTCTTGGAAAGTGGCTCACATTATAACAAACAATAGCAATGGTATGTAACACAATTACTAGAGCTGCCACCATATTATGCAGTTTAAGGGACACCGCAGATCTGCTGCACATGCCCAGTGGTAGCAGCTTCTCCTAACAAGTTTGCTGTGTGAATGGATCCAAGTCCTTAATCAATGCACAGGACTAGATAGTAGCTACCAGGAAGAAGAGACAGGAGCCTTACCATGAGGTGGGAGAATGTGTATTTATTTATTTATTATGCTATGTTTAACCTTTTCCTGACCACTTTGATACTGTCTATACTATATACCATCTTTAGTGTTAAATATTAATACTGTATTCCATACAGTATCTAATGTATAAAAAGACAAATGTTTACATTAATGTCTAGGGTTGGTGTTAGGTTCTTCGACTGCTCTCCCAGAATTCTGTGTTTGCTCCAACGTTATGCAGAGTGGGAGATTGTGGAATGGCGTTTGGAAACCCCCCTCTTGAAATCCTGCGTTTGCCACTGAACTCCAGGTTACTTGCTACACAGGGACTCGGCAGCAGGTAGTAGCAGTAACCAGGAAACAGATGCAGGAACCACCATCGGGGACACGTGTGGACAATTACCGGCGAGGTGAGAAGGTAAATCAGTCCGGAATGTACGGGTGAGACCTTGTGTGGCATGCACAGTGCTACACCCTACGCAATGACAGAGCCCCGTGTCCCAGCAGCAGAACTTCCAGAAAACTGACAGCTCCTGTGTGAGTAGCCACCCCAACCCCCTCCCCCCCTCCCTTTTAATCCGGTCCTAGTGTCCATCATTTTGACAGCCTTTTAACTAGTTAAATAATAATAGCCTTCAACTTCATTATTAGAATCATTATTTCTAAGTGAAAACATATTAAGCAATGCTTTACATTGAAGGATGGATAAAAATGTAAAAACTTGAAAGAGAAGGTAAAAAATAGATAGATAGATAGATAGATAGATAGATATATAGATAGATAGATAGAAAGTAGGAGTATTTTGTTCTGCTTATAAAGTGTGTTGGTGGTTTATAAGATAAATATTAATATGGAGTATATGCTAATTAAACTGTCTTATTTTGGGATTCAGTTAGAATTAAGCTGGGGGTTTACTCTATATTTATAATTATAGAACTGTCATATGTCTACTGCATTTTCTTGTACTGACAAGGTTCTACTGATTAATGATCACTCTTATGCCTGCAGAAATACTGTGTACCAGGGTTTCATTGTTCTTCTGTTTTGTCATCTCCTATACAATGGAAATTTTGAACAGTTTTATAATGGTCATTAGACGGTGCACATAGGAACATGTTTACTATCATTAATAATAATGCTGTGCCCAACGGTATCTGGAATAATGACTGTTGAGCTTTTTTTTTAATATTCTGGACATGTTTTGAAGAAAATTAACTGCATGATTTATATGCATCATGAACCATTTAATGCTAGTTTCATTTCTCACAGTGCAAAATTAGCCTTTCTTACACATCTCAAAAATAGCTAAAAAATTTTTCACTGACAGCCACCAAATATATAAATAGTCCTAATATGCAAAACAGTAATGTCAAATAATCCTGTCCACATACTATTAGAAACTGACATTTAAAAACTTTTCAACACTATTGTGGTCGCAATGTACCATAGTATCCACAGTGTTTTTCAATGATCCAAACATGTTAAAAAAATATTGTTATATGTGACCTTTACATTACACATAACAGTTTATTACTCCACATACAAAAACTCCTAGAAAGCAGATTACTGGAAAATATTGTGCCAAATAATAGATAAATATTTGCTAACTTCAAATAATTGATGCGATTAATTATACTGTATACTGTATCCTATTATGCTGTGTTGCTACTAATTTTTATGTAGTATTACATTGTTATAAGGGGGCAGATGTATTAACCTGGAGAAGGCATAAGGAAGTGATAAACCAGTGATAAATGCAAGGTGATAAACACACCAGCCAACCAGCTCCCATATGTAAATTAACAGTTAGGAGTTGATTGGCTGGTGCATTATCACCTTGCACTTAACACTGCTTTATCACTGGTTTATCACTTCCAAGGAATATAACCATCTGATTAACCCACTGTACATCAAAACGTTATATTTGGATCATAGCCATAACAAGACTTTTTGTATCCTGTGCCAGAAAGATATTTCCCTGCCCTCTTTTTTACCAATAGGAACGCAAGGCGCATGTCCTTGTGGGAAAGGGGCATGACAAAAGTGATCCTAGAGAAAGACCTTGCTATGATGCCCCGTCCAACATTCTATGTATATATATATATATATATATATATATATATATATATATATATATAATGCACAATGGTGTCCGGCACTCCTATACTGGAAACAGCTGATCCCGGTGCCCGAGAAGGAATAATAGATAGCAAGAAGAAACAAACGGCACTCAGGAATTCCAAGATGGTTATATCTGGTCTACGTTTCAGAAACCTTTAATCTCCGTCGTCAGGACATAAATTTATGTCCTGACGACGGAGATTAAAGGTCTCCGAAACGTAGACCAGATATAACCATCTTGGAATTCCTGAGTGCCGTTTGTTTCTTCTTGCTATATATATATATATATATATATATATATATATATTTATTATACATGCACATTTATAGATCATTGTAGGAAAATGGATTTGGACACAAATCCTCTATATCCCACATTCATGCACTTAACTTGAGAGCTCGTTGTTACTTAGTTACAATACAATTTATTAAATAACACATTTCAATACAGTGTCATACCCAGTGTTCAACCCCATAAACTGTAGCGTTCCAGTCAAACACCCCACTCTTTGAGCTATTTGATCCTGCATAAAAACGATGAGATTTCTAACTATTTGAAGCTTCTTACACTTTGTTTAAAAATAATCAGCATTGCAATTGAGCAGATATATGTAGTGTGCAGCTACACATCCAATTTCAATGAATATGTCAGTGTGGAGATGATATTATTGCCAGGAGTGCTGCATTGTGAGGTACTGTATATTATATCTCAAGTTCCCTAAGAATATTCAGACGTATTATTGACAGCACATCATCAGCAAATTCTGAGATTCTTGTAGGGGTCATCGTGAAATAACTATTATATTCCCACTGAGTTCCACTCTGACTGCAAGTGTCTCAATATTTAAAGCTTGGATTAACATAGATAGGGGAAACCCCTTCTGCATCCCATTGATTATGAAAGCCACAATTATGAAGGGACTGGATCATAAATGGCATGGATCACTGGTCAAGGGCCAAAATCACTACAAATGGTGTTTTATTTTTAATGAGATCTGAGATCGTTGTCGGGCATTGAGTAAATTTGCCTACTCTGTTGTTTTTTATGAATGTCATAGCTCCCAAAGCCACTGCCTTATGAGCTTCCCAAATTGTACTAACCTGGGCACCATGGGCCAAGCAAAAGTCTTCCTGAATTTCAGATGTCAGCTATTCCTAAAAATATAGGGGGTAATTCCAAGTTGATCGCAGCAGGAATTTAGTTAGCAATTGGGCAAAACCATGTGCACTGCAGGGGGGACAGATATAACATGTGCAGAGAGAGTTAGATTTGGGTGTGGTGTGTTCAATCTGCAATCTAAATTGCAGTGTAAAAATAAAGCAGCCAGTATTTACCCTGCACAGAAACAAAATAACCCACCCAAATCTAACTCTTTCTGCAAATGTTATATCTGCATCCCCTGCAGTGCACATGGTTTTGCCCAATTGCTAACTAAATTCCTGCTGCGATCAACTTGGAATTACCCCCATAGTCTTGAGAAATGTATCATTCAATCTGCAAGGAGGGCACCCCCTGTGACTAAACAAAATATTAAGCACAGCCCAAACAATAGAGTGATCTTACAGGAATTGGCAGGAATGTCAGTTTAGGTTAGTGGCAAAGACACATTATATTTTTATTAGCAGTTTACCCTTAGTAGCACTGTATCTTCATTTCTACTATACCATTGTACTATAATGTTGCACTGAAAGATATGTTGGAGTAAAGGGAAATAAAATAAAAAATGCCCCGGTGGAGATTATATATCAGGTACAATATCTAGATAGAACACAGTGTGCTCTCAAATCGGGTCTCAGGTGTTCAGAATAGCAGTCAGTCATTGTGAAATATGAGGCATATCCTGCTTGGAAGCATATGGTGCTTTCTATTAATATGACTGACAATCATGGAAATTAATTTACTGTAGAATCAATCTCTGTAGGTCACATAGTCTATGCACTGATGTATACCCAGATAAAAGTTTGATTCTTAGGGGTAAATTTACTAAGATGGGAGTTCAATTTAAGATGGGATGTTGCCCATAGCAACCAATCAGATTCCAGGTATTATCTTTTAGAAGGTGCTAGATAAATGATAAGCAGAATTTGATTGGTTGCTATGGGCAACGTCCCATCTTAAATAGAACTCACATCTTAGTAAATTTACCCTTTAGAGGGAGATTTGTGGATCTCCTGAGTGTGAGTATTATTTCAATTGAATACTATAAGCGGCAATGTGTGAGAGCTCTCAATCACATTATAAAACACATAGGGGCACATTTATTAACATTATTTTTACTAAAATAAAGTGAAAAGGGGTGTTTTCACACCCTTTTCACATTATTTTAGTATCACCTGAATGTATTAAAGGGCATTTGGAGCAGTTTTCATGAAAAACTTCTCCAAACCCTTTAATTCACTTTTTTTTTTTTTTTTTTTTTTAGTAATCCACATTGCATTCCCTATACTTATAATGGGAGATGTGATGTGGAAAAATTGCTGGAAAAAAATAGTGAAAAAACACTGCAGTGTGCCCTGTGATAACACAGGGCAGCACTGTGATGTGCACCCTTTTGCCCATCGACAAGCTGATCAGAGTGCAAAAAAAAAAAAAAAAAAAAGTAAAACAAAAAACAAACTCACCTGTCTAGGAAGCCAGTGTCCGCTGCTCCGGTGAGCGCTGCCCATATGCTGTGCTGTGACCCCAATGCACTAAAGCAATGCAGCAGCGCACTTTACAGCACCGGGGTCCACCGCAGTACACAGGATCCAGCACCCGGAAGCCGAGCAGGAGCAGCGTGGACAGGCTCACTGGACTGCAGGGTTGCATGGTGGGTATCTTCGGCACGGTGTGTGTGTGTGTGTGTGGGGGGGGGGGTAGTAATGACAGGGAGGGTGGGGGTTTGAATCTAAAAAAAAAAATTATAAAAACTGCTAAAATAACATAATGTGGGTGTTTTTTCTTCCTACAGTATTATTAACCTCAATAACATTAATTCTAGTATTTTCCACTTAGTTTTGACAACATCACAGTTCACAATATTCTTCACTAATATTGGCCTAGACTGGCTTGCTAAACAAAGCAACAAATTAGCTGCACAAACACACGGTATGTATATATGTTTAAAAATGTGTTGCAAATTAGTATGCAAAGACCGTTCCCAATGCCCCCTCACCACAAAATAAATAAAAAAATATAGCCCATTATGAATAAAGAAGTGATACAAAATGGAATTATCTTTGGACCCTCCCACCCACTTTTATGTTGGATATTAAAAAGGACATGCACAGTTTAGCAAACCAAGTACATCAGCAACAGGGACTGGCAGTTTTGTGGCTGAAGTGCTTGGTGTGTTTGGGCCCCCCACAAACTAATGCTTGAGAAGGACTGGTGGCATTGGTAGCAGCTTCAATGCAAGTATTTGGTTGCTGCTCCCTCTCTTCCCTCAACTGATCATTAGACATATCGTTGAACGCACAGAAGTAGTGTAAAAAATAGAACAATATATATTTATTTGACTACTTTTTTTTAAATGACAGCTCACACTGCATGGCATCACAGCACTCTCAACAATTTTTATAAAATGTTTTAAAAAAAAACTTTTTATGAACTTTTCTAAAACTTTTTTTGTAAATGTCACTGCAAATTCACACCGCTTATATTTGGGTTGGATAAACATAGCTCAGCAGCAGCCACTGACTGTAGTGTATGGACACAGCACAGTCCAGTAGCCACTTACTGGAGTTGATGAAGAGTGGACACAGCACAATGGAGATACAAAGCCCAGCAGCCACTGACTGGAGTGTTAGCACAGTGGACCCAGCACAATGGAGACAGCACAGCCCAGCAGCCACTGACTGTAGTGTCAGCACAATGGAGACAGCACAGCCCAGCAGCCACTGACTGGTGTGGATGGACACAATACATTGGAGATAACCCAGCCCAACAAGAACTGACTAGAGTGTATGGACACAGTAAAATGGGGACACTCCAGCACAGCAGCCACTGATTTGCAGTGGCTGGACAGTGGACAAAGAACAATGAAGACAACATAATCCAGCAGCCACTGACTGGAGTGTTAGCATATTGGACACAGCACAATGGATACAGAACTGCACAGCAACCACTGACTTGATTGGATGGACACAGTAAAATGGAGACACCCAAGCCCAGCAGCCACTGACTGCAGTGGATGGACAGTGGAGAATTCACAATGGATACAACATACTTCAGCAGCCACTGACTGGAGTGTTTGGACAGTGGACACAGCACAATGAAGACAGCACAGCCCAGCAGCCACTGACTGGAGTGTCTGGACATAGTACTATGAAGACAGCACAGTACAGCAGCATGTACATTGAGAAATGGCACTGAGTCACCACAGTGGGGTCCTCAAATAGAATCCAAAACCTGTGAAAATCCAACACCAGGATGATGACATTTTGCCTCATTTTGGAATCCGGGCAGGCCGGAAAACCCAGAGCAGCCACTTGGATTCCATAAGATCTGAGAAGTTTGTGTGGTCTTTGATCTCTGAAATCCGAGCCCGTACATCTCTAACTGAAATTAGTAATGTTCTTCACTGATCCTGACACTATTCCTAACAGGATAGAATAGGTAATAGTAAAATAGGATTTAATGTAAGCATGGGTTTTAGACTTCCAGTTTTGGCATGGGAGAGTGAGCAGCGTCTCCCACCAGCTCCGCTTGTCACCCCAACTCTGCCTGCTGCAATTCTGTCTACCGCACGCCCTCACCGCTCCCAATCTCCGCATAGAATGGAGGAAAGCATAGAGAAATTCCTGGCCATGTCTCCTGCTTTGAAAGCGCCTTTCCCTGTTCAGCAGCTGCATCAGGAGAAGTGCAGAAGTGACCACAATATGGCACTGGGCACGGACAGCGCACCTGGGATGCCAGCCACTAAGAAGGCTATTCCTGACCTCCCTTCAGATATTATGGCGGGTGGGGACCAAAAAGGTACTTTTTCTTCTACATATGAAGATATGGTCTAGGCTATACAGGCTACTATGGCTTCCCTATTGTAAAAAGCTTTGACAGACATTACTTCCCAGCTGTACCACCTTACTAGTAGAGTGTCTGATACTAAAAGGCATGTCAGTGATGCTATGGACAATATTACTATCTTGCAGAAAGCAGTTCATAATTTGGAAGTTGACAATAAGCATCTGTCTGAAAAGCTGGACAGTACTGAAAATAGAACAAGGAGCAATAATGTAATAATTACTGGTCTCCATGAATCACTTCTTGGGACCTCTCTTGCTCAGTTTGTTTGTATTACACTCCCCAAGTTACTCCATATTGCAGCTGATTGTGCTGATCTTATAATTGACTGACTGGCAGACTCTTCTAAACAATCTCAACACCATCCAAGAGTGGTCTCATCTTTAAAACTTTAAATTATTTACACAAACAAGTGATATGGAAAGCATCGCGGAAATTCAAACCTCTTATGTGGGAGGGACATTCCTTGTGTGTATTTCAAGATTACTCGGTGGAACTTTTAAAATTGAGGAGGTCCTTTTCAACAATTTGTTCTATTTTAGTTAAAGAAAACTAAAATTTTATGATGTTTCCCGCAAGGCTCAGGATTTTTACTGATTCTGGTTATTTAGATTTTACCACGGCTGCTGATGCAGAGGCGTTTCTGAAAGAAGTAGCTGTAGTTCATATATTGCTGATAGTTAGGCCGACTGTTGTTTGCTGTCATTTTATGTGATGGGAAATATATATCCATATTTCAGATATATGGATTATGATAATGGACAGTGTTCTAAATGTTTAAGTAATGGATCTACCTGAAGGTTATCTTGTTTTACATGTTGCTGTGTGCTATTGCTTAGTGATATAATAAGCGGTGGCAGTTTAGCTTATGTTATACATTATGGGGGTAATTCCAAGTTCATCGCAGCAGGAAATTTTTTAGCAGTTGGGCAAAACCATGTGCACTGCAGGGGGGGCAGATATAACATCTGCAGAGAGAGTTAGATTTGGGTGGGTTATTTTGTTTCTGTGCAGGGTATATACTGGCTGCTTTATTTTTACACTGCAATTTAGATTGCAGATTGAACTCACCACACCCAAATCTAACTCTTTCTGCACATGTTATATCTGTCCCCCTGCAGTGCACATGGTTTTGCCCAACTGCTAAAAAAATTCCTGCTGCGATCAACTTGGAATTACCCCCTATATATATGCTTTTGATGAGAAGATGGAGCTGTGCTGTTTTTGTTTCTTTATTCTCTTCTTTAATTCTTCCTTTGTCTGCGATCCTAGTGGCACAGATTGGGAATTTTTGCTGGAAGCCCTCTTTGAAAATGTTTGTATTCTGCTCATATTGTTCACTTTACAATGTGTTTACATTTGTCAATGTGATTTTATGTTATTGTTTCCTATTGTATTTTCCCTACTTTTTCCTCTTTTCCCTCCCGTGTTCCACTCCACGATTCAGGGATCCTCTTGATATTCCTTATTCCTTATCCAGATATTGCCAATGTCTCTTAAGATTACTTCACTCAATATCCGTGGTATTCATACACCCGCTAAACGCAGAATACTGTTGATGTATTTAAATAGATTTTCTGTAGATGTAATTTGCTTCCAAGAGACTCATTTAATGGCCCCTGAGGTTCAAAAATTACAAATGTTAAATTCGGTGTTGCTAGGCTCGGCCTCATATAATACTAAATCTTGTGGAGAGGCAATACTCGCTAAACGGTCACTTAATATTCAAGTTTCTTCTGTGCTTGCTGATTTGGAGGGTTGATATGTTTTTGTAGGTTTTTTATTTGAAGGTACTACAAATCATTTATGTAGCGTTTATGCTCCTACTCAATATAGTTAACTTTTCTTTACAAAATTGCTGGCCAAGCTTCATTCTTATGACCCAGTGTTAGGGTCTCCTGCCCTGTGCTGCCACGTCGTCATGGCAACCGGGAGACAAGTGCTAACGGAGTAACCTGAGCGCAGCTGATACTCCGGTTCGGGTCTTTTGCTGTGCAGTGGTTATAGGCTCTGTGCACGGCAGGGGATCCGGTGCTGGTTTTTGTGCTCACAGTCTGTGAGGTCTGAGTGGGGCGTGGACAGCACCTGCTTTATAAGGCCTCTTCTCAGGGTAAGCAGATGCTGCTGAATCTTTGTTGGTTAGTCAGTTCCTGAAAGTTAACCAGTACTGTGTAGCTTTGTATTTGTTTGTTGCTTACTGCAAATAGGCCTGGGGATTTGGTATTACACTCTGCCAATCCAGACCTAGCAGTAAGACTGGAGTCAGTCGTTTAGCTTGCTGGGGTTCTGTTACTACTCTGTGAACTTAGCAAGTTTGCGGCTGTATTCTAAGACTTGCCTGTCTAATCCTGTCTCACTGTGCTAGGTGTCAGGGGTCAGTTTAGTGGCAGTAAGCTGAACCTGTGCACTGCAAGTGAGAATTAGGATTGTGGAGACTCTCCTTGTGTCTATCATTCCATCTCTGACCAAGGAGTTTACTGCCACACCCGTTGGTAACCCTTTAGGGTTTTGTTGTTGCCCTTAGCAACAGCATTTTGGGTTCTCTACGTATTAAAACACAACATCTTGCTTTTCCCATCTGAGCAGTTCTAATACAAGGGAGATACCCAGTTCCTTAGCCTCTGGGCTTCTCTGTTCACCTTGTGTGTATTTTGTTACCCTATCACCTTCTGTGTGCGTTGTGTCATATTCCCCAGTCTGTCTGTGAGTCCATTTGTTTTGCATAACAGTTCAGACACCAGTGCATTCCTGCAGGCACTGGAGTGCATAACAGTTCTGACACCAGTACTTTCCTGCAGGCACTGGTGTGCATAACATATTCAGCAGCCTAATACTCCTGTTGAAATTTTGTGGGAATATGGAGCATACCCCTCAAAATACGTTGCAACAGGTGGTCGATCAGGTGCAGGTCCTGACTCGACAATTTAATGATTTGTCCATTAAAATGCACACCTCCCAGGCTGCTGGCGGAGCTCCCGCAGCAGCAGCACCTGCAGGGGTTAAGGAGCCGAAAGTAAATCTCCCGGATCGTTTTTCTGGAGATCGCTCGCAGTTCTTTTGTTTCAAGGAGAGCTGCAAGCTATACTTCCGGCTTAGGCCTCAGTCTTCTTGGTCGGAGATTCAGCGGGTGGGCATAGTGATTTCCTTGCTACAAGGAGACCCACAGGTCTGGGCATATGGGTTGCAGCCTGACTGTCCGTCGCTTAAAAGTGTTGATGCTTTTTTTACGGCACTGGGCATGTTGTATGATGACCCTGACAAGACGGCCTCAGCCGAGGCTCAGATTTCGATCCTTAAGCAAGGGCGAAGGCCAGTTGAGGTTTACTGTACGGAGTTTCGGAGGTTGGCCCATGATACCCAGTGGAATGACCCAGCCCTGAGACACCAGTACCGAAGAGGTCTTTCTAACCAGATAAAGGACCAACTGGTACAATATCCCTTGCCTGATAGCTTGGATCAGCTCATGCAGTTATCCATCCGGGTGGATAGACGGCTGAGAGAGCGTAGGCTTGAAAGGGAGACTGAGATTTCCTTCCTTCCCAAGGGAACCTCAGACTGTGAGGAATTTTCCGAGGAGCCTATGCAGATTGGGGCTACCCGCCTCTCCTTGCGTGAGAAGACGCGGAGGAGACAGCAGGGGTTGTGTTTGTACTGTGGGAATAAAGGTCATGTGGTAGTATCATGCCCAGAAAAGCCGGAAAACT
This sequence comes from Pseudophryne corroboree, assembly GCF_028390025.1. Lineage (NCBI taxonomy): Eukaryota > Metazoa > Chordata > Amphibia > Anura > Myobatrachidae > Pseudophryne > Pseudophryne corroboree. Next base: position 31,562,577 of record NC_086455.1, read on the forward strand.
TCAGGGCCTGAGGGTGATGGGAAATATCCTGTCAGGCCAGAAGTCAGAATTTCCCAAGAAGACTTTTATCATTCCGGTGACCTTGAAGATCCTCGGTCAAACTGTCAAGACTGAGGCCTTTGTGGACAGTGGGGCCGACGGGGTTTTTATGGACCGCCAATTCGCCCTGAAACACTCTGTTCCCTTAGTACCCTTGGCATCGGAAATTGAGATTTGTGGGTTAAACGGGGAACCATTATCCCAAGGTAAAATTACCTCTTGCACTAGCCAGATTTCTTTGTTTATTGGAGCCACACACTCTGAAAAATTGTCATTTTATGTGACTGTCTGTACTTTTGCCCCATTGGTGTTGGGGTTACCCTGGTTAAGGGCCCACAATCCTCAATTTGACTGGGTCTCTGGGGAGATTCTTAGTTGGGGTACTGATTGTTTCAGGAGTTGCTTGAGCCTTCCAGTCAGGCTCTCGCAGCTAAGTTTGCCAGGATTGCCAGGGTGTTATGCAGATTTTGCGGACGTGTTCTCCAAAAAAGTTGCAGAGGTACTACCTCCCCATCGCCCCTATGACTGTGCCATTGATTTGTTGCCAAATGCTAAGCTTCCCAAGAGCAGGTTGTACTCCCTGTCACGTCCTGAGACTCAGGCTATGGCAGAGTACATTCAGGAGAACTTGGCTAAGGGATTTATCAGACCTTCACAGTCTCCAGTTGGGTCGGGGTTCTTCTTCGTGGGTAAAAAGGACGGTTCGTTGCGACCCTGCATCGACTTCAGGGAATTGAACCGTATCACGATTAAAAACTCATACCCACTGCCTCTCATTTCGGTCTTGTTTGACCAGCTTCGTACTGCCACCATTTTTTCTAAGATTGACCTACGCGGTGCGTACAATCTAATCCGAATAAGAGAGGAGGATGAATGGAAGACTGCCTTTAATACCCACTCAGGGCATTATGAATATTTGGTGATGCCTTTTGGGCTCTGTAATGCCCCGGCAGTCTTCCAGGATTTCATGAATGATGTGCTCAGGGAATATTTGGATAGATTCTTAGTTGTATACTTAGATGACATCCTAATCTTCTCCCATTCCCTGGAGGAACATCGGAAGCATGTACGCTTAGTCCTCCAGAAACTCAGAGACCACCGGCTTGGGGCGAAGCTGGAGAAGTGCGAATTTGAAGTTCAGCAAATCGCATTTCTAGGATATATTATCTCCCCAGAAGGTTTCCAAATGGAGGGTTCCAAGGTACAGGCAGTCCTGGATTGGGTGCAGCCCACTAGTTTGAAGGCGCTTCAGCGTTTCCTGGGCTTTGCGAATTTTTATAGACGATTTATCGCTGGATTTTCGTCTATAGTGGCGCCCTTGGTGGCACTCACTAAGAAAGGGGCGGATGTTGCTCACTGGTCTTGTGAGGCTAAAGCGGCTTTTGCCCGTCTCAAAAGGGCATTTGTTTCGGCCAAGGTGCTGCGACACCCAGAACCAGAGCGTCCTTTTGTGGTGGAGGTGGATGCCTCTGAGATGGGTATTGGGGCAGTGCTTTCTCAGATGGGAGTGTCTGATAATCGCCTTCATCCCTGTGCTTACTTTTCCCGTAAATTTTCGCCTGCCGAGATGAATTATGACGTGGGTAACCGGGAATTGTTGGCTATTAAGGATGCACTCGAGGAGTGGAGACACTGGCTTGAGGGGGCTAAGTTTGTGGTCTCAATTCTCACTGACCATAAGAATCTGGCATATTTAGAGTCAGCAAAGCGTCTCAATGCCAGGCAGGCACGATGGGCTTTGTTTTTTGCTCGCTTTAATTTTTTGATAACATATCGCCCTGGGTCAAAAAACATCAAGGCTGATGCGCTCTCGCGGAGTTTTGCTCCAATCCAGGAGACCACAGAGGAGCCGTTGCCCATTGTTTCCCCATCATGTATTAAAGTGGGCATTACCCAGGACCTCTTATCATTAGTCCTTAGAGCACAGGAGCAGGCTCCTCCAGACCTTCAGGTAGGTCTTTTGTTTGTGCCTCCTAGGTTAAGACAGCGAGTGTTCCTGGAATTCCATGCCAAGAAGTCGGCAGGTCACCCGGGTAATGCCAGAACTCGGGAGTTGCTATCTAGGGCGGTTTGGTGGCCCTCGGTGGCTAAGGATGTGGATCAGTGGGTTCGGGCATGTGACATCTGTGCCCGAAATAAGACTCCTAGAGGGGTTCCTGTTGGCCCATTACATCCACTCTCTATCCCATCTAAGCCATGGACCCACATTTCAATGGATTTTGTGGTGGACTTGCCCAAATCCTCGGGGATGACAGCCATCTGAGTTGTCGTTGACAGGTTTTCGAAGATGGCGTACTTCGTTCCACTGGTTGGGCTGCCATCGGCCAGACGCCTGTCTGAATTATTTATGCTGCATGTTGTGCGTCTCCACGGGTTGCCACTTGATGTGGTCTCTGACCGCGGATCCCAGTTTGTGGCCAAATTCTGGAGGGCATTTTGTTCCGATCTCCAGATTTCTGTCAGCTTGTCGTCAGGCTACCATCCGCAGTCTAATGGGCAGACTGAAAGGGTGAACCAGTCCTTGGAGCAGTTCCACAGGTGTTATGTCTCCAAGTGTCAGACTGACTGGGTTGCTCATCTGTCCATGGCGGAGTTTGCCTATAACAACGCGGCTCACTCTGCTACAGGGATCTCTCCCTTCCTTTGTGGGTATGGGCATCATCCTAAGGCCAATTCTTTTGACCCCCTGGACTCCACGCCTGGTGGTTCCTCTGTGGTTTCGGTCCTTAGAGGTATTTGGCGGAAAGTGAAGAAAGCCCTTGTGTCTGTGTCATTAGTGACCAAAAGGGTTTTTGATAAGCGGAAAAGACCCTGCAGCTTCAAATTAGGAGACTTCGTCTGGTTGTCTACCAAGAATTTGAAGTTGAGACAGCCATCTCATAAGTTAGGCCCCCGGTTCATCGGCCCTTATAAGATCACCAGGGTTATCAATCCGGTGGCATTTCAGTTAGATCTGCCCCGTTCTTTGGGTATCAATAAAACATTTCATTGTTCCCTTTTAAAACGGGCGATTAGTAATCCTTCTTCCAGTGGAAGACCTTCCCCTCTTCTGATACGTGGCCAGAGGGAGTTTGTTGTTGAAAGGATTCTTGACTCCAAGGTGGTTCGGGGTCGGCTGTCATTTTTGGTGCACTGGAAGGGGTATGGCCCGGAGGAGCGGTCGTGGGTGCGCAGTTGTGATCTTCATGCCCCCAGACTGATACGCTCTTTCTTCTCGCAGTTCCCCGATAAACCCGGTGGTAGGGGTTCTTTGACCCCTCGTCAGAGGGGGGGTACTGTTAGGGTCTCCTGCCCAGTGCTGCCACGTCGTCATGGCAACCGGGAGACAAGTGCTAGCGGAGTAACCTGAGCGCAGCTGATACTCCGGTTCGGGTCTTTTGCTGTGCAGTGGTTATAGGCTCTGTGCACGGCAGGGGATCCGGTGCTGGTTTTTGTGCTCACAGTCTGTGAGGTCTGAGTGGGGCGTGGACAGCACCTGCTTTATAAGGCCTCTTCTCAGGGCAAGCAGATGCTGCTGAATCTTTGTTGGTTAGTCAGTTCCTGAAAGTTAACCAGTACTGTGTAGCTTTGTATTTGTTTGTTGCTTACTGCAAATAGGCCTGGGGATTTGGTATTACACTCTGCCAATCCAGACCTAGCAGTAAGACTGGAGTCAGTCGTTTAGCTTGCTGGGGTTCTGTTACTACTCTGTGAACTTAGCAAGTTTGCGGCTGTATTCTAAGACTTGCCTGTCTAATCCTGTCTCACTGTGCTAGGTGTCAGGGGTCAGTTTAGTGGCAGTAAGCTGAACCTGTGCACTGCAAGTGAGAATTAGGATTGTGGAGACTCTCCTTGTGTCTATCATTCCATCTCTGACCAAGGAGTTTACTGCCACACCCGTTGGTAACCCTTTAGGGTTTTGCTGTTGCCCTTAGCAACAGCATTTCGGGTTCTCTACGTATTAAAACACAACATCTTGCTTTTCCCATCTGAGCAGTTCTAATACAAGGGAGATACCCAGTTCCTTAGCCTCTGGGCTTCTCTGTTCACCTTGTGTGTATTTTGTTACCCTATCACCTTCTGTGTGCGTTGTGTCATATTCCCCAGTCTGTCTGTGAGTCCATTTGTTTTGCATAACAGTTCAGACACCAGTGCATTCCTGCAGGCACTGGAGTGCATAACAGTTCTGACACCAGTACTTTCCTGCAGGCACTGGTGTGCATAACACCCAGCTTCTTTAATTGTTTGTGTGGATTTCCATCTACTGTAATTTCCTCATTTCTAGATCGTTCTCCTCCGAAGAAAACATCAATTTGACTTTTTTGCTAAATCACTTAACTTGATAGATACTTGGAGAGCCCTTAATCCTATAGAGATGGAGTATTCCGGTCTTTCCATGACTCATACCACATGGTCGCGAATTGATTATATTTTTGTAGCTGAACCTCTGTTTTCTAAAATTCAAATAGCGTCTATTGATCCCCCTGTTTTGTCGGATCATGGATTAGTTTGTATTGTCCTACGTTTTAAGAAGTCTGATGGTACTAGACCTATGTGGAAATTCCCGGCTTATCTAACCAAATCGACTGTATTTAAAGAACGATTGATAAAAGCATGGAATGATTATCTTTTCATAATGCTGAGTATGAATTAAGTGATCCATCTACTTTTTGGCAAGCAGCTAAAGTAGTGATTAGAGATAATCTCATATCATATCATTCTCAGATGATGAAAAGGAGGAATGAATCCTATCTTGAGTTACAATCTAAAGTTTCTGCTCCATTTCAATTATTTAAACAGTCCCCTCCCCTTAATAATACGACTCTGCACCTTACTGCCCAAACACATTTTAATGAATTTCTTCAACTGAGTGGAGACAAATATTTGTTTCATGTGAATTCTACATTTCACGGGTTTGGTAACACAACTGGAAAACTGCTTACAAATCTTCTGCAGGGTTCTAAACATAAGATGGTAGTGCATCCCTTGGTGACATCGGATGTTTCTTTCACTGACTTGGATTCTCAAATAGCAGATATTATGAAGTCCTTCTATAAGACATTATATTCTACTCCTTTTGAATTAATGGTGCAGGGCTCCCAACAGGTTGTTTCGGATTCTAATTCTACTCCTTCTTTCTCTCCATCTTTTTGGGATCTCCATCCCTTACCTCAGCTTTCTGATTCTTAGGCAAATTCTCTGATAGCTCCAATTTCCCCGGAAGAGGTGTCAAAAGTTATAAAGCAGCTGAAACTTGTGAAAGCTCCTGGCCTAGATGGCATTTCTACTGAATTTTATCATCTGCTTAGTCCGATTATAGAAAAACCATTGGCGGCTTGTTTTAACCATATTATAGAGCATTGGACTCTCCCTCTACACTTCTCAGATGCTATTATTAAAGTTTTGCCTAACGAGGGTCGAAATTTGAATCTCCCTGGTTTTTATAGACCAATCTCATTTCTTAATAATGACTATAAGATATTCACAAAAATTATGGTTGAACGTTTAAAACCTATTTTACCCTTTTTGATCCATAAAGATCAAACCAGATTTATCACAGAACGGCACTTAGTGGTGAATGTGAGAAGGGTCCTAGCTGCAATACAACATGTTAATTCTAATGCTTCTTCCTCGTCTTCGTCTCATATTGTAGTAACTTTAGACGCGGTAAAAGCATTTGACCTCATGTTATGGCCCCACTTATTTAAGACTTTGGTGAACTTTGCTTTTCCGTTTCATTTTATTGACATTCTCTGCACTATGGGGTCATTCCGAGTTGATCGCTCGCTAGCTATTTTTAGCAGACGCGCAAACGCTATGCCACCACCCACTGGGAGTGTATTTTAGCTTAGCAGAAGTGCGAATGGTTGTATCGCAGAGCGCCTGCAATTTTTTTTGTGTAGTTTCAGAGTAGCTCAAAACCTACTCAGCGCTTGTGATCACTTCAGACTATTCAGTTCCGGACTTGACGTCACAAACCCACCCAGCGTTCACCCAGCCACACCTGCATTTTTCCTGGCACGCCTGCGTTTTTCCAAACACTCCCTGAAAACGGTCAGTTGCCACCCAGAAATGCCCACTTCATGTCAATCACTCTGTGGCAAGCAGTGCGACTGAAATGCATCGCTAGACCCTGTGCAAAACTACATCGTTCGTTGTGCCTGTACATCATGCGTGCACATTGCGCCACATACACATGCGCAGAACAGCCATTTTTTAGCCTGATCGCTGCACTGTGAACAAATTCAGCTAGCGATCAACTCAGAATGACCCCCTATATATTCTAAACCCAAATCGCAGGTGGCTTGTAATGGTATTATATCTTATGCTTTTATGTTAGAAAGGGGAACTAGACAAGGGTGTCCATTATCTCCCCTCCTATTCGCAATCGCCATCGAACCATTGGCAGTTGCTGTGCGAACATCCCCATTAATTTAAGGAATTAAAATTGGGTCGGAAGAATTGAAAATAAGACTGTTTGCAGACGATACTCTCATTTTTCTCGTTGACCCTAGCCGATCATTGCCGGCTTTATTACATTTAATTGATTCCTTTGGTAAAGTGTTGGGGTATAAAGTTAATCTATCAAAATCAGAGGTGTTACTCTTGGGTTCTACTAACTCAGACTTCTTAAAATCTTTGAATATTCCTCTTTCACTTGCTCCTTCTAAGTTTAAATATTTGGGAATGCAAATTTGTTCAGACTTATCTTAATTATATTTGTCTAATTTCTCTTCTGTGATATCGAAAATAGCTACAAAGCTTGAGTCGTGGAAAGACTTGCCTCTCTCTCTCTCTTGGGAAGGCTTGCGGTTGTTCATTCTATATTATTTCCGAAATGATTTTATTGTATGCAACTAATGCAGATAGCTTTATCACATTTGGATATCAAAAAAGTAGATGCACTATTTTCAAAATTTATCTGGCAGGGCAAACGCCCAAGGATTTCTAGGGCTAAGCTTATTACACATAGATATAAAGGAGGTCTAGATTATCCAGAAGTAACGGCCTATTCACTTTCGATCTTTTCAGATATATAAATTAGAGATTAGCGGGTTCGGTTCCTCGGAATCCGAACCCCCCCGAACTTCAGCCTTTTTACACGGGTCCGAGGCAGACTCGGATCTTCCCGCCTTGCTCGGCTAACCCGAGCGCGCCCGAACGTCATCATCCCGCTGTCGGATTCTTGCGAGGCTCGTATTCTATCGCGAGACTCGGATTCTATATAAGGAGCCGCGCGTCGCCGCCATTTTCACACGTGCATTGAGATTGATAGGGAGAAGACGTGGCTGGCGTCCTCTCCGTTAGAATAGATAGGGACACTTGAGTTGATTACTTAGTAATTTTGGGGAGCATTAGGAGTACTCAGAGTGCAGAGTTTTGCTGATAGTTAGTTACTAGTGACTGACCACTTTATTATTTAATATAATCCGTTCTCTGCCTGAAAAAAAACGATACACAGTCACATACCATATCTGTGCTCAGCCTCAGTGTGCTGCATGATTGATAATATCATCTATGTATATCTGACTGTGCTGAGTGCTCACTGCTCACACAGCTGAATTGTGGGGGAGACTGGGGTGCAGTTATAGCAGGAGTACAGTGCACACTTTTGCTGCCAGTGTGACTGACCAGTGACCACCAGTATATTGTCTGCCTGAAAAAGTTAAACACTCCTGTGGTGTTTTTTTTTTTATTCTATAAACGCATTCTGCTGACAGTGTCCAGCAGGTCCGTCATTCATTATATTATATAAATATTTACCTGCAGTAGTGTTATATTTTTTTTTGTTCATCTCTATCATCTTTATCATCTCTATATTAGCAGACGCAGTACGGTAGTCCACGGCTGTAGCTACCTCTGTGTCGTCAGTGCTCGTCCATAATTGTATACCTACCTGTGGTGGGTTTTTTTTTCTATCTTCTTCATACTAGTAGTTTAGGAGTCTGCTGACAGTGTCCAGCAGGTCCGTCATTATATTATATATACCTGCAGTAGTGATATATATATTTTTTATATCATTATCATCTCTATACTAGCAGACGCAGTACGGTAGTCCACGGCTGTAGCTACCTCTGTGTCGTCAGTGCTCGTCCATAATTGTATACCTACCTGTGGTGGGGTTTTTTTTTCTATCTTCTTCATACTAGTAGTTTAGGAGTCTGCTGACAGTGTCCAGCAGGTCCGTCATTATAATATATATACCTGCAGTAGTGATATATATATATTTTTTATATCATTATCATCTCTATACTAGCAGACGCAGTACGGTAGTCCACGGCTGTAGCTACCTCTGTGTCGTCAGTGCTCGTCCATAATTGTATTCCTACCTGTGGTGGTTTTTTTTTTCTATCTTCTTCATACTAGTAGTTTAGGAGTCTGCTGACAGTGTCCAGCAGGTCCGTCATTATATTATATATACCTGCAGTAGTGATATATATATATTTTTTATATCATTATCATCTCTATACTAGCAGACGCAGTACGGTAGTCCACGGCTGTGGCTACCTCTGTGTCGTTAGTGCTCATCCATAATTGTATACCTACCTGTGGTGTTTTTTTTTTCTATCTTCTTCATACTAGTAGTTTAGGAGTCTGCTGACAGTGTCCAGCTGACAGTGTCCAGCAGGTCCGTCATTATATTATATATACCTGCAGTAGTGATATATATATATATATTTTTATATCATTATCATCTCTATACTAGCAGACGCAGTACGGTAGTCCACGGCTGTAGCTACCTCTGTGTCGTCAGTGCTCGTCCATAATTGTATACCTACCTGTGGTGGGTTTTTTTTTTCTATCTTCTTCATACTAGTAGTTTAGGAGTCTGCTGACAGTGTCCAGCAGGTCCGTCATTATATTATATATACCTGCAGTAGTGATATATATATATTTTTTATATCATTATCATCTCTATACTAGCAGACGCAGTACGGTAGTCCACGGCTGTAGCTACCTCTGTGTCGTCAGTGCTCGTCCATAATTGTATACCTACCTGTGGTGGGTTTTTTTTCTATCTTCTTCATACTAGTAGTTTAGGAGTCTGTTGACAGTGTCCAGCAGGTCTGTCATTATATTATATATACCTGCAGTAGTGATATATATATATATTTTTATATCATTATCATCTCTATACTAGCAGACGCAGTACGGAATTCCACGGCTGTGGCTACCTCTGTGTCGTCAGTGCTCGTCCATAATTGTATACCTACCTGTGGTGGGGTTTTTTTTTCTATCTTCTTCATACTAGTAGTTTAGGAGTCTGCTGACAGTGTCCAGCAGGTCCATCATTATATTATATATACCTGCAGTAGTGATATATATATATTTTTTATATCATTATCATCTCTATACTAGCAGACGCAGTACGGTAGTCCACGGCTGTAGCTACCTCTGTGTCGTCAGTGCTCGTCCATAATTGTATACCTACCTGTGGTGGTTTTTTTTTTTCTATCTTCTTCATACTAGTAGTTTAGAAGTCTGCTGACAGTGTCCAGCAGGTCCGTCATTATATTATATATACCTGCAGTAGTGATATATATATATTTTTTATATCATTATCATCTCTATACTAGCAGACGCAGTACGGTAGTCCACGGCTGTAGCTACCTCTGTGTCGTCAGTGCTCGTCCATAATTGTATACCTACCTGTGGTGGTTTTTTTTTTTCTATCTTCTTCATACTAGTAGTTTAGGAGTCTGCTGACAGTGTCCAGCAGGTCCGTCATTATATTATATATACCTGCAGTAGTGATATATATAAATTTTTTATATCATTATCATCTCTATACTAGCAGACGCAGTACGGTAGTCCACGGCTGTAGCTACCTCTGTGTCGTCAGTCACTCGTCATCCATAAGTATACTAGTATCCATCCATCTCCATTGTTTACCTGAGGTGCCTTTTAGTTGTGCCTATTAAAATATGGAGAACAAAAATGTTGAGGTTCCAAAAATAGGGAAAGATCAAGATCCACTTCCACCTCGTGCTGAAGCTGCTGCCACTAGTCATGGCCGAGACGATGAAATTCCATCAACGTCGTCTGCCAAGGCCGATGCCCAATGTCATAGTACAGAGCATCTAAAATCCAAAACACAAAATATCAGTAAAAAAAGGACTCAAAAATCTAAAATAAAATCGTCGGAGGAGAAGCGTAAACTTGCCAATATGCCATTTACGACACGGAGTGGCAAGGAACGGCTGAGGCCCTGGCCTATGTTCATGGCTAGTGGTTCAGCTTCACATGAGGATGGAAGCCCTCAGCCTCTCGCTAGAAAAATGAAAAGACTTAAGCTGGCAAAAGCACAGCAAAGAACTGTGCGTTCTTCGAAATCACAAATCCACAAGGAGAGTCCAATTGTGTCGGTTGCGATGCCTGACCTTCCCAACACTGGACGTGAAGAGCATGCGCCTTCCACCATTTGCACGCCCCCTGGTAGTGCTGGAAGGAGCACCCGCAGTCCAGTTCCTGATAGTCAGATTGAAGATGTCAGTGTTGAAGTACACCAGGATGAGGAGGATATGGGTGTTGCTGGCGCTGGGGAGGAAATTGACAAGGAGGATTCTGATGGTGAGGTGGTTTGTTTAAGTCAGGCACCCGGGGAGACACCTGTTGTCCGTGGGAGGAATATGGCCATTGACATGCCTGGTGAAAATACCAAAAAAAATCAGCTCTTCGGTGTGGAAGTATTTCAACAGAAATGCGGACAACAGGTGTCAAGCCGTGTGTTGCCTTTGTCAAGCTGTAATAAGTAGGGGTAAGGACGTTAACCACCTCGGAACATCCTCCCTTATACGTCACCTGCAGCGCATTCATCATAAGTCAGTGACAAGTTCAAAAACTTTGGGCGACAGCGGAAGCAGTCCACTGACCAGTAAATCCCTTCCTCTTGTAACCAAGCTCACGCAAACCACCCCACCAACTCCCTCAGTGTCAATTTCCTCCTTCCCCAGGAATGCCAATAGTCCTGCAGGCCATGTCACTGGCAATTCTGACGAGTCCTCTCCTGCCTGGGATTCCTCCGATGCATCCTTGAGTGTAACGCCTACTGCTGCTGGCGCTGCTGTTGTTGCTGCTGGGAGTCGATGGTCATCCCAGAGGGGAAGTCGTAAGACCACTTTTACTACTTCCACCAAGCAATTGACTGTCCAACAGTCCTTTGCGAGGAAGATGAAATATCACAGCAGTCATCCTGCTGCAAAGCGGATAACTGAGGCTTTGGCATCCTGGTGAGAAACGTGGTTCCGGTATCCATCATTACTGCAGAGCCAACTATAGACTTGATTGAGGTACTGTGTCCCCGGTACCAAATACCATCTAGGTTCCATTTCTCTAGGCAGGCGATACCGAAAATGTACACAGACCTCAGAAAAAGACTCACCAGTGTCCTAAAAAATGCAGTTGTACCCAATGTCCACTTAACCACGGACATGTGGACAAGTGGAGCAGGGCAGACTGAGGACTATATGACTGTGACAGCCCACTGGGTAGATGTATTGACTCCCGCCGCAAGAACAGCAGCGGCGGCACCAGTAGCAGCATCTCGCAAACGCCAACTATTTCCTAGGCAGGCTACGCTTTGTATCACCGCTTTCCAGAATACGCACACAGCTAAAAACCTCTTACGGCAACTGAGGAAGATCATCGCAGAATGGCTTACCCCAATTGGACTCTCCTGTGGATTTGTGGCATCGGACAACGCCTGCAATATTGTGTGTGCATTAAATATGGGCAAATTCCAGCACGTCCCATGTTTTGCACATACCTTGAATTTGGTGGTGCAGAATTATTTAAAAAACGAGAGGGGCGTGCAAGATATGCTGTCGGTGGCCAGAAGAATTGCGGGACACTTTCGGCGTACAGGCACCACGTACAGAAGACTGGAGCAACACCAAAAACGCCTGAACCTGCCCTGCCATCATCTGAAGCAAGAAGTGGTAACGAGGTGGAATTCAACCCTCTATATGCTTCAGAGGTTGGAGGAGCAGCAAAAGGCCATTCAAGCCTATACAACTGAGCACGATATAGGAGGTGGAATGCACCTGTCTCAAGCGCAGTGGAGAATGATTTCAACGTTCTGCAAGGTTCTGCAACCTTTTGAACTTGCCACACGTGAAGTCAGTTCAGACACTGCCAGCCTGAGTCAGGTCATTCCCCTCATCAGGCTTTTGCAGAAGAAGCTGGAGACATTGAAGGAGGAGCAAACACTGAGCGATTCCGCTAGGCATGTGGGACTTGTGGATGGAGCCCTTAATTCGCTTAACAAGGATTCACGGGTGGTCAATCTGTTGAAATCAGAGCACTACATTTTGGCCACCGTGCTCGATCCTAGATTTAAAACCTACGTTGTATCTCTCTTTCCGGCAGACACAAGTCTGCAGGGGTTCAAAGAACTGCTGGTGAGAAAATTGTCAAGTCAAGCGGAACGCGACCTGTCAACATCTCCTCCTTCACATTCTCCCGCAACTGGGGGTGCGAGGAAAAGGCTCAGAATTCCAAGCCCACCCGCTGGCGGTGATGCAGGGCAGTCTGGAGCGACTGCTGATGCTGACATCTGGTCCGCACTGAAGGACCTGACAACGATTACGGACATGTCGTCTACTGTCACTGCATATGATTCTCTCACCATTGAAAGAATGGTGGAGGATTATATGAGTGACCGCATCCAAGTAGGCACGTCAGACAGTCCGTACGTATACTGGCAGGAAAAAGAGGCAATTTGGAGGCCCTTGCACAAACTGGCTTTATTCTACCTAAGTTGCCCTCCCACAAGTGTGTACTCCGAAAGAGTGTTTAGTGCCGCCGCTCACCTTGTCAGCAATCGGCGTACGAGGTTACTTCCAGAAAATGTGGAGAAGATGATGTTCATTAAAATGAATTATAATCAATTCCTCCATGGAGACATTCACCAGCAGCAATTGCCTCCACAAAGTACACAGGGAGCTGTGATGGTGGATTCCAGTGGGGACGAATTGATAATCTGTAAGGAGGGGGATGTACACGGTGATGAATCGGAGGATGATGATGAGGTGGACATCTTGCCTCTGTAGAGCCAGTTTGTGCAAGGAGAGATTAATTGCTTCTTTTTTGGTGGGGGTCCAAACCAACCCGTCATTTCAGTCACAGTCGTGTGGCAGACCCTGTCACTGAAATGATGGGTTGGTTAAAGTGTGCATGTCCTGTTTATACAATATAAGGGTGGGTGGGAGGGCCCAAGGACAATTCCATCTTGCACCTCTTTTTTCTTTCATTTTTCTTTGCGTCATGTGCTGTTTGGGGAGTATTTTTTGGAAGGGCCATCCGGCCTGACACTGCAGTGCCACTCCTAGATGGGCCAGGTGTTTGTGTCGGCCACTAGGGTCGCTTAGCTTACTCACACAGCTACCTCATTGCGCCTCTTTTTTTCTTTGCGTCATGTGCTGTTTGGGGAGTGTTTTTTGGAAGGGCCATCCTGCGTGACACTGCAGTGCCACTCCTAGATGGGCCAGGTGTTTGTGTCGGCCACTAGGGTCGCTGAGCTTAGTCACACAGCTACCTCATTGCGCCTCTTTTTTTCTTTGCGTCATGTGCTGTTTGGGGAGTGTTTTTTGGAAGGGCCATCCTGCGTAACACTGCAGTGCCACTCCTAGATGGGCCAGGTGTTTGTGTCGGCCACTAGGGTCACTTATCTTAGTCACACAGCTACCTCATTGCGCCTCTTTTTTTTCTTCTTTGCGTCATGTGCTGTTTGGGGAGTATTTTTTGGAAGGGCCATCCGGCCTGACACTGCAGTGCCACTCCTAGATGGGCCAGGTGTTTGTGTCGGCCACTAGGGTCGCTTAGCTTACTCACACAGCTACCTCATTGCGCCTCTTTTTTCTTTGCGTCATGTGCTGTTTGGGGAGTGTTTTTTGGAAGGGCCATCCTGCGTGACACTGCAGTGCCACTCCTAGATGGGCCAGGTGTTTGTGTCGGCCACTAGGGTCGCTGAGCTTAGTCACACAGCTACCTCATTGCGCCTCTTTTTTTCTTTGCGTCATGTGCTGTTTGGGGAGTGTTTTTTGGAAGGGCCATCCTGCGTGACACTGCAGTGCCACTCCTAGATGGGCCAGGTGTTTGTGTCGGCCACTTGGGTCGCTGAGCTTAGTCATCCAGCGACCTTGGTGCAAATTTTAGGACTAAAAATAATATTGTGAGGTGTGAGGTGTTCAGAATAGACTGAAAATGAGTGGAAATTATGGTTATTGAGGTTAATAATTCTTTGGGATCAAAATGACCCCCAAATTCTATGATTTAAGCTGTTTTTTAGGGTTTTTTTAAAAAAACACCCGAATCCAAAACACACTTGAATCCGACAAAAAAAATTCGGTGAGGTTTTGCCAAAACGCGTTCGAACCCAAAACACGGCCACGGAACCGAACCCAAAACCAAAACACAAAACCCGAAAAATTTCCGGTGCACATCTCTAATATAAATGCATGGATTTTAAACAAATCTGAATATGTAGATCTATCTCTACATTTAGCAGTATTTCAACCATATGCTCCAGGTGCTCTCCTACAATCTAAATGATCACTTATTCCCTGCTGGATCAGAAACCATATTATTTTTGCTGATACTTATAAGGCATGGATCTGCATTAATAAATGATTTAATGCTAACACTTATGTGACCCAATATATACCTTTATAGGGAAATCCCTCTTTTCCTCCAACATTGTCCAATTCACAATTCAAAACGTGGAGGATGAAAGGGCTTGATTTGTCAGATAAAGTTTTTGACCCAGGAGGCTCAATTTCTACCTTTTATGATATTAGCCATAGATATTCTATTCCTCGAACCCATATGTTTATGTATTTTCAAACACGCCATTTTTTGACCTCATTCAAAGCGCCAAAACCTTTATCCTCTACTGTAGGCATATATTTTTTCAAGTGAAATCCATTGGTATGTTGTTTACTTTTCTCCTTACTAAAATTTATAAAGTAAAATATTTATTTTGGCTAATTGTAGGTGATACAAAACATGTACAATGGACTTTATTGTTGCAAAAATGGAAATTGAATATTCCTTCGCTAGCTGACCTTTCAGAATTAACTGAATTGTCTTCTCTCTCATTGAAAGTTCTAACCTCTGCTTACTTACAGGAAGTATATATTCGTATGTTACATAGAGCATATATTACTCAGTATCAACGGAGACATATGGTTGAGGAGGAATAGGGTTCTTGTATCAAATGTGGGACTACAATTGCAAATTTTATTATTATACATGGTTTTGTTATAAGTTAAAACTATTTTGGTGTAAAGCTATTTGTTTTATAAATTCTGTGTTTGGATTGCAGCTGCGTCCCGATCCGAAAGCTTGTTTGGGGCTTAGTTTTTCTACCTGGTATTTAGGGGATAAAAAGAAACATATCTTACCTCTCCCTATTATGATTCTTACCATATGTAAGAAATGTATCTTACTTCATTGGACTAAGAAGTCGGCTCCGTTGATTTCGGAGGTTGTATTATGAGAAGAAGTATGCCTGTATGAATTTTCATGTGAGTGCACAAAAAATTTACCTTAAATGGGCTCCTATTATAAATACTTTGGATGCGGACACACAGCTGCATATCTATAATGTTTTTCAGGATTTCTCTGCTTGAATGTTTGGGCTTCACTTTCTTTTAACTCAGAAACCAATTTTAATTTTCTCATCTTTTTTAATTAAGTGGTGGTTATTTACAGGAACTTGCTGAATCATGGCGTGTATCCCCCCCCCCCCCCCCCCCCACCTTGTTTTTTGTCCTTTTTCTCTTTCCTCCAGTTTTCCCTTCCTTCCTCCTGGGTATTTTGTATTTGTTTCCTAGTTCATTGTTTCTATTTCACTTTAATATTTTGGCTTGAGGAATTCTTATTATTGCATAATTGACTACTAATATACTATACTGAAACATTCTGTTTAGTTGAGAAATGACACTAGTAATAATTTGTTTTCGAATTTTGATGGCTCTGGATGACATTTTGTTTACTGAGTCAAGACTATTGTTATAACTTCGTGCTCCTTTTTGAGTGTGGTTTCCATAGCATTTTTCCCCTTTTTCAAATGTTTTGATTTATATTGAGAAAACTTTCAATAAAAATATATAAAAAAAAAAAAGCATGGGTTTTCAAACAGTAAAAGTCAAATCAGCGGTGTAGGAAATTCCATTAAAGAAAGTACTGTAGGCTAGAGGGAGAAGCAGTAAATAGACATTCATATATTATGTCACATGTCCAATTGGATTCATTCTGCTATATTTCTGTCAAATTCTACTCAGTTACATTTTATATATATATATATATATATATATACCAACAAATATAAAACCACAGCACTCACCACCCCAGAAGCGGGGTGCAGTGTCTGCACTCACCACTCATAGGGTGGGGTGCATGTAGCCCATGGCCACCTACTTACTAATATACAAACAGAAGGTTCAGCACTCACCAAAGCAAGCTCACTTATTTTCACAACATCAATAAACATTAGCAGTGATGTCTTGTCTCCATTTGTCAGGTTGACATATTGGTGGTCATTACGAGTTGTTCGCTCGGTAATTTTCTTCGCATCGCAGCGATTTTCCGCTAATTGCGCATGCGCAATGTTCGCACTGCGACTGCGCCAAGTAAATTTGCTATGCAGTTAGGTATTTTACTCACGGCATTACGAGGTTTTTTCTTCGTTCTGGTGATCGTAATGTGATTGACAGGAAGTGGGTGTTTCTGGGCGGAAACTGGCCGTTTTATGGGAGTGTGTGAAAAAACGCTGCCATTTCTGGGAAAAACGCGGGAGTGGCTGGAGAAACGGAGGAGTGTCTGGGCGAACGCTGGGTGTGTTTGTGACGTCAAACCAGGAACGAAACTGACTGAACTGATCGCAGTGACAGAGTAAGTCCTGAGCTACTCAGAAACTGCAAAGAAATTTCTATTCGCAATTTTGAGAATCTTTCGTTCGCAATTTTGCTAAGCTAAGATTCACTCCCAGTAGGCGGCGGCTTAGTGTGTGCAATGCTGCTAAAAGCAGCTTGCGAGCGAACAACTCGGAATGAGGGCCATTGACTGAAAGTTTATTCTATACATTGTGAGTATTATACTTAGTATATGTTTGAGATTGATGAGTTGTTGAATCCCTCTTATGAATCTTATTTGATCCATCACAGCAGAGTAGATATTAGAAATATGGATCGTACACCGCGCTGCCACTTTTGTCTGAATATGACATACCTAACCATGATAGTAAGTGGAGTATTTGTATTTACAGATGGCCTTACTTGTGCTGGTGTTTTGATCACAACACTGTAGTAGATTTATAGCATGGTTGTATTTCCATGCTAAGCGGTTACCATTTAGGGTCACATTAATATGGTGTTTTCTTGCACACGTGTTGAGCCTATGTTTTGGATATGTATAGTTTGAATCTATATTCTGTATTCATATAGACGCATGTGGTGTGAATACAGTATAAATTATGACATCTAGCATGATAAAGTAGGGACCTGGGAGATTGCTTTTGTGTATGTTTATTATATATTTTTTTATGTATTTTCTGTTTTGTACTGATATGTGATTCGTTATAATCGCTTTGTATAAGCAGGAGCTTGTCTTGATAAAGATCCGTGATACCAGATCGAAACGTCGACAATAATAAGCCTGACTTTGACTGAAATAAAGCTACTATAAAATTGAAGCTGTTGAAGAATTTCTAATTGGATGAGTGCACCTCCACACTGTTGGACTCTGCATATATATATATATATATATATATATATATATATATACATATTTTCCCATGGGAAAAAAATGTCAGATTGGATTTTTCGCTTTCAAACCAACACAAAACATTTCAAAGCAAAAATGTGAGAAACAGCAGACAAATTACTTTAATAGTTTCCTATTATAATGGAATTCAAAATGTTCTGTTTACTCTTCATTAAATTAATCGGTTTATAATTTATGATTTGGTTGAATTTTGTCTATTATCTCCTCTCTGTGTTATTTTATTTATATGTTGTGTTGTATTTCAGATTAACCTCCCATAAATATAAATGCATTGATTACTCTGGATAATAATATTGACTTTTTTTAAAAGCAAATACAAAATTGAGCATGGCATAACTGAATTTATTATACCCAGAGTAGTAATGTTCATTTTTAATCATGGCTACATTTCTTTTATTATGACTTTCAAAAACATTGATACAGAGCAATTGTCATGCAAATGACTGAATTAAGAGATGCTCATTATGTTTTACTGCCTCAATGTATTCATAATCTACTGGCATATGCTCCTAGCTGTCTCTTTGACTGTTAGACACTTTGGATTCCCAAACATATTTATGGCAACTCCCCATATTCTCTTTTGCCACCATCATTGTAGATATTAGTTGAATTAACTAGGGATGAGTGGATTCGGTTCCCTGAGAACCGAACCCTACCGAACTTCACATCCCGAGCTTGGGTCCGAGTCCGGCTCAGGACTTCCCGCCAGACTCGGAAACCAGAACGAGGCAAAACATCATTATCACACTGTCGGATTTTCACGGGTTTTGGATTCCATATAAGGAGCCGCGCGTCGCCGCCATTTTCACTCTGGAATTGGAGAGTGTAGCGAGAGGATGTGTCTCCGTCCTCAGTGTCTGTGCGGGAAAGTGGGGTCGCGATTCCAGTGCTGTCTTGTGCTGCTCAGTCCAGTGTAGTGTCTTATGCTGCATCAGTCCAGTCACAGTGGGGGTGTCCTCTGCTGCCATATGTCCAGTGCAGCTGTATAAGTCCAGTGCAGTGGTGCTGTGTTGTCCTGCATCAGTACAGTGGTAGTTTCTTGTGCTGCATCAGTTCAGTCACAGTGGTGGTGTCCTCTGCTGCCATATGTCCAGTACTGCTGTAGAAGTCCAGTCCAGTGGTGCTGTGCTGCATCAGTCCAGTGGTAGTGTCTTCTGCTACATCAGTCCAGTCACAGTGGTAGTGTCCTCTGCTACCATATGTCCAGTGCTGCTGTATAAGTCCAGTACATTGAGTGGTGCTTTGTTGTCCTGCCTCAGTTCAGTGGTGGTGTCCCTGTGATGCTCTTTAAGTCCAGTGATACTGCCGTATAAGTACAGTGATACTGCCGTATAAGTCCAGCGATACTGCCGTATAAGTCCAGTGGTACTGCCATATAAGTCCAGTGGTACTGCTGTATAAGTCCAGTGGTACTGCCGTATAAGTCCAGTTGTACTGCTGTATAAGTCCAGTGGTACTGCTGTATAAGTCCAGTGGTACTGCCATGTAAGTCCAGTGGTACTGCCATATAAGTACAGTGGCACTGCCATATAAGTACCGTGGAATTGCCATATAAGTCCAGTGATACTGCTGTATATGTCCAGTGGTACTGCCGTATAAGTCCAGTGGTGCTGCCATATAAGTTCAGCGGTGGTGTTGTGTGCTGTGTATTATTTAGTCAAAACAAAGGTGTTATTAATATTTAATCCAAATAATTTTCTCAGGGTTTGCCCTCTGTGGTGTAGAAGTATGCTCTCCTGTGTTATATTGTTATATAACTCCAGAAAAATAATGGAGAACAAAAATTTGGAGGATAAAATAGGTAAAGATCAAGAACCACTTCCTCCTAGTGCTGAAGTTGCTGCCACTAGTCATGACATAGATGATGAAATGCCATCAACATCGTCTGCCAAGGCCGATGATAAATGTCATAGTAGAGGGTATGTAAAATCCAAAAAGCCAAAGTTCAGTAATAAGACCCAAAAAAAGAAAATTAAATGGTCTGAGGAGAATCATAAACTTGCCAATATGCCATTTACGACACGGAGCGGCAAGGGACGGCTAAGGCCCTGGCCTATGTTCATGACTAGTGGTTCAGCTTCACCTGATGATGGAAGCACTCATCCTCCTGCTAGAAAAAGGATAAGAATTAAGCTGGCAAAAGCACAGCAAAGAACTGTGCATTCTAAGATGGTATCACAAATCCCCAAGGAGAGTCCAAGTGTGTCAGCGATTGCGATGCCTGACCTTCCCAACACTGGACAGTAAGAGGTGGCTCCTTCCACCATTTGCATGCCCTCTGCAAGCACTAGAAGGAACAACCACAGTCCAGTTTGTGATATTCAAATAAAGATGTCACTGTTGAAGTACACCAGGATGAGGATTTGGGTGTTGCTGGTGCTGAGGAGGAATTTGACGTTAACCTGTCTCTTGAGCTAAACATTGTTGAACCTCTTAGAGAGAAATAGGAAAAAAGGAGACATAGATATTTTGACTCTTAAGTGTATTAAAGGAAAGATTAATAGTCAGCACTGCTTATCTTCCAGCAACTGCAAGATGAGGATTTGGGTGTTGCTGGCACTGAGGAGGAAGTTGACGAGGAGGATTCTGATGGTGATGTGGTTTTTTTAAATCAGGTACCGGAGGAGACAGTTGTTGTCTGTGGGATGAGAAAGCCTGTTGTCATGCCTAGGCAAAATACCTAAAAAGCCACCTCTTAGTGTAGAATTATTTCTTCACAAATCCGGACAACAGGTGTCAAGCCGTGTGTTACCTGTATCAATCAAAAAGTAGGGGTAAGGACATTAACCACCTAGGAACATTCTCCCTTATACGTCACCTGCAGTGCATTCATCAGAATTCATTTTCAAGTTCAGAAACTTTGGGTAAGAGCGTAAGCAGTCCACTGACACCTAAATCCCTTCTTCCTCTTGTACCCAAGCTCCTAAAAGCCCCACCACCAACTCCCTCAAAGTCAATTTCCTCCTCAGTCAGGAACATCAGTAGTCCTGCAGGCCAAGTCACTGGCATGACTGACGAGTTCTCTCCTAACTGGGATTCCTCCGGAGGATCCTTGAGTGGTACGCCTACTGCTGCTGCTGCCGCTGCTGTTGTTGCTGCTGGGAGTTAATCGTCATCCCAGAGGGGAAGTCAAAAGACCACTTGTACTACTTCAACTAAGCAATTGACTGTCCAACAGTCCTTTGCGAGGAAGATGAAATATGACAGCAATCATCCTGTTGCAAAGTGGATAACTGAGTCCTTGACAGCTATGTTGGTGTTAGATGTGCATCTGGTATCCGCCATAAGTGCAGTGGGATTTAGACAATTGATGGAGGTAGTGTGTCCCTGGTACCAAATCCCATCTAGATTCCACTTCACTAGGAAAGCGATTCCCGGACTGTACAGGGACATAGAGAAGTGTCCTCAGTGTCCTGAAAAATGCGGTTGTACCCAGTGTCAACTTAAACATGGACATTTGGATAAGTGGAGCAGGACAAATTAAGGACTACATGTTTGTGACAGCCCACTGGGTAGATGTATGGCCTCCTGCAGCAACAATAGCAGCAGCACCAGTAGCAGCATCTCACAAACGCCAGCTTGTTCCTAGGCAGGCTACACTTTGTATCACCAGTTTCCGTAAAAGGCACACCACTGACAACCTCTTATGGAAACTGAGGTACATCATCGCACAATGGCTTACCCCACTTAGACTCTCCTGGGGATCTGTGATATCGGACAACGCCACCAACATTGTGCGTGTATTACATCTAGACAAATTCCAGCACGTCCCATGTTTTGCACATACAATTAATTTGGTGGTACAGAATTTTTGGAGAAACGAGAGGGCCGTGCAGGAGAAAAAATGCTGGCCACTTTCGACAATCAGCCACTGCGTGCTGAAGACTGGAGCGTTAGCAAACACTCCTCAACCTGCCGAGCCATCACCTAAAGCAAGAGGTGGTAATGAGGTGGAATTCAACACATTATATTCTTCAGAGGATGGAGGAGCAGCAAAAGGACATTCAAGCCTATACATCCACCTACGAGAGGGAATGCGCCTGACTCAAGCGCAGTGGAGAATGATTTCCGTCTTGTGCAAGGTTCTCCAATCCTTTGAACTTGCCACACGTGAAAGTCAGTTCAGACACTGCCAGCTTGAGTCAAGTCATTCCCCTCATCAGGCTTTTGCAGAAGCAGCTGGAGAAATTGAAGGAGGAGCTAAGATGGAGCGATTCTGCTAAGTATGTGGGACTTGTGGATAGAGCCCTTCATTTGCTTTGCCAGGATTCAAGGGTGGTCAATCTGTTGAAATCAGAGCACTACATTTTGGCCACCTGCCCGCTCCTAGGTTTAAAGCCTACGTTGTATCTCTCTTTCCAGCTGACACAAGTCTGCAGAGGTTCAAAGACCTGCTGGTGAGACCGCTGTCAACTCAAGCGGAATGTGACCTGTCAACAGCTCCTCCTTCATTTTCTCCCACAACTGGGGCTGACATATCTACTTTCACTGCATATGATGCTGTCACCATTGAAAGAATGGTTGAGGATTATATGGGTTACAGCATCCAAGTAGGCATGTCAGACAGTCTGTATGTATACTGGCAGGAAAAAGAGGCAATTTGGAGGCCCTTGCACAAACTGGCTTTATTTTACCTAAGTTGCCCCCCTTCCAGTGTGAACTCCGAAAGAGTGTTTAGTGCAGCTGGTCACCTTGTCAGCGATCGGCGTAGGAGGTTACTTCCAGAAAATGTGGAGAAGATGATGTTCATCAAAATGAATTATAAATTCCTCCAGGAAGACATTCACCATTAATTGCCTCCAGAAAGTACACAGGGACCTGTGATGGTGGATTCCAGTGGGGACAACTTAATACTCTGTGAGGAGGAGGAGGATGTACATGCTGAAAGGGGTGAGGAATCGGAGGATGACAACAACATCTTGCCTCTGTAGAGCCAGTTTGTGCAAGGAGAGATGAATTGCTTCTTTTTTGGTTGGGGTATTAATTGCTTATTTTTTTGTGGGGACCCAAACAAACCAATAATTTCAGCCACAGTCGTTTGGCAGACCCTGTCACTGAAATGATTGGTTTGTTAAAGTGTGTATGTCCTGTTTATACAACATAAGGGTGGGTGGGAGGGCCCAAGGACAATTCCACCTTACACATATTGTTTTTTTTGTTGTTGCATCATGTGCTGTTTGGGGCCTAGTTTTTAAATGTGCTATCCTGTCTGACACTGCTGTGCC
The DNA here is from genome assembly GCF_028390025.1 of Pseudophryne corroboree. Taxonomy (NCBI): domain Eukaryota; kingdom Metazoa; phylum Chordata; class Amphibia; order Anura; family Myobatrachidae; genus Pseudophryne; species Pseudophryne corroboree. The sequence goes on from NC_086455.1 coordinate 31,585,607, forward strand.
ACACCTAGATGGGCCAGGTGTTTGTGCTGCATACTTGTGTCGCTTAGCTTAGTCACCAAGTGACCTTGGTGCACCTCTTTTTTTTCTTTGCATTATGTGCTCTTGGGGTCTAGTTTTTAAAACTGCCATCCTGTCTGCCACTGCAGTGCCACTCCTAGATGCAGGTGTTTGTGCCACCCACTTGAGTTGCTTAACTTAGTCATCCAGCGACCTTTTGGCCTAAAAACACCATTGTGAGGTGTGAGGTGTTCAGAATAGACTGGAAATGAGTGGAAATGAATGTTATTGAGGTTAATAATACTGTAGGATCAAAATTACCCCCAAATTCTGTGATTGTAGCTGCTTTTAGGTTTTTTTCAAAAATCATCCAGATCCAAAACCAAAACCCGAAAGGGTGATTTTGGCAAAACCAATCCAGATCCAAAACACGAGCAAGGTTCCAGATCCAAAACCAGAACACAAAACATGCCGCACATCTCTAGAATTAACCTCTCCTGGAAACCGCATATGAACCTAAATCATTCACCTGCTCTGCTTTGACAGGCAGAAACTTGCTGCTTTGAGGGCTGAAATCTGGAACAATATTTCTCCCAAGAATGGAATGAGGTAGTCAACAAATGATTGGGCAGGATCTGCAGTTATCTGATCAGGTGCTGAATGCACTTCTACTTCATATCCTGGTGGATTAAATTTGCCCTCACCAAATCAATAATCTGGATTGTACCTTTTCTATTGTTTTCCATGAATAAGGTATGGACAGTAATAAAAATGATTGGTCCAACATTTGGGTACCAAAGAAACCTTTTATACAACTGATAGGATTAGTCTGAAAGGAAATATATCTCTCTCCCAGGGGTGGGAGTAAATAAGGTATGACCTAAGGTAAATGATGGGGTATAGGACACCACACTGCTACACTTGGTGAACAAGCCAACCACTGGCAAAACTCACATAGAGTTTGGAGGGGTATCCGGTCTGTAGATCTACAATAAACAGGTCTACAGTCAATAAGGTCAACCACTAATGGTCGACATGCATTAGGTCGACAGGGTCAAAAGGTCAACAGGGTCAAAAGGTCAACAATCAAGAGGGCAACGTGGTCAAAAAGGTCGCCGGTCAAAAGGTCGATAGGGTCAAAACGTTGACAATCAAAAGGTCGACCAGGTCAAAAGGTTGACAGTTAAAAGGCAGTTTACAGTGCATGGTTTTCCCTTGTAAATGATTGCTGCTTTAAAAAAAACTCTGAGACTGGCAAACTCAGACCTTATTACATATACCCACAAGTCGGTGTATGTAATTAAAAATGGTCTCTCTAGTCAATCCAAAAGCCTGTGAAAATTGATATAAACTAGATGGCTGTTTCAAAATTGAGGAGCTGACCCTCACTTAGCAATAAAGAAAAAAACAAATACAAAACAATAGACAGTGTTAGTTTAAGCATCTCTTTACTAAAAAATAAAAATTACATGTTACATATGCCTATTTTTAAAAAAACACTCATTAATGTTACATTTGGTAGAAAGTCCAGGGATAAACCAAAAAACTAGGGGTATATTTGCTAAAGATTCTAAAACAGAGAATTGGTGATATTGTCCATAGCAACCAATCAGGTACTGTCTATCTTTTTCTAAAAGGCAACAGAGAAATGATAGACAGCATCTTATTGGTTGCTATGGGCAACATCACCAATTCTCTGTTTTAGTAAGTTTAACCCCTAGTCTCACAGGTTTCAAGATGTTAAATCGGAGAACACAGAAGCTGGCCAAATTGCTCACACAGTGGGGGTCATTCCGAGTTGATCGCTAGCTGAAAATGTTTGCTGCGCTGCGATTAAGTGAAATACCGGCACTTCTGCGCATGCGTATGCGGCGCAGTGCGTATGCGCAATGTACTTTCACAATGGCTGATGTATTTTCACACAAGGGCTAATGAAGCTTTTCAGTCGCAATGACCGCCGCAGAGTGATTGACATGAAGTGTGCGTTTCTGGGTGGCGACTGACCGTTTTCTGGAAGTGCTCGAAAAAACGCAGGCGTGCCAGGAAAAACGCAGGCGTGGCTGGGCGAACGCAGGGTGTGTTTGTGACGTCAAAACAGGAACTGAACAGTCTGAAGTGATCGCAAGCGCTGAGTAGGTCTGAAGCTACTCAGAAACTGCACAATTTTTTTTTGTAGGCGCTCTGCGATGCATTCGTTCATACTTCTGCTAAGCTAAGAAACACTCCCAGAGGACGGCGGCTTAGCGTTTGCACGGCTGCTAAAAACTGCTAGCGAGCGAACAACTCGGAATGACCCCCTGTCTCTACTGTCTCAGTTCTGCTTCAGTATGGATAACGAATGTATCATAGTATGGCCTGATATTAGACTAAAAAATCAAATAGCAGCTGCTGATGTTAATAATGCTGGTCTCAGTAATGTGACAGTGACATTAGAGTGAAAATTCAAGCTATAGATGTCATTTTGAGAATAAATTCATGCTAAAGTCTCAAATACCAATTTTCAGACAGTTAATGTAATGAAAAATTGGGTAATGATACCCACTCAGCATTAATGCCAGTCATGTTCTTAGATGCCTGGCCAATTACATGTTGGTGATACTATACATCAGGTAGCTGCTCTTTGCCATGTGTGGGCCTATGTATGATACTACAAGTTTAAGGGTACACATTCCTGTAAATATAACGGGTTCACAACCAGTGTATTTGTGTAAATACACTGCATAGCGCAGAGCACAAAGATTTCCATTCATGCCATAGATGCAAGATTAAAGTCTGTGAGGGCCCCTGGGTAACAAACTTGTGGGGGCCCCTATCAATTACTATATATATATATATATATATATATATATATACAAAAAGTTTTTTATAGATCAGTGCGCTTATCCTGCAATCGGAAATTCCCTCTAGGGGTCAGTCACTAGCGGTTTATAAAGTCTCAAAAACCGTCACTGTCTTCAGTGAATTGGCTGGATCCTACTGCTGGTAGGATCGTGTCACAGGAGGTGAAGATCACACCGGTGGGTGAGGCATTGCACTGGTGGAGAACAGCCACTGGATAAGGAATTGATAGGCCTTGACACAAGTTGCTATCTGGTACGGATCTCTCCATTATTTGTGTTTGTAAATACACTATTAACAAAATTACTGCACCGTAAGGCGCTTGTTCTTCTTTCCTAGCACTATATATATATATATATATATATATATATATATATATATAAATGCAATGGTGTGTCCGGCACTCAAACCTTTAGAGTTGTCATCGCTGCGGTGCCCTCCTCATGGGGTATGGTAACTCCACTATGTAGCAACAGGGTTTTACAGGCGGCACTCAGCAGACTTGAAGCAGGCGGTTAAGCAAGAGTCATTTTAATAACCACAGACCGACATGTTTCAGAGACCACTCTCCGTCCTCAGGGCCTGTAAAACCCTGTTGCTATATATATATATATATATATATATATATATATACACATACACAGTATATATATACAGGTTCAGTATCCCTTATCCAAAATGCTTGGGACCAGGATTATTTTGGATATCGGATTATTCCGTATTTTAGAATAATTGCATCCCATAATGAGATATCATGGTGATGGGACCCAAGTCTAAGCACAGAATGCATTTATGTTTCATATACACCTTATACACACAGCCTGAAGGTCATTTTAGCCAATATTTTCAATAACTTTGTGCATTAAACAAAGTTTGTGTACATACACACAATTCATTTATGTTTCATATAAACCTTATACATGCAGCCTGAAGGTCATTTAACACAATATTTTTAATAACTTTGTGTATTAAACAAAGTTTGTGTACATTGAGCCATCAGAAATCAAAGATTTCACTATCTCAGTCTCACTCAAAAAATTCCGTATTTCGGAATATACCGTATTTCGGAATATTTGGATATGGGATGCTCAACCTGTATATATATATATGTATATATATATATATATATATATATGTATATATATATATATATATATATATATATATATATATACTGTATATAACTATATATATAATGTAGTAAGTGGAAGGGTAGGGCAAACAGGAGCTGTGCAGAGAGGCTGGATGGAACAGATAAAGATGTAGTGAGTGGTGGGGGGGTGGGCAGGCAGGAGCTGTGCAGAGAGGCTGGATGGTATGGCATGCGCAGAAGTGCCGGTTTTTTGCCTCATCGCTGCACAGCGAACGACTGCAGCTAGCGATCAACTCGGAATGACCACCTAAGTCATTACAGCAGGGGATTAAGTCTGACTGCCCAGTCTTAGTTAATCCTATTAAAGGTCAAGATAAACATGGACCCATCTGTATGCGCAGTGTGTCTTACACCCATGTGCAGTGTGTCTTACACCCATGTGCAGTGTGTCTTACACCCATGCTCTGTGTGTCTTACACCAATGTGCCGTGTGTCTTACACCCATGTGCAGTGTGTCTTACACCCATGTGCAGTGTGTCTTACACCCATGAGCAGTGTGTCTTACACCCATGCGCAGTGTGTCTTACACCCATGCGCCGTGTGTCTTACACCCATGTGCCGTGTGTCTTACACCCATGTGCAGTGTGTCTTACACCAATGTGCCGTGTGTCTTACACCCATACGCAGTGTGTCTTACACCCATGCGCAGTGTGTCTTACACCCATGCGCAGTGTGTCTTACACCTACAGTATGCGCAGTGTGTCTTACACCCATGCGCAGTGTGTCTTACACCTACAGTATGCGCAGTGTGTCTTACACCCATGCGCCGTGTGTCTTACACCCATGTGCCGTGTGTCTTACACCCATGTGCAGTGTGTCTTACACCAATGTGCCGTGTGTCTTACACCCATACGCAGTGTGTCTTACACCCATGCGCAGTGTGTCTTACACCCATGCGCAGTGTGTCTTACACCTACAGTATGCGCAGTGTGTCTTACACCCATGCGCAGTGTGTCTTACACCCATGCTCTGTGTTTTATACTCATGCGCTGTGTGTCTTATACTCATGCACAGTGGCAAACAATTGCTCCACATTGTACAATACTGACATTTTGTACATCTCTCAGTCAGGCCCAGTATCAACGGAACATCAAAGAGTGCAGTTTAATGGTGGATTTTAGCACAATCAGCAATAGTTTTACTCATTAAAATTTAATTTACAATAAAATAGATGCATCAGTGACTGCTGTTCCATTCAGTTCAAATGCAAACAAAAAGATATAATAGAATAGTCATATTAAATAATTTACTATTCATGGTGTTTTTGTCAGTATTTTCTAACAAAATAATTAAATTATTTAAATGGTATAAATAATTCAAATGATGAAGGTTAAATAAAACACAGGGCTTATAAGTTAGCATTTTGTCAATGTCAAGTCATGCATACATACATACATACATACATACAGTATCATAACATTAGCAATCATAAATAAATGAATGTGCTTAAAGCTAAATGAACACTATATTTAATGTAATAATAGATTGTAATACATTTTATATAGGAAATGCTTTTGTGTTTTTCACTAAAGGAATAATTTATAATTGTGACCAACGCTGAAGTAATTGTGTATCCACTTTGTAAACAAGTTGTAATTAGATTTTTTTTTGTTTTTTTATTTATTTTTATTACCAGTTATTAATATAGCGCACACATATTCTGCAGCGCTTTACAGAGAATATTTAGCTATTCACATCAGTCCCTTCCCCAGTGGACCTTACACTCTATGGTCCTAATTCAGACCTGATCCTAGATGTGCTAAATTTTCACATCTACAATCAGCTTCTTTGTCATGCGGGGGGGACACCCAGCACAGAGCTAGTCCGCCCCACATGTTTGGCTCTGCCCCGTCGCACAAGTACAAAAGCATCGCACAGCAGCAATGCTTTTGTACTTGAAGAGAAGCTTCCCACCTGCGCAGCTCCTGCACGCTGGCAGGGAGCTACTCGTCGCTGTGAGGGTCGCAGCGGCTGCGTGTGATGTCACGCAGCCACTGCGGCCCGCTCCGAGCACGGTACAATGTCAGGGAGAGAGAGAGTGTGTGTGAGTGTCAGAGAGAGAGAGAAAGAGACAGTGTCCAAGAGCGTCAGCGGGAGAGAGAGTCTGAGTGTCAGGGAGAGAGACACAGGTTCAGGGGGGTGTAGTACGGGTGACCGACGGTCTCCTGACCGACGGTCACCTTACCGACGCCGGGATCCCGGCAGCATACCGATGCCGGCATCCCGGCGGGAGGGGCGAGTGCAGCAAGCCCCTTGCGGGCTCGCTGCGCTCGCCACGCTGCGGGCTCGGTGGCGACCTGCGGTCGCCACGGGTTCTATTCCCTCTCTATGGGTGTCGTGGACACCCACGAGTGGAAATAGTCCCTGTTGGTCGGCATGACGACCATCGGGATAGTGAGCCGTCGGGCTCACGGAGGAGGTCATGTGACTGTCGGTCAGCCGACCGGCGGTCACATGACTACCACCCGTTCAGGGAGAGAGGGAGAGAAAGTGATAGAGAGAGAGTGGCAGGGAGAGAGAGTCTGAGTTCAGGAAGAGTGTCAGAGAGAGATAGTGTCACAACTGAGGGCCTGAGCTGACGGGAGGCAGCCTCAGTTGTAGGGGCTGAGATGTACCGGAACCTGGGAGGTTGTATCAGACCCCTGGACATGTAAGTAACATGAATAATAACTGCCCGAAGGCGTGACCACGACAACTTAGATAAAAGTCAATGATGTTTATTATGACAACTCCGCATCACAGCAGCAATAAAAGAAAACGTAAAAGTCAGCAAAGAATAAATACAGTTCCTGAGTACTACAGCATGGCAGGAGCCACAGGGCACTGGTAGTGTGAGATAGTTCTTATGATCTTCTAGATGGAAAGTCCTTACCAGGCCCGGCTGTAGCAATGGAGATAACCCAGGATTGTACCAGCTGGTGTTCCAGGAAGAGCTGGGTTGCTGAAGGTAAAACAGCTGCTGTGGATACTGGCTGGAACCAGACTGTTGTTAGCACGGAGTGGATACTGGCTGGAACCAGTTAACTAATAAATGAACTTTGGGAGCGATGAAATGTGAACTGAAATGTAGAACTTGAGAGCGGAGAAATAATAATTCCGGTGGAGAGTGGTAAAGTGTAGAAAGGACACCGGCCCTTTAAGGGAAGCTGTACTCTGCTGGAAGCTGAGGCTGGAAGCAGGTAGTGTTGTAGCTGGAAACAGATGAATCCACAATGGATTGGAGAGTCAGGCTACACCGCAGGTGGAATGCTGGTGCGGGTCTCTATGGTGGAAGTCTTGAGACAGGAGCTGGAACCTGGAAGACAATCATAGAAGAGAGACAAACAGGAACTAGGTTTGACAACCAAAGCACTGACGTCTTCCTTGCTCAGGTACAGCTTACTTATACCTGCAGCAAGGAAGGGGTTGGCTAGGCAATTATGCAAATCAACAACACAGACAGCAGATTGGTGGAAATGATCAGATGACAGAATCCAAGATGGCTGCGCCCATGCAGACACTTGGAGGGAAGTTTGGTTTGTAATCCATGTGGTCTGGGAAACAGCAATGGCGGCGCCGGCCACCGGAGACAGGAGACGCCAGGCTGACAGATGCACATTCAACCACGCGGGCACAGCGGAGGCCGCGGCTGACGAAAAGACCACTCTGCATGTGGAAACTCAGGAACAGCGGAATCCGGTCCTGGAACGCTGAGCCCGCCCTAGGAGGCATCTGAAGGGTAAGTAATGGCGTCCAGATACCCGGATCGTGACAGCACCCCCCCCTTTAGGAGTGGCCCCAGGACACTTCTTAGGCTTTAAAGGAAACTTTGCGTGGAAATTTCGGACCAAGGCAGGAGCATGGACGTCAGAGGCATTGGTCCAAGAGCGTTCTTCAGGACCATAGCCCTTCCAGTCAATGAGATACTGAAGTTGACCGTAACGGTGACGTGAGTCCAGGATCTTGGCCACTTCATACTCAACGCCTCGTTGAGTTTGGACTTTCGGAGTTGGTGGAAGTGAGGAATGAAACCGATTCAAGATTAGCGGTTTCAACAGGGAAACATGGAATGTCCTGGGTATTTTTAAGAAGGGAGGTAACTGGAGTCTGTAAGCAACAGGATTGATGACTTGATCAATTTTAAAAGGACCGATGTAGCGAGGTGCAAACTTCATACTGGGAACTCTTAACCTCAAATTCTTCGTGGATAACCATACCCGATCACCCACCTTGAGAGCAGGAACTGCTCGACGCTTCTTATCCGCAAACTTCTTGTACCTGAACGATGCCTTGAGCAGAGCTGATCGTACGCTCTTCCAGATATTGGCAAACTGATGCAAGGTGATATCCACTGCGGGAACAGAAGTTGCTGGAAGCGGTTGGAACTCAGGGACTTTAGGGTGGAATCCAAAGTTGGTGAAGAATGGTGTTGAGGAAGATGAAGAATGATACTGGTTGTTATGACAGAACTCGGCCCAGGGAAGTAATTGAACCCAGTCATCTTGAGAGGAGGACACATAGATGCGGAGGAAGGCCTCCAAGTCCTGATTCACCCTCTCAGTTTGACCATTGGTCTGAGGATGGTAAGCCGTGGAAAACTTTAACTTGACTTGGAGGACTTGACATAAACTTCGCCAGAATTTGGCTGTGAATTGAACTCCTCGATCTGAGATAATTTCTTCTGGAAGACCGTGGAGTCGGAAGATCTCTTGTATGAATACTTGAGCCAACTTGGAAGCTGACGGAAGACCGGTGAGAGGAATGAAGTGTGCCATCTTGGTGAACCGGTCAACTACCACCCAGATGGTATTGAACTTGTTGCACATGGGCAAATCTGTAATAAAATCCATCGACAAATGGGTCCATGGTCGACGGGGAACAGATAGTGGAACCAGTTGCCCCGCAGGCGACTGGCGGGATACTTTATGTTGAGCACACTTTGGGCAAGATGCAATAAACTCCAAAACGTCCTTTTTCAGAGTTGGCCACCAATAGGACCTAGAGATAAACTCCAGGGTTTTTTGGATACCTGTATGTCCGGCAAAACGGGAAGCATGGGCCCAATGCATGAGCTTCTTCCTTAGTGTCGGCTTCACAAAACTTTTCCCTGATGGGGGCGTAGAGTCCATCCCTACCGTGGAGAACGCCAACGGATTTATAATAGGATGCTTGTCTGAAGACTCTGACTCATTTTCTTGCTCCCATGAGCGGGAAAGGGCATCGGCCTTGCGATTCTGAGAGCCCGGACAGAACTGGAGTTTAAAGTCGAACCTGGAAAAGAAAAGTGCCCATCTGGCCTGACGAGGGTTGAGACATTGTGCGCCTTTTAGATATAGAAGGTTCTTGTGGTCTGTAAGGATGGTGATTGAATGAGAAGCTCCCTCCAACAGATATCTCCACTCCTCTAGAGCGAGCTTGATGGCTAGCAACTCCTGGTCGCCAATGGCATAGTTGCGCTCCGCTGGGGAGAACTTCCGTGAGAAGAAACTGCAAGGATGTAAATGACCATCTTTAGCCCTCTGAGATAACACCGCTCCTACTCCAACGGAGGAGGCATCCACCTCTAAGATGAAAGGAGAGTCGATGTCAGGCTGTTTCAGGACAGGTGCAGAGATGAACCTCTGTTTTAAAAGATGAAAAGCTTGCATGGCTTCTTCAGACCACTTGGACGGGTTAGCACCCTTCTTGGTGAAAGCAGTAATAGGCGCCACAATGGTGGAAAAGTCTCGTATAAACTTTCGGTAATAATTGGCGAACCCTAAGAACCTCTGGACCCCTTTGAGGGTTAAGGGTACCGGCCAATTCTGGATTGCTTGTAGTTTCTCAGGATCCATCTCTAGTCCGGAACCGGACACAATGTACCCTAGAAACGGAATGGACTTGACTTCAAAGACGCATTTCTCTAATTTGCAGTAGAGATGATTGACACGGAGACGGGACAGAACCTCCTTTACCCAGAAACGATGTTCCTCTAAATCGTTGGCAAAAATGAGGATATCATCTAGATAGACCACGACATGACGGTATAGAATGTCTCTGAAGATCTCATTGACGAAATGCTGGAAGACAGCTGGAGCATTGCTCAATCCGAAGGGCATGACGAGGTACTCATAATGTCCGTCACGGGTGTTAAATGCGGTCTTCCACTCGTCACCCTCACGGATCCGGATGAGATTGTATGCACCTCTCAGGTCCAGCTTTGTAAAGATGGTAGCTCCGCTAACTCTGTCAAAGAGCTCAGTAATCAGGGGTAAAGGATAGCGGTTCTTGATGGTAATGTCGTTCAAACCTCTGTAGTCGATGCACGGCCGCAGACCACCATCTTTCTTCTTTACAAAAAAGAAGCCTGCGCCGGCTGGAGAAGAAGAAGGTCGAATGAACCCCTTTGCTAGGTTCTCTTTAATGTATTCCTCCATAGAATGTGTCTCGGGGAGAGACAACGGATAAGTTCGGCCTCGAGGTGGAACCTTCCCTGGAACGAGATCAATCGGGCAGTCCCATTCTCTATGAGGAGGAAGGATATCAGCAGAAGCTTTACTGAACACATCCGTGAAATCTTGATATGGAGGAGGTGGAACATCAGACGACCTGGGGGAGGAAGAACAGACAGGCAACACTTTAAACAAACATGTCTTAGTACAGGAGGAACCCCATGCCAGGATTTGCGTAGTCGTCCAATCAATTGTAGGATTGTGAAGACGGAGCCATGGAAGGCCCAGGACCACAGGATGTGTGGCTCTTGGAATCACTAAAAATGAAATAAGTTCGGAATGAAGAACTCCCACTCTCAGACGAACTGGTAGAGTCCTTAGAGAAATAACTGTATCAAAAATTTTACTGCCATCCACAGCAGTTAAGGAAAAGGACGAAGGAAGTCTCTCGGTGGGTAGGGACCACCGTTTAACATAGGCTTCAGTAATAAAGTTCCCAGCTGCTCCGGAATCCAGGAGGGCAATGACGTTCTGATAACGTTGAGCAACTTGAAGCGAGACTGGGAGGTTACAATCTTGAGGAGATGGAGAGGAGATCATTACTCCTAGCCGGCCCTCTCCTTGGCGAGCTAGGATTTGGAGTTTCCCGGACGTTTGGGACAGGCATTAATGGTGTGAGACGGAGCTGCACAATACAGACAGAGAAACTCGGAGAGACGTCTTCGGCGCTCAGCAGGAGTTAAACGGGAACGGCCAATTTGCATGGGTTCATCTGTAGTTGGTGACAGTTGGCGAGGAGGAGGAGTAGAAGATTTTGGAGCAGATGATCTTCCACGCTCAGTTGCTCTCTCTCTGAAACGTAAGTCAACTTTCGTACAAAGTGAGATTAGCTCATCTAACTTGGAGGGTAAGTCTCTGGTAGCTAACTCATCTTTAATACGCTCGGATAAACCATGCCAGAATGCAGCATACAGGGCCTCGTCGTTCCATGCCAGTTCGGATGCCAGGATCTGGAACTGTATAAGATATTGTCCTACAGTACGTGATTCCTGGCGTAAACGGAGAATCTCAGACGAAGCTGAAGTTACCCGGCCTGGCTCGTCGAAGATGCGCCTGAATGTTGACACAAATGCAGTGTAAGAAGATAGCAGGGTATCGGACCTCTCCCATAACGGTGATGCCCAATCAAGGGCTGAGCCACTGAGAAGAGAAATAATGTAGGCAATTTTTGTACGGTCACTGGGAAAATTGCCAGGTTGTAGCTCAAACTGAATCTCACACTGGTTGAGAAATCCCCTGCAGAATCTTGGGGATCCGTCAAATTTTGCTGGCGTTGGAAGATGAAGACGTGGAGCAGAAATGGGTAAGGTGGGTGGGGTTATAGCTGGAGTCACTGTGGTTGACGCACCAGACGCGCCTGATCCACGGAGAGTTGTCTGAATCCCATCCAGCCGAGTAGAGAGATCCTGGAGACAGCGGATGATGTGGCCCTGTGCAGCTTCCTGATGTTCTAGTCGGGCTGCCAGTTCTTGCATCGGCCTGGCCGCTTGATCCTGGTCTCCGGCTGGATTCATTAGGTCAGTGCTTACTGTCACAACTGAGGGCCTGAGCTGACGGGAGGCAGCCTCAGTTGTAGGGGCTGAGATGTACCGGAACCTGGGAGGTTGTATCAGACCCCTGGACATGTAAGTAACATGAATAATAACTGCCCGAAGGCGTGACCACGACAACTTAGATAAAAGTCAATGATGTTTATTATGACAACTCCGCATCACAGCAGCAATAAAAGAAAACGTAAAAGTCAGCAAAGAATAAATACAGTTCCTGAGTACTACAGCATGGCAGGAGCCACAGGGCACTGGTAGTGTGAGATAGTTCTTATGATCTTCTAGATGGAAAGTCCTTACCAGGCCCGGCTGTAGCAATGGAGATAACCCAGGATTGTACCAGCTGGTGTTCCAGGAAGAGCTGGGTTGCTGAAGGTAAAACAGCTGCTGTGGATACTGGCTGGAACCAGACTGTTGTTAGCACGGAGTGGATACTGGCTGGAACCAGTTAACTAATAAATGAACTTTGGGAGCGATGAAATGTGAACTGAAATGTAGAACTTGAGAGCGGAGAAATAATAATTCCGGTGGAGAGTGGTAAAGTGTAGAAAGGACACCGGCCCTTTAAGGGAAGCTGTACTCTGCTGGAAGCTGAGGCTGGAAGCAGGTAGTGTTGTAGCTGGAAACAGATGAATCCACAATGGATTGGAGAGTCAGGCTACACCGCAGGTGGAATGCTGGTGCGGGTCTCTATGGTGGAAGTCTTGAGACAGGAGCTGGAACCTGGAAGACAATCATAGAAGAGAGACAAACAGGAACTAGGTTTGACAACCAAAGCACTGACGTCTTCCTTGCTCAGGTACAGCTTACTTATACCTGCAGCAAGGAAGGGGTTGGCTAGGCAATTATGCAAATCAACAACACAGACAGCAGATTGGTGGAAATGATCAGATGACAGAATCCAAGATGGCTGCGCCCATGCAGACACTTGGAGGGAAGTTTGGTTTGTAATCCATGTGGTCTGGGAAACAGCAATGGCGGCGCCGGCCACCGGAGACAGGAGACGCCAGGCTGACAGATGCACATTCAACCACGCGGGCACAGCGGAGGCCGCGGCTGACGAAAAGACCACTCTGCATGTGGAAACTCAGGAACAGCGGAATCCGGTCCTGGAACGCTGAGCCCGCCCTAGGAGGCATCTGAAGGGTAAGTAATGGCGTCCAGATACCCGGATCGTGACAGATAGTGTCAGTAAGAGAGAGAAAGAGACGGCATCAGGGAGAGGGAGAGAGAGGAGCAAGATAGAGTGTCAGGGATAGGGTGAGAAAGAGAGAGAGAGAGAGAGAGAGAGAGAGAGAGAGAGAGAGAGGAAACAGAAGATACAGGGGCAGATGTATTAACCTGGAGAAGGCAAAAGGAAGTGATAAACCAGTGATATGTACAAGGTGATAAAGGCACCAGCCAATCAGCTCCAATATGTAAATTAACAGTTAAGATATGATTGGCTGCTGCCTTTATCACCTTGCAGATATCACTGGTTTATCACTTCCTTATGCCCTCTCCAGTTTAATACATCTACCCCACAGTACATTACCTGACTACAGCAGAGGTCTCTGATGGGGGCGGGCAGTTCACGGCATTAGGCCCTGGGGGTAGGTGCTATTGGTGGCAGCCATTGTTCCTGTAGGGGGGTAAAGGGGGAGCTATGAGGTGCGGGACTTGTATGCAGCCTGTAACTGGGTGCAGGGGGAAGCAGCCCGGGCCCCATAGCAGCTGCACCCTCAGTAGTTATGCCACTAAATATATCTATATCCGTATTACATTGTCTAATGGATTAAGTTAGTGAGCTAATGGTAATAGCCCTCTTTTCACCAGTGGTTCAGAAGCGAATGATATCTGTGTCTTTGGCATCCATGGTGCTACAGTAATGTACAGACACGTGGTTCCGCCATTTATGATGAATGGGCAACTAGTGAAAGGGATGGCTTCTGTAAAAGAAAAAGAAAAAGTGTGATATTGATGGCATTTGTATTCAGCCAATAGATATTTTTAAAAGAAAAAGAAAAAGTGTGATATTGATGGCATTTGTATTCAGCCAATAGATATCTTTGAAATAATCTGAAGAATACATATACATTGATATTCTCTTATAAATAAGTAATGAATTTATGTTAGCTTGATATTTTTCTATTTTCAGCTGTCACTTTAGCTATTTTAGGGGTAAATTTACTAAGATGGGAGTTCTATTTAAGATGGTATGTTGCCCATACCAACCAATCAAATTCCAGGAATTATCTTCTAGAAGGTGCTAGATAAATGAGAAGTAGAATATGATTGGTTGCTATGGGCAACATCCCATCTTAAATAGAACTCCCATCTTAGAAAATTTACCCCTTAGGGGGACATGTACTAAGCAGTGATAAAAGTGGAGAAGTCAGCCACTGGAGAAGTTGCCCATGGCAACCAATCAGTTGCTCTGTATATTTTGATTGTATGCAAATTCTAAATGTTACATCAATGCTGATTGGTTGCCAAGGGCAACTTCTCCACTGGCTCACTTCTCCACTTTTATCACTGCTTAGTACATGTCCCCCTTAGAGTCTTTTTTCTCATGCAGCAGGAGGTCATACTCATTACCTGATTCTGGGCGGCAAGCATCAAAACATTTCTTAAAAAAGAAGGCAAAACTGAATGACACCAGTGACTCAGCGGCTTCAAAGCAAATGACAATTAGGTCCTTTCAGTTTATTTGCTTAACTCTGCCTAATCTGCGGAAATCCGTATGTTTGCTTATGAATATTTAAATTGCTATTGTATTACAAACTATAAGTGTGATCGCTTTGGAGTATGACTCAAAGCTTTTGGATTGAAGCTTTTGTTCATGCAATTGGCCACGCTGCATCACAAATAGGCTGGTAGCCAATATATTTTTTGGGATGGAATAAACGTTAATTGAAAAAAAAAAATTTGATCGCACAGTTGGTTATTAATCTATAATACTGCCATATTCCCAATGTTATTATAATTCTTATTTCTAGCCCATAATTTTCCACTGTCTGAGGAAATGATCCTTAATATTTTATACAGTATTTTTTATTGGTACATAGGCCCTCATTCCGAGTTGTTCGCTCGCTAGCTGCTTTTAGCAGCATTGCACACGCTAGGCCGCCGCCCTCTGGGAGTGTATCTTAGCATAGCAGAATTGCTAACGAAAGATTAGCAGAACTGCTAATAAATAATTCTTTGCAGTCTCTGAGTAGCTCCGGACCTACTCACAGATTGCGATCAGCTCAGTCCGTTTAGTTCCTGGTTTGACGTCACAAACACGCCCTGCGTTCAGCCAGCCACTCCCCCGTTTCTCCAGACACTCCCGCGTTTTTCCCTGACACGCCTGCGTTTTTTTGCAAACGCCGGGAAAACGCTGAGTTACCACCCAGAAACGCCCCTTTCCTGTCAATCATTTACCGAACAGCAGTGCGACTGAAAAGCGGCGCAGAATCCTCAGCAAATCTGCAAAATTTTTAGTTAAATAACTAAGCGCATGCGCCCTGCGTGCCTTGCGCATGCGCAGTTTGCAACAAATACCAGCATAGCGAAAATCGGCAACAAGCGAACAACTCGGAATGACCCCCATAGTGTATTATGATTTATGTTTGTTGATAAATCTGTTTATCGTATGTGTCAATAGTTGAGAAAGAAATTATGTTCAGGAATAAACCAGATGATAGTGTTTACTGCAATTTACAGGCTTAGCATTCTGATTTAAATTCTGGCTGTTGCATACTGTATGTTCATTTGATAAAGGACACAATAAGTGGCAAGTCTAACAGCTCTTCTTGTATGACCCCTCCTATGTTTAGTCAGATATTACTGAATTATGTTGTTTTCAGTCCTCTCTTTCAAAGACTATAAGCACCATTACTCCGCTATTTAGAGTATTTTGCTAAAATGTCTTTTTTTCCTCTTTAATGGAAATGTACATTGTTAAGTTAAAAATTCTGGCATTATAGGTACATTGAAAGCGGCATATTCTGTTCACAAACTATCTGAACCAGATGTTTAGTAAGCATCCTCTCTTTGGTCAGTGCCACCCAAATAGATTATTGGTTGCTGTTAGTGCTGGCTGATTTTATTTAGTCATTTGAGATACAGTAGTGTCTGCATTGTCTTGCATGTTATAAATATATTCTTTACCACTATTATCTCCTATATAATACGCTGGGTGTGGCTAGGATCTCTCATTGGGTTAGCGCCAAGGAAGATCCTCCCCCTGGTGATGTCAGTGGTCACTTCGCCACGCCCAGTGTTAGCCACACGGTCACTCTGGGCTATTATATAGGAGAGCAGGTCTATCACATAGGGTGTGGCTGCGGGGTAGACAAGCTCACCGGGAACAGATCTTGCCACGGCCAAGCAGTAGGTCAGGCGCCGCATCCAGAGGGGCGATGCCAGGACTACAACTCCCATTGGCCCCCGGGGCAGCGTATGACATCACGCGCTGCAGGCAGCAGCTGAGCAGCTCCGGTCGGCCGGCTTCTCCCCCAGTCAGGGCAGGAGCATCCGGGGAATCCCTGTCAGGACAGCAGCTCCCCGAAGCCACTGGGGCAGGGGAGGAAATGGCAGACTAACCTACGTTCGTGCTGGGGAGGCCGTGCTTCCAGCAGGTGGGTGATGCCCACTCAGCGGTCCCTGGGGTCCATGAGAGCCAGGGGCGTGTGATGTGACAGCTGGACCCACCCCCACACCTTGATAAGGTCGCTCTCATTAGTTGCCTCTCCCGTCACTCACTTTATAGCCGGTTAGTCCTGGAGCCGGCTGCTAGCCGGATTGGATGACTCGGGATGATGAGGCCGTGTTTGGTGTGAAAGGGCGTGGTCAGGGGGAAGTGGCCTGGGGAAACGTCATATGGGTCAGCTGGATGCACCTCACACAGCCCCGCACCCACCCCTCCCCCAACCGCAGCACCACCGCACCTTCCCCCGTCGCACCCCCACAACTGCCCCTCCCGCACCTACGGTGGGTCCAGACTCCCTCCGTCAACCACAGCACCCCCACAACTGCCCTTCCCCCACCACGGCACCACCACAACCGCTCCTCCACCACCCATGGCACCTCAGCAACTGCCCCTACCCCACCCACAACCGCCCCCCAACTGCGGTGACTCAGGACTCTTTCCCCCACCCACGGCACCCCGGGACCCCTCCTCCATCCGAGTCTATCCCACACACCCCACTCCCTCAACCACAGTACCTACTAGGTGATTCATTGTGCTCTGCGTGCGCTGTTCACACCGTCGCAAGTTCATACAGACCCTTAACCAGCGCATGCCATTTGTCCGTGCAATATTCAACCACTCACAAAATTATGATTGGAGGTAATACTCCTTATAAGAAAAATAAGGGTTATGGGGGTATAGCCCCTTGCGACAGTGTGAAGAGCACCCGCAGGGCGCAATGAATCACCTAGTTTAGGTAATATTTAACTTCATTGCTCTGTAAAGGTAAGGTCAAGCCTCCCAAAATAGCTGACAAGATATGCTGCATCAATTAGATTGCTGGCAAGATGTGCTACATACAGTACCTTCGATTAGGGTTGGACTGTCCCACAGGAGTACAGGAACCCCCCCCCCCCCCACGCCCCCTGTCCCGTGTGCCCCACTGCCTGGGGGCCCCTCCTCCTCATCTATGGATAAGGATCCAGAATGTGTGCTTGAATTATACATTACATATATTACTGTATTCTGCACTATGGTGTATTTTCTATAGTGCATTGCTGTTCTTAATCTGGTACATTATGAGGTGTATTCAATTGAAGTCGAAACTGCCGTCTTGTCAGAAAGACGGCAGTTTTCGACTTTTTCAGGTCAGGAGGGGTTCCGACCTATTCAGTCCCCAACTTTTTTATCTGACAAGTCGGGGAATTCGACTTGACGGAAAGCACGTGGATCGGCGGAATAGCTGCCGATGCACGTGCTTCTGACGGAAACGGGGCCAAATCTGACAGGTTTTGGCCCCGTTTCCAACCATCTCAATCCGACTTTAAAAAAAGTCGGATGGAGATGAGGGTGCTGAGAGTAGCGGGGAGACGGGGGAGGGCAGCGGCTACAGCAGCGTAGCCGGAGGATAGGGCACCACCGCTGCTCACGGCAGCATCCATCCGCCTCCAGCAAGCAAGGTCCTGCTTGCTGGAGCAGGGTGGACGCTGCTGTGAGGTTTGGCTTGTTACAGGAGTTCACACATTTTAAATACATGCAGTGCAGTGTAGCCAGAGGATGGGGCACCGCTGCCGCTCATGGCAGCATCCACCCAGCTCCAGCAAGCAAGGTCCCACTTGCCGGAGCCGGGTGGATGCTGCTGTGAGGTCTATCGGCGGTTCCCCATCCCCTGGCTAAGCTGCTGTAGATGCTCCTCTCCCCTGTCTCCCCGCTGCCCTCCCCCTCTCAGCACCTTCATCTCAATCCAACTTTTTAAAGTCAGATTGAGATGGTCATTGAATAGGTCCTATCGGATCCATTTTGACAAATTCATGTCGGAATGGATCCAACTTCAATTGAATATACATATATAAAAAAACAGTATTTACTATATACATTTATCAATGGGTCCAGCCCGTGCACTCTTTAGTGGTTAGGCCAGCCTTTGTGGCAGCTAGCCACACCCCTCTGTAGAGTGGCCACACACCAAAATATGGGCCCCTACCAGTGCATCCCCCCGGTGGGCCCTACATGCTCCAGTCCGACACTGCCTTTGATTAGCAATTAAATAGCTGGCAAGATGTGTTTACATACAGCACAGTACATTTGAGTATCAATTGCAAATAGTTCCTATTTATAGTTCCTACATATATATTCTTTGGGGTCTATGAAATGGCCAATGTATCATGCTTCAAAATACAGTATATAAAGCATGACTAGACCATTAACGGTTTTCGAGAATTTATGCTCAGAACCCTCTCGCCCACTGCATTTCCTCTCAAAATGTTATAGATTTTTGATTGTGAACAAATTCCCGGATCTCCCTAAATATGCCAGGGACTGGGCCCCCGACATACTAATAGATCTGTCAGATGAGGACTGGGAGAAGTGTTTTCAAGCCACCTTTGTAAGTTCCTCAAGTTATTCAGTCCTCGAAACACATTTCAAAGTTCTGTCTCGATGGTACAGATGTCCCCAAACACTGGCTAAAATGTCCCCCAATGTATCAGATAAATGCTGGAGATGCAATACTCAAACAGGTTCCCCGAAGCATATCTGGTGGGACCTCTCTAAACTTCGGCCCTTTTGGGATAAAGTAATTGCAACCTCAAAATTGATAGTGGGTCCGGAGGTCCCCTCTGAGCCAGCCTTTTGGCTTCTTAACTGTGTTACATGGCCCCTGTCGACATATAAAAATTCCCTATTAAAGTTTCTTAATAGCGCAGCCAAAGCGGTCATTCCAGTTCGCTGGAGGTCTACTGAACCTCCAAATATGAGGGAATGGGTTGCTAGAGTAGATTGGTATATGACTATGGAGGATTTGCGGGTGACACCGGAGACACATAGCAGATTCACGACCACTTGGTCCCCTTGGTTGGAATTTAAAACCTCACATGCTTACCTGTCGCTGATGTCCTAACTTGAGCCCTGCACGTCACCTTCTACTTCCGATTCCTAACTATTTTAGTATTGACAATTGGAGACAGATGTTATTACTTTAGCTTCCTAACCTGACTGGACCGGAAGGGTCCACACAGTCACACCCCCCCCCCCCCTCCCCGACCCCTCTTTTCTTGAATCTCTATTTTCCACCCTGTACTCTTTTTTGTTCCTTCTTCTTTATTTCTTTTAATGTTAAGAAATGTTGTATCAAGACAGTTTTTTTTTTAGAGACCGGCTTTCACCTCGAATTAGAGGCAATGACCTAGACATGGAATTGAAGTACTACTGGCCACGATAGCTATGTTAACTGTCTTTGCTCATACCTATCGGATTGTGTTTTTCTGTATTATTAGTTGAAAGATGTATGCTGTCTTCTATAATCTGTTATTACTTTACAAATCAATAAACATTTATTGAAAAAAAATAATAATAATACAGTATATAGCTTTTTGTATCTAGACCTCCAACTGCTAACTTTATCTATTGATGGGTTTGCCATTGTAACTTACAGATGTGTCCTCATACATCTAGCCTTAACCACTTAACTGACATTTTTTTCCAAAAACTGCTCAGAAATTGTTGTATTTTATGAGTGAATTAGGTGAAGAACATGTATTTAAACTTATCCAAAATTATTACAGGTTGAGTATCCCATATCCAAATATTCCGGAATACGGAATATTCCGAAATATGGACTTTTTTGAGTGAGAGTGAGATAGTGAAACCTTTGTTTTTTGATGACTCAATGTACACAAACTTTGTTTAATACACAAAGTTATTAAAAATATTGTATTAAATGACCTTCAAGCTGTGTGTATAAGGTGTATATGAAACATAAAATGAATTGTGTGAATGTACACACACTTTGTTTAATGTACAAAGTTATAAAAAATATTGGCTAAAATGACCTTCAGGCTGTGTGTATAAGGTATATATGAAACATAAATGCATTCTGTGCTTAGACTTGGGTTCCATCGCCATGATATCTCATTATGGTATGCAATTATTCCAAAATACGGAAAAATCCGATATCCAAAATACCTCTGGTCCCAAGCATTTTGGATAAGGGAGACTCAACCTGTATTATTATTATTATTATTTTTATAATTGTAAAAAAAAAATATTTTTTGTCTAACATCAGAACTTATTTTAACAGCCCCCGAAGCCACTAGGTGGGGTCTGGAGGGGGTTAATTTACACTTCCAAAGGGGCTGCTATTGTCTGAAGCCACCGGGTGTGGGGGTCCTGTCATGCTGACTGATTAGCAGTGATTGGCAGCACCTCAAACACCAGGGGCGGGTGCAGGGAGGCATAGGGATAGTCCAGTTCCTCTGAGAGCTGCAGCTGCAAGAAGCTTCTTTTCCCTGCAGTTGTACACGCTGTCTATCTGCCTGGTCACATCCTGTGCGACCAGATCAGATAAGACACTTGCTGGTGTGGTCAAATCAGATGCGACCATGCCAGGCAAGTGGTTAATATGCCACACAGCATGATATGCATGGTGCGAGGGAGCTGCTAGATCCAGTGCTCTATGTCGTTGTCATTTTTGCCAAAAATGCATCTTAGTCGTAACACAATGGGACCAGGTCGCACCTGAAGACTGTGCTAATTAATTTGATAAGTCCTGATAACTCTATGGTCGTGCAGAATAGCAGTGGGAACAGAGATGCTGGCAACAAATTTACGGATTCACAGCAGCAGGCATGTCTCAAAACCAGTACAGTCATGACATGCCTGATATTTTTGCCACCACTCTCCATTTCCTCACACAAATGACCCCTGCTTGTAAATAACTTTGCAAATAAGTTGAGAAACATGGGACCTAGCACTAAAAAGGAATGTTTGGTGCAACTGTAAAATAATAAAGATTGTGAACCTAGCTAGTAATGCCTAGTGTTGGCTAGTTGAAAGTTGGTGGATCCCACGCTCTTTGTCAACCTGATTGTTCCACTGCTAGCCTAGGCTTAAAAGCCTAGTGCCGGTTATGAATTTGCAAGAGGACCACACATTCTTTTTTCAGATTATCCATTTTATTATTTATTAACAGTTTCTTATGTAGTGTAGAAAATTCCGTTGCGCTTTACAATTGGAAATAACAATGATATAACAAAACTGGGTAATAACAAACAGTCTTAGAGTTAGGAAGGCCCTGCTTGCAAGCTTACAATCTATAGGGTAATAGGCATCGATACACAAGGATAGGCGCTATCTATTGCATAGTTGTCCACCAGATTGCAAAGGTTCTTGGTGGGCTGTATGATATGGTTGCACAGAATGATGAACCGGGGTCGGGAGGAAGGGAAAGTGAAGAATGAGAAGACATGTGAGGATATGTGTGGGCTATGCAGAGTGGAAATAATTTGATAGGAAAGTTTATGAAAAATATGTAGGCGGTTCTGGAATTTGATACGCTTGCCTGAAGAGGTGAGTTTTCAGGGAACGCTTGAAGGTTTGGAGACTAGAGGAGAGTCTTCTTGTGCATGGTAGGGCATTCCACAGAGTAGGTGCAGCCCAAAGAAAGTCCTGCAATTATGAGTGGGAGCGAGTAATGGCCCTCATTCCGAGTTGATCGGTCGCAAGGCGAATTTAGCAGAGTTACACACGCTAAGCCGCCGCCTACTGGGAGTGAATCTTAGCTTCTTAAAATTGCGACCGATGTATTCGCAATATTGCGATTACTAACTACTTAGCAGTTTCTGAGTAGCTCCAGACTTACTCTGCCTGTGCGATCATTTCAGTGCTTGTCGTTCCTGGTTGACGTCACAAACACACCCAGCGTTCGCCCAGGCACTCCCACCGTTTCCCCGGCAACTCCTGCGTTTTTTCCGGAAACGGTAGCGTTTTCAGCCACACGCCCCTGAAACGCCGTGTTTCCGCCCAGTAACACCCATTTCCTGTCAATCACATTACGATCGCCGGAGCGAAGAAAAAGCCGTGAGTAAAATTACTTTCTTCATAGTAAAGTTACTTGGCGCAGTCGCAGTGCGAACATTGCGCATGCGTACTAAGCGGATTTTCACTGCGATGCGATGAAAAATACCGAGCGAACAACTCGGAATGAGGGCCAATGAGTATGGATAAGAGAGAAGAGGATGGGTTGGATGATATTTTGAGATAAGCAAAGTGATGTACGTTGGTGTAGTTTGGTTAATGACATTGTATTTTATATTGAATGCGGTAGAATACAGGTAACCAATGGAGGGACTGACAGAGTCTATCTGCAGACGATGAAAGTCTAGCAAGGAAGTTTATCCTCTCAGCTGCATTCAGAATGGATTGTAGTAATGAGAGTCTCATTTTGGGAAGACCAGTTAGGAGACTATTGCAATAATAAATGCAGGACATAATGGGCCTAGCAGCCGTGCAAATGCATAGTCGTAATTTTCAATTTGCAAGTGTGCGAACACGTGTGCAGCCGAGCAGGATGAAAAAGTTTTTTGCAGTTTCTGAGTAGCTTTGGACTTACTCAGCCCTTGCGATCACTTCAGTCTTTTTGGTCCCGGAATTGATGTCAGACACCCGCCCTGCAAACGCTTGGACACGCCTGCATTTTTCCACACTCCCTGAAAATGGTCAGTTGACACCCACAAACGCCCTCTTCCTGTCAATCTCTTTGCAATCGGCTGTGCGAATGGATTCTTCATTAAATTCATTGCCAAGCAATGATCCGCTTTGTACCAGTACGACGCGCCTGAACATTGCGGTGCATATGCATGCGCAGTAGTAACCTGTTCACTGCACTGTGCAAAAATGGCAGCGAGCGATCAACTTGGAATGACCCCCAATGAGAGCATGGATTAGAGTTTTAGCGGTGTCTTGTATAAGGAATGGTCGTATTTTGGTTATGTTTTTTAGATGCATGTAACATGATTTTCAGACAGATTGAATGTGGGGAACAAAGGACAAATCAGTGTCAAGGATGACACCTAGGCAGCGAGCTTGTGGAGTAGGGTTGATTGTCGAGTTTTCAACAGTGATAGAGACATCAGGTTGGTAACTACTATTGGCTGGTGTAAATATAATTAACTCTGTTTTTGAAATATTAAGTATTAAGTTTGAATTGGCGAGATGTCTTCCAAGATGAAATGGAAGAAAGGCATTTAGTAACATGGCCCAGTATAGATAGAGACAAATCAGGGGAGGATAGGTAGAATTGAGTATCATCTGCATGCAGATGATACTGAAATCCAAAAGAGCTGATTAGTTTACCAAGAAATGAGGTATAGATTGAGAACAGCAGAGGACCCAAGACTGAGCCTTGCGGTACTCCAACTGAAAGAGGTAGCGAAGAGGAGGTAGATTCAGAGAAGCGAACACTGAAGGAGCAATTAGATAAGTAGAATAGGAACCAAGAAAGGGATGTGTCTTTAAGACCTAGGGATTGTAGTGTTTGTATGAGAACAGAGTGGTCAACAGTGTCAAAAGCAGCAGATGTAAAAGAATAAAAAGTGTGTAATGGCCTTTAGACTTCGCAGTGACCAAATCATTAACCACTTTTGGCAGTGCTGTTTCTGTGGAGTGTTGGGAACGGAAGCCTGACTGAAGTGGGTCCAATACGTTGTGTGAGTTAAGAAAGTGTGTGAGTCGAATGTAGGCAAGTCTCTCAAGTAGCTTAGAGAGGCTAGGTTGCTGAAAGATGGGGCAGTAGTTTGAGAGAGAGTTAGGGTCAGAAGTCTTTTTTTTTTAAATGGGAGTAATCACTGCATGCTTGAACAGTGAAGGAAAAATACCAGTAGAGCGAGAGAGAGATTACAGATGTTAGTTAAGGTAGGGATGAGCACCGGAGACAGACCTTTACTTATTTGTGAGGGTAAAGGATCAAGAGGAGAGGTAGTAGAGAAGCAGGATGAGAAGAGTGATGATACTTCATCTTCATTTGTGGGATCAAATGAAGAGAGAGTGCCAGAGGGTTCAGACTGAGCAGGTCACTAGCTGATGAAAAGCATACCATTTCATCTCAGATCTTATCAATCTTCTCCTTGAAGTAGGAAGCAAGATATTGATAGTGGCTGGTGGGGTAGGTGAGGGAGGATTTAGAAGTGACTTAAATGTATTAAAGAGTCATTTGGGGTTAGAGGCTTGAGCAGAGATGAGAGGTTAGAAATATGTTTGTTTGGCAGTGTCCAGGGTATTTCGATAAGAGTGGTAGACAGTCTTATATGTGAGGAAGTCGCTTGAAATACGAGATTTACATGACTGACATCTAGGCCTACGTGGAGTGTGATGAGTAGCTGGAGCCACTACATCAAGGGCTATTAATTCAGGTGTGATACAGCCATCTCAGGAGAGGTGAATGCAGAAATACTGTAGATGAAACAGTTGTTGGAGTGAGGTGGAAAGTTCTTGAAGATTAATTGTGTTAATATTTCTGCGGGTTTGAGGAGGATTGGAGGACTTCAGCAACATGGAGTTTGAATTAATGGAAGAGAGCATGCAGGTGATAAGGTTGTGATCTGAGAGAGGTAAAGGAGTGTTAGTGAGTTCAGAAACAGATCATAGTCTGTTGAATACTAGATCAAGGCAGTTGCCCTCCTGTTGAGTAGAGGAGTCAGTCCATTAGGAGAAGCCGAGAGAGGAGGTTAGAGAGTATGTATTTTTTTAACAAAAGCGTTTGGAGAATTCTGAAGCTAACATAGGAATCTGTGCAGCATTTCACACAGAATGCCTGTCAATGGCAAATCATTATTTGGGGCATTTTCTGTAGGGCTGATGTTCTCAAATGCGGTCTTCAAGGCACCCCAACAGTCCAGGTTTTAAGTATATTGATGGTTAAATCAAATTTACTGAGGTACTCTACTTATTAAGTCACCTGTGGCCAAGCATAATTATACTTAAAACCTGGACCTTTGGGGTGTCTTGAGGATCACGTTTAAGAACCTCTGCTGTAGGGGTTGTGGCAGTTTCAACTCCACCACTTAGTAAATCTGGTAGTTTCTATACTTTTAATGAGGGAAAATCAGGTCAGTAATTTCTGTTCTAAAATATAGTTTCTCACCAGGAAATCAAATCCAACATTTAGTAAATTTCCACTACAGACTAGTTTTGTCCAAAACAACTTTTCCCACCACAATACTGGCAAAACAGTTTTGCTACAATGGCATGTTGATGGTCTTAGAAATTTTAAATTACTGAAATGCTGCTTCCAGCTCAAAGATATGTAAATACATTCCTGGTGCAAATATACAAAACTACTGTAAGATTTTTCTTATTTTCCAGCTGTCTAAAAACATACATATATATATATATATATATATATATTTTCCATGTGAAAATAGTCTAAGTTCTGCAATCTGTTCTTCTTACCTACTGCCCAATTAAAATTATTATGCAGTAGACTCCCAGCTAGAAATACAGTATAAATAAAACACTTGCCTGACGAAAGAAATATATGATTAATGCTATGTGAAGTATGCTATTGATGGCTCATCGGTACAGGCATTTTTATAACAAGGTGACAACGTTGAATAGACATGTTATATTTTCTTAAGCCTTTATGGAAGGCATTTTCAAATGTTGTGCTACAGTATGTCACTGCAGTAATGTTGCATTTAGCAATCCATTTTGATTGAAACATTATACTAATAACACATTTCAAAAACCTTCTTGTCAAACCACAACCACCTATTAAACTGTCTGTATAACTGTCTTCTCCGATTAGAATAACTGGAAAATGTGGTTTCTTGCAGTTCTAGGTGTTTTCACTAAGCAATAAATATATTCATTAGGTTTAAGAAATACAAAAGATGTATGTTAATTTATTAAGTACAAGTGCATTAACCACGCAATGAATAAAATTACTTATGACTTAATGCTTAACCCGCTCTTTGAAAAGGTAAATGGTACTTATTGCATTCAAAGATACAGTATACACACACAAAATAAGGGCTCTCTTTATTATTGCTCTCATGTTAACTTTGCGGTGTTTAGAAACTTCCAGTGGGCAGTACATTCAAGATGGCAGGGTTTTATTAAATTTCTATATCTGATATTCCTATCAAATCACAGTTCATTTATCCATTATCTGACCATGATTAGTTACTGTACCTGGACATGATTGAGCAGGCTCACCATTTCCATTCCAGTGTCTGACCCTGTCCTCATACCTTTCTCCATCCACATCATCCAAGCTGTGCTTTGTCCATCTAGTATACAAGTGGCTGTGCTATGTCCATTAAGTGGCTGTGAAGTGCTCATATACAAGTAACTGTGCTGTGTCCATCTACGTGCTGTGCCCAGTCCCTTTAGCCTAATTCCGTCACACAATGGTGTTGCACTGACTCCACAGGCCATGCCCCACTCACTACGTTCACAGTGTGACTCCATATTGGCCAATGCCAAAAAATAAAAAAATAAATTAAAAAAAGGTAAAAAGTAAAGTTTGTACAACCTGTGTGCGCCGTACCCCAGTGCGCTTGTTCACATACATGTAAAAGCGGTTTGACTCCATGCAGTGTGAGCCAAGCTGCCAGTTTAAAAAAGAATAGGAAAAGATGCTGCATAATTTGTTTGTACTGTTCTGTACACTCTACCCCAGTAAGCCCTGTATCCCAGTGCTCTTTGTAGCCTTCACGTACATAAAAAAGCAGTCTGACTCCATGCAGTGTAAGATGAGCAGCCAGTTAAAATGTATATATATATATATATATATATATATATATACAGCATAGATGGAGCATATGAGTGTGCTCCAGGCACTGAAGGCACCCCCCGGAGCAGACCTTCAGTTACTTGAATGTAGCAATGACTGTCGGCCAGGATCAACCCACGTGCAGCCTTCTTTGCAGTCCCCCTCCTCCCCGGCAGCAGTAGATGCATTATGCCAGGGGTGGCCAACCAGTCAGAAACAAAGAGCCAAAAAATCTTGTTAGGCACGTCAAAGAGCTGACATAAAGCCACAGGCGCACATGCAAAAATGGGGTGTGGCCTTGTGCCTGCTAGGCCACGCCTCTGGTATAAAATACATTTAAAAAGACAGATCCACAAAATAAATTTTTAAAGCCAGATCCAACATAAAATACATTTAAAAAGCCACTTCCACACACCCTACTGTGTCACTTCAGCCAGCTACCTCATGTGTCACTCCTGCTAGCACACTCATACAGTATGTCACTACAGCCAGCTCCCCCATGAGTCACTCCTGCCAGCACTCTCCTGTGTCACTCCTGCCAGGACCCTCATGTGTCACTAAAGCCCCCCCCCCCCCCCCCCGAAAATACACCTCGTGCCATTGCAGCAGCCCCTTATGTGTCCTCTGTTTGCCAGTGGGTGTCTCACCTCTAGTATCTGGCTCTCTCAGTTCTCAGTCTCCGTAGTGCTGCTGCTGCTGCCTGTCTGTACTGCAGCAGTTTCTGGATCTGTTGTGGTCACGTGACTTCGAGTGTCGGGAGCCACATTTGAATAAAGAAAGAGCCGCATGAGGCTCAAGAGCCACAGGTTGGCCACCGCTGCATTATGCCATGCATGCACAGGTCTCCAGGAACATGACGCCCTACGCCTTGTTCTTGGGGACATGTCCAGTGCGCATGCGCAAATCACTTTCTAAATGGCCACGGTGGCCATTTTCCGAGTGATTTCTGTCCGCAGTGAAGGGCCGTCATCACGGGACTCTGGAGGGGTCTGGCTGAGACCTGGAAATTTGCTGGTTTAAAGACCCAACAATTTCCCGAGAATAGGGGTATTATTATTATTTGACTGAAGTCATTTAAGGATTAAACCACTTTAAGGGACCCTGCAAGAAAAGAGAAGACTCTGCTTTTATATGATGTGAGTGTCTGATATAGACAAGTAATAACATCTATCATGTATGTATTATTTGTAACATATTGATTTGTAATCCTAAAGAAAGTTTCCAAAACTTTTCACAAAGTTTATGGCTGGCATTTAGATTTCATTTTTAGAACTTCTACTTTATTCAATACTCGCAAATATGCCAAAAGTCTGGTCTTTATAAAATGACATTTCCGATGTCTTTTATACTGTATCCAGCACTATAATAATTACGGGATCAGTATGTAAAGCCAGTGGGCGGGATCCCGGCCATCAGTATACCGACAGTGGCATCCTGACCACTGGTATGCCGGCAATGGGTAGAGTGCTAGAAAGCCCCTTGTGGGCACAGTGGCTTGCTGAACTCACCACAGGATTTATTCTCCCTCTATGGGTGTCGTGGACACACATAGAGGGAGGAAATCCTGTGGCAACGGGATTCCGGCATTCTAATTTCACCGCCAGTTGGGATTCTGGCATCGGCATTGCAATGTCCGGGATCCTGACTACCGGTATGGTGCCCGCTTCCCATAATTACAATGGATTGTGACGCTCTTGGCTAAGCAATAATAGGAATGTATCTCCTAGTACAGTAGGATAAAGATGTATTAATGATCTCTCTGTGTTATACATTTCATTTATAAGTCATTAACAAGTACTTCTAAACACTGATTTATTAGTTAAAAATATGAAAGAGTCTGTCTGTGCAATTATTTACTAAACCTGGTAGAGATTTAAAGGCCGTCATCAAAATTTCAGCATATCAAACTTAAAGGGCACAAACTTGGAAAGAGAATTATATAGTGAACATGAACACATGGATGGGGTTAATTAATGATATTTTGACTTACTGAAACCTTGTTACCCGCTATGTTAAATCACCGACAGGCTGGTGCCACCACTGTGCAGGAAATTAATGCATTTAGTCTCTGACATTGATTTCTGCTTTCTGATCAGCTGCTGGACTGAAAGGAAAAATTAAGCTTATTGTTGTTAAGTGGCCCAACAGATGTTACGTGACCTACAGTTTACAGGCAGAATATATACAGAAACAGTTTACAGGCAGAATATATATACTGTAACACAGAAAATACAGATAATAATAATAATAATAATAATAATAATAATTATTATTATTATTATTATTATTATTATCATTATTACTCCCACACTCCAAACACATACTAGTAGGTTAATTGGATTCTGACAAAAATTAACCTTAGAGATTACAGTATTCGTTTGTGTGGAACTTTAGACAGCAAGCTCCAATGGGGCAGGGACAGATGTTGCTGACAAATATGCTCTGTGATGCTATGTAAATAAAATATAAAATAATAATAATAATAATAATAATAATAATAATAATGTGCTATTTGGATTTACAGAAATCCCAATCCACCTAACTTTGTGGATCTGAACCTAACCAAAACCCAATCCGGATCCCCAGGGGATCGAATCTTTGCATGGTTCAGAATTCATATTTTAAATCCAAATTTGGGGTTTTGGATTGCAAAAATTACATGATTTTAACTGTTTTTATAAAAATAATTATCAGTTTTATCAACGATTATCAGTTTATTTTTATTTTATTTTTATTTTTAGCAATTTCAGAACAAGCCAAAATCCAAATCTAAACGAAA
Source organism: Pseudophryne corroboree (assembly GCF_028390025.1). Classification (NCBI taxonomy): domain Eukaryota; kingdom Metazoa; phylum Chordata; class Amphibia; order Anura; family Myobatrachidae; genus Pseudophryne; species Pseudophryne corroboree. The sequence continues at coordinate 31,615,594 of NC_086455.1, forward strand.
ACACTTGAGGGTAGTTTTGCCAAAACCAAAACATGGTGAAAAACCAAAACACATTTCTGAATAATAATAATAATAATAATAATAATAATAGTAATAATAATCATCATCATAACTACAGTCATATTGGTAATAAAAAATATGTAAAATAATATTCATATTAATAGTCAAAGCTATTTTTCTCTGGTTAGCTCAGTTCTTTTTGAGAATATGCAGGCGTGAAATTTTAATTAATGTATTTTCCAAGCAAATTTTTCTCACATCTAGATAGTCCTATCTTCTGTAATGTAAATATATACTCAGCCGCTGACATTCTTCTTCCTCACATTTGTACCATATGCGCAGGTAGTAAAATTGACATATAATGCTATACTGTGATGCAAATGCCATATCCTTGTTTAAGATTGCATTAATGCATCTTTGATAGAGGTCATCAGAATAATATGAATGATACACATATTGAAATGTCACTGTCTCCAGGCAAGAAGAGACACTATTTCCATTTGTGGTTACAGATAAATTTGAGTTTATTTCATTTTAACTTTTAAAGTGTGTGTGATGTGATACATTATAAATATGAGTAATATTGGGTAGACTTTAAAATGTTTCCTTTTTTTCAAATACTGACAGAATTATAGGGATCCAAGTTGAGCACAAGTGGCAATGTTACTGATAATTAGTAATGAGCGGGTTCGGTTTCTCGGAAACCGACCCACCCGAACTTCAGCCTTTTTACACGGGTCCGAGCCGTGCTCGGATTCTCCCGTGTGGCTCGGGTAAACCGAGCGCGCCCGAACGTCATCATCCCGCTGTCGGATTCTCGCGAGATTCGGATTCTATATAAGCAGCCGCGCGTCGCCGCCATTTTCACACGTGCATTGAGATTGATAGGGAGAGGACGTGGCTGGCGTCCTCTCCGTTACAGTAGAAAAGACTGAGTGACTTAGTTATAATTGTGGGGAGGATTGGGGACGGGGAGCAGCTGTTAGGGAGTACAGTGCAGGGTTTTGATTATAATACCACCAGTGAGTTTAATCCGTTGTTTCTCTGCCTGAAAAAAACGCTCCACCATATCTGTTCTCACTCAGTGTGCTGCACTGCTGCATGATATATCTGTGCTGAGTGCACTGCTCACACTGCCTAATTGTGGGGACTGGGGAGCAGTTATAGCAGGAGTACAGTGCACAGTTTTGCTGACAGTGACCACCAGTCCAGTATACGTTTGTCTGCCTGAAAAACACTCCTGTGGTGGCTTTTTTCTTCTTCATACTTCTAGTTTAGCAGTCTGCTGACAGTGTCCACCAGGTCCGTTATTATTATACAGTATATTATATATATATATAGCAGTACGGTAGGCCACGGCTGTACCTACCTCTGTGTCATCAGTGCACTCGTCGTCCATAAGTAATATAATACTATACTATCCATCCATCTACATTGTATACCTGTGGTGGTTTTTTTTTCTTCATACCAGTTTAGCAGTCTGCTGACAGTGTCCACCAGGTCCGTTATTATTATACAGTATATTATATATATATATAGCAGTACGGTAGGCCACGGCTGTACCTACCTCTGTGTCGTCAGTGCACTCGTCCTCCATAAGTAATATAATACTATACTATCTATCCATCTACATTGTATACCTGTGGTGGCTTTTTTTTTCTTCATACTAGTTTAGCAGTCTGCTGACAGTGTCCACCAGGTCCGTTATTATTATACAGTATATTTTATATATATATATATATATATATATATAGCAGTACTGTAGGCCACGGCTGTACCTACCTCTGTGTCGTCAGTGCACTCGTCGTCCATAAGTAATATAATACTATACTATCCATCCATCTACATTGTATACCTGTGGTGGTTTTTTTTTTCTTCATACTAGTTTAGCAGTCTGCTGACAGTGTCCACCAGGTCCGTTATTATTATACAGTATATTATATATATATATAGCAGTACGGTAGGCCACGGCTGTACCTACCTCTGTGTCATCAGTGCACTCGTCGTCCATAAGTAATATAATACTATACTATCCATCCATCTACATTGTATACCTGTGGTGGTTTTTTTTCTTCATACTAGTTTAGCAGTCTGCTGACAGTGTCCACCAGGTCCGTTATTATTATACAGTATATTATATATATATATAGCAGTACGGTAGGCCACGGCTGTACCTACCTCTGTGTCGTCAGTGCACTCGTCCTCCATAAGCAATATAATACTATACTATCCATCCATCTACATTGTATACCTGTGGTGGCTTTTTTTTTCTTCATACTAGTTTAGCAGTCTGCTGACAGTGTCCACCAGGTCCGTTATTATTATACAGTATATTTTATATATATATATATATATATATATATATAGCAGTACGGTAGGCCACGGCTGTACCTACCTCTGTGTCGTCAGTGCACTCGTCGTCCATAAGTAATATAATACTATACTATCCATCCATCTACATTGTATACCTGTGGTGGGTTTTTTTTTCTTCATACTAGTTTAGCAGTCGGCTGACAGTGTCCACCAGGTCCGTTATTATTATACAGTATATTATATATATATATATATATATAGCAGTACGGTAGGCCACGGCTGTACCTACCTCTGTGTCGTCAGTGCACTCGTCCTCCATAAGTAATATAATACTATACTATCCATCCATCTACATTGTATACCTGTGGTGGCTTTTTTTTTCTTCATACTAGTTTAGCAGTCTGCTGACAGTGTCCACCAGGTCCGTTATTATTATACAGTATATTATATATATATATATAGCAGTACGGTAGGCCACGGCTGTACCTACCTCTGTGTCGTCAGTGCACTCGTCGTCCATAAGTAATATAATACTATACTATCCATCCATCTACATTGTATACCTGTGGTGGTTTTTTTTTCTTCATACTAGTTTAGCAGTCTGCTGACAGTGTCCACCAGGTCCGTTATTATTATACAGTATATTATATATATATATATAGCAGTACGGTAGGCCACGGCTGTACCTACCTCTGTGTCGTCAGTGCACTCGTCCTCCATAAGTAATATAATACTATACTATCCATCCATCTACATTGTATACCTGTGGTGGCTTTTTTTTTCTTCATACTACTAGTTTAGCAGTCTGCTGACAGTGTCCACCAGGTCCGTTATTATTATACAGTATATTATATATATATATAGCAGTACGGTAGGCCATGGCTGTACCTACCTCTGTGTCATCAGTGCACTCGTCGTCCATAAGTAATATAATACTATACTATCCATCCATCTACATTGTATACCTGTGGTGTTTTTTTTTCTTCATACTAGTTTAGCAGTCTGCTGACAGTGTCCACCAGGTCCGTTATTATTATACAGTATATTATATATATATATATATATAGCAGTACGGTAGGCCATGGCTGTACCTACCTCTGTGTCGTCAGTGCACTCGTCCTCCATAAGCAATATAATACTATACTATCCATCCATCTACATTGTATACCTGTGGTGGCTTTTTTTTTCTTCATACTAGTTTAGCAGTCTGCTGACAGTGTCCACCAGGTCCGTTATTATTATACAGTATATTTTATATATATATATATATATATATATATATAGCAGTACGGTAGGCCACGGCTGTACCTACCTCTGTGTCGTCAGTGCACTCGTCGTCCATAAGTAATATAATACTATACTATCCATCCATCTACATTGTATACCTGTGGTGGTTTTTTTTTTCTTCATACTAGTTTAGCAGTCGGCTGACAGTGTCCACCAGGTCCGTTATTATTATACAGTATATTATATATATATATAGCAGTACGGTAGGCCACGGCTGTACCTACCTCTGTGTCGTCAGTGCACTCGTCCTCCATAAGTAATATAATACTATACTATCCATCCATCTACATTGTATACCTGTGGTGGCTTTTTTTTTCTTCATACTAGTTTAGCAGTCTGCTGACAGTGTCCACCAGGTCCGTTATTATTATACAGTATATTATATATATATATATAGCAGTACGGTAGGCCACGGCTGTACCTACCTCTGTGTCGTCAGTGCACTCGTCGTCCATAAGTAATATAATACTATACTATCCATCCATCTACATTGTATACCTGTGGTGGGTTTTTTTTCTTCATACTAGTTTAGCAGTCTGCTGACAGTGTCCACCAGGTCCGTTATTATTATACAGTATATTATATATATATATATATAGCAGTACGGTAGGCCACGGCTGTACCTACCTCTGTGTCGTCAGTGCACTCGTCCTCCATAAGTAATATAATACTATACTATCCATCCATCTACATTGTATACCTGTGGTGGCTTTTAGTTGTGCGCATTAAAATATGGAGAACAAAAATGTGGAGGTTAAAAAAATAGGGAAAGATCAAGATCCACTTCCACCTCGTGCTGAAGCTGCTGCCACTAGTCATGGCCGAGACGATGAAATGCCATCAACGTCGTCTGCCAAGGCCGATGCCCAATGTCATAGTACAGAGCATGTAAAATCCAAAACACAAAAGATCAGTAAAATGACCCAAAAATCTAAATTAAAAGCGTCTGAGGAGAAGCGTAAACTTGCCAATATGCCATTTACGACACGGAGTGGCAAGGAACGGCTGAGGCCCTGGCCTATGTTCACGGCTAGTGGTTCAGCTTCACATGAGGATGGAAGCACTCATCCTGTCGCTAGAAAAAAGAAAAGACTTAAGCTGGCAAAAGCACAGCAAAGAACTGTGCGTTCTTCTAAATCACAAATCCCCAAGGAGAGTCCAATTGTGTCGGTTGCGATGCTGACCTTCCCAACACTGGACGGGAAGAGCTTGCGCCTTCCACCATTTGCACGCCCCCTGCAAGTGCTGGAAGGAGCACCCGCAGTCCAGTTCCTGATAGTCAAATTGAAGATGTCAGTGTTGAAGTACACCAGGATGAGGATATGGATGTTGCTGGCGCTGGGGAGGAAATTGACAAGGAGGATTCTGATGGTGAGGTGGTTTGTTTAAGTCAGGCACCCGGGGAGACACCTGTTGTCCATGGGAGGAATATGGCCATTGACATGCCTGGTCAAAATACAAAAAAAATCAGCTCTTCAGTGTGGAATTATTTCAACAGAAATGCGGACAACTGGTGTCAAGCCGTGTGTTGCCTTTGTCAAGCTGTAATAAGTAGGGGTAAGGACGTTAACCACCTCTGAACATCCTCCCTTATACGTCACCTGCAGCGCATTCATAATAAGTCAGTGACAAGTTCAAAAACTTTGGGCGACAGCGGAAGCAGTCCACTGACCAGTAAATCCCTTCCTCTTGTAACCAAGCTCCCGCAAACCACACCACCAACTCCCTCAGTGTCAATTTCCTCCTTACCCAGGAAAGCCAATAGTCCTGCAGGCCATGTCACTGGCAAGTCTGATGAGTCCTCTCCTGCCTGTGATTCCTCCGATGCATCCTTGAGTGTAACGCCTACTGCTGCTGGCGCTGCTGTTGTTGCTGCTGGGAGTCGATCGTCATCCCAGAGGGGAAGTCGGAAGACCACTTGTACTACTTCCAGTAAGCAATTGACTGTCCAACAGTCCTTTGCGAGGAAGATGAAATATCACAGCAGTCATCCTGTTGCAAAGCGGATAACTCAGGCCTTGACAACTATGTTGGTGTTAGACGTGCGTCCAGTATCCGCCATTAGTTCACGGGGAACTAGAGAATTGCTTGAGGTAGTGTGCCCCCGTTACCAAATACCATCTAGGTTCCACTTCTCTAGGCAGGCGATACCGAGAATGCACATGGACGTCAGAAAAAGAGTCACCAGTGTCCTAAAAAATGCAGTTGTACCCAATGTCCACTTAACCACGGACATGTGGACAAGTGGAGCAGGGCAGACTCAGGACTATATGACTGTGACAGCCCACTGGGTAGATGTATTGCCTCCTGCTGCAAGAACAGCAGCGGCGGCACCAGTAGCAGCATCTCGCAAACGCCAACTAGTTCCTAGGCAGGCTACGCTTTGTATCACCGCTTTCCAGAATACGCACACAGCTGAAAACCTCTTACGGCAACTGAGGAAGATCATCGCAGAATGGCTTACCCCAATTGGACTCTCCTGGGGATTTGTGGCATCGGACAACGCCAGCAATATTGTGCGTGCATTACATCTGGGCAAATTCCAGCACGTCCCATGTTTTGCACATACCTTGAATTTGGTGGTGCAGAATTATTTAAAAAACGACAGGGGCATGCAAGAGATGCTGTCGGTGGCCAGAAGAATTGCGGGCCACTTTCGGCGTACAGGCACCGTGTACAGAAGACTGGAGCACCACCAAAAACACCTGAACCTGCCCTGCCATCATCTGAAGCAAGAGGTGGTAACGAGGTGGAATTAAACCCTCTATATGCTTCAGAGGATGGAGGAGCAGCAAAAGGCCATTCAAGCCTATACATCTGGCCACGATATAGGCAAAGGAGGTGGAATGCACCTGTCTCAAGCGCAGTGGAGAATGATTTCAACGTTGTGCAAGGTTCTGCAACCTCTTGAACTTGCCACACGTGAAGTCAGTTCAGACACTGCCAGCCTGAGTCAGGTCATTCCCCTCATCAGGCTTTTGCAGCTGGAGGCATTGAAGGAGGAGCTAAAACAGAGCGATTCCGCTAGGCATGTGGGACTTGTGGATGGAGCCCTTCATTCGCTTAACCAGGATTCATGGGTGGTCAATCTGTTGAAATCAGAGCACTACATTTTGGCCACCGTGCTCGATCCTAGATTTAAAACCTATGTTGTATCTCTCTTTCCGGCAGACACAAGTTTGCAGAGGTTCAAAGACCTGCTGGTGAGAAAATTGTCAAGTCAAGCGGAACGTGACCCGTCAACATCTCCTCCTTCACATTCTCCCGCAACTGGGGGTGCGAGGAAAAGGCTACGAATTCCGAGCCCACCCGCTGGCGGTGATACAGGGCAGTCTGGAGCGAGTGCTGACATCTGGTCCGGACTGAAGGACCTGCCAACGATTACTGACATGTTGTCTACTGTCACTGCATATGATTCTGTCACCATTGAAAGAATGGTGGAGGATTATATGAGTGACCGCATCCAAGTAGGCACCTCAGACAGTCCGTACGTATACTGGCAGGAAAAAGAGGCAATTTGGAGGCCCTTGCAGAAACTGGCTTTATTCTACCTAAGTTGCCCTCCCTCCAGTGTGTACTCCGAAAGAGTGTTTAGTGCCCCCGCTCACCTTGTCAGCAATCGGCGTACGAGGTTACTTCCAGAAAATGTGGAGAAGATGATGTTCATTAAAATGAATTATAATCAATTCCTCCGTGGAGACATTCACCAGCAGCAATTGCCTCCAGAAAGTACACGGGGACCTGAGATGGTGGATTCCAGTGGGGACGAATTAATAATCTGTGAGGAGGGGGATGTACACAGTGAAAGGGGTGATGAATCGGACGATGATGATGAGGTGGACATCTTGCCTCTGTAGAGCCAGTTTGTGCAAGGAGAGATTGATTGCTTCTTTTTTGGTGGGGGCCCAAACCAACCAGTCATTTCAGTCACAGTCGTGTGGCAGACCCTGTCGCTGAAATGATGGGTTCGTTAAAGTGTGCATGTCCTGTTTATACAACATAAGGGTGGGTGGGAGGGCCCAAGGACAATTCCATCTTGCACCTCATTTTTCTTTGCGTCATGTGCTGTTTGGGGAGTATTTTTTTTGATGCGCCATCCTGCGTGACACTGCAGTGCCACTCCTAGATGGGCCAGGTGTTTGTGTCGGCCACTTGGGTCGCTTATCTTAGTCACACAGCTACCTCATTGCGCCTCTTTTTTTCTTTGCGTCATGTGCTGTTTGGGGAGTATTTTTTTGAAGGGCCATCCTGCGTGACACTGCAGTGCCACTCCTAGATGGGCCAGGTGTTTGTGTCGGCCACTTGGGTCGCTTATCTTAGTCACACAGCTACCTCATTGCGCCTCTTTTTTTCTTTGCGTCATGTGCTGTTTGGGGAGTATTTTTTTGAAGGGCCATCCTGCGTGACACTGCAGTGCCACTCCTAGATGGGCCAGGTGTTTGTGTCGGCCACTTGGGTCGCTTATCTTAGTCACACAGCTACCTCATTGCGCCTCTTTTTTTCTTTGCCTCATGTGCTGTTTGGGGAGTATTTTTTTGAAGTGCCATTCTGCGTGACACTGCAGTGCCACTCCTAGATGGGCCAGGTGTTTGTGTCGGCCACTTGGGTCGCTTTTCTTAGTCACACAGCTACCTCATTGCGCCTCTTTTTTTTCTTTGCATCATGTGCTGTTTGGGGAGTATTTTTTTGAAGGGCCATCCTGCGTGACACTGCAGTGCCACTCCTAGATGGGCCAGGTGTTTGTGTCGGCCACTTGGGTCGCTGAGCTTAGTCACACAGCTACCTCATTGCACCTCTTTTTTTCTTTGCGTCATGTGCTGTTTGGGGAGTATTTTTTTGAAGGGCCATCCTGCGTGACACTGCAGTGCCACTCCTAGATGGGCCAGGTGTTTGTGTCGGCCACTTGTGTCGCTTAGCTTAGTCACACAGCGACCTTGGTGCGCCTCTTTTTTTCTTTGCGTCATGTGCTGTTTGGGGAGTATTTTTTTCAAGTGCCATCCTGTCTGACACTGCAGTGCCACTCCTAGATGGGCCAGGTGTTTGTGTCGGCCACTTGGGTCGCTTAGCTTAGTCACACAGCTACCTCGATGCAAATTTTAGGACTAAAAATAATATTGTGAGGTGTGAGGTGTTCAGAATAGACTGAAAATGAGTGGAAATTATGGTTATTGAGGATAATAATACTTTGGGATCAAAATGACCCCCAAATTCTTTGATTTAAGCTGTTTTTGAGGGTTTTTTGAAAAAAACACCCGAATCCAAAACACACCCGAATCCGACAAAAATTTTTCGGTGAGGTTTTGCCAAAACGCGTCCGAATCCAAAACACGGCCGCGGAACCGAACCCAAAACCAAAACACAAAACCCGAAAAATTTCCGGTGCACATCACTACTGATAATATAAGCAAATTCCTCTGTTAAGTTGTGTTTAGCCCAGGAGCCAGATTGATGTCAAAGAATGATTAGATCATTTCGAGAAATTGAACAGTCAGATAACCACTGTCTATGATTGGTCATCTAACAAGCAGAACTTTATCATTTGTAATGATGTCTGCAAAGTCCTTCATTTAAGAAAATAAATAATTAGAGATGAGCGGGCTCAGTTTTCCAAGATCTGGGCCCATCGATTTGGGATCTGAGGGAATCTGAGGTCTGGCTCAGGAATTCTGCAGTGGCTCGGATTCCAAAATGAGGCAAAACATCATCTTTCTGGCGATGGATCTCGCGTGTTTTGGATTTGTCTGAAGAACCTCCTGCTGGAATTCGGGTGCCATTTCCCAGCGGACGCCAGTCTGAGAGCACAGCCACTAGACTGCTAGGGCAAATATCAACAATATTATCTGCCTTACTGGAGCACTGGACACAGTCCTGAGCTTTAAGGGCAGCATTACTTATTTTTATTTTAATGTCATTATTTGTTTTTCTACCATAACAGACACTCACACTGCAATGCAGGCCAAAGCTCCTAATACAGGGGCAACATTAACCCCCAGTGCACAGTACACACTGGTGTTTTTGGCACTACCTACATTGCAGCCCAGAGCTACTAAGGGCAGCATTATTTATTTTTATTTAAACACCATTATTTTTATTCCAACCATAATATTAACCCTCTTTTTTGTTGGTGCACAGTCAGTCACAATAGTGCTGTAAGCCTGCAGTGCATCCCAGAGCTCTTAATACAGGGGCAACATCAACCTTTGGTGCACACTGGTGTTTTTTCTCACTGCCTATATTGCAGCCCAGAGCTCCTAATACAGGGCAGCATTAATCCTTTATTGGTGCACAGTGCATGCTGGTGGCTGTAAATGCTTTCAGTGAAGGTGGAAAAACAGAAAAGAGAAAAAAAAACACATTTTGTACAACTTTTGCATTTAATAAATGCCAATATGTGCTGTGCCCCACTGCATTAATAAATATAAGCACTGTGAGTTGTCATTTGTGAAAAAAATAGAAAAGTTGGTTTTATGTACAATTTGTGCCCCACTGCATTAATAAATATAAGCACTCCTTGTTACAAGCATTATGTGGTATCTTAAGCTGGCACTTCAGTTAACTTGTTCATTAAAAGAGGCACACAAAGTGTCTTGTAACGTACGGGTTTAATGAGGTATGTGGTTTGATTAATTATATTTACATTTAAATTTCAACAACTGTGGGGTAAATTTACTAAGATGGGAGTTCTATTTAAGATGGGATGTTGCCAATAGCAACCAATCAGATTCCAGGTATTATCTTCTAGAAGGTGCTAGATAAATAAGAAGTAGAATCTGATTGGTTGCTATGGGCAACATCCCATCTTGAATAGAACTCCCATCTTAGTAAATTTACCCCTGTGTTTTGGTAAAAAGGAGAGTTATTGCTAATAATGGACACTAACTTATTAATCATTCAATGGAGCTGTATATTGTATAACAATTCAGCTGTAGTGATGCATGGGAAAGAGATGGTTGCTGATAATTATTGTCTAAATATAAAAAGAGACAAGCATATCACAAAAGTATAAAAGATTTTATCGAGGCATTAATGAAATGGAATGTGCACAAAAGAACTCCACCTGTAATACAAAGAAAAGTAAAAATCTAATTCAACTCTTTATTGAAAAATGTTCTTCTTTCTAAATCCAACAACCCAGACTTCAGGGATGCATTATGAAATGTAAAGTGTCCTTGGAAAAATGTCAGAGAGTGACCCATATGGTAGGTAAATGTATGTGGGTGTGGTATTGAATGTCGATAGTAACTAGGTCGACAATGTCTAGGTCGACCACTATTGGTCGACAGTAACTAGGTCGACAGGGTGTCTAGATCGACAGGGTCTTTAGGTCGACATGTTCTAGGTCGACAGGTCAAAAGGTCGACATGAGTTTTTAATGTTATTTTGGTGTAGTTTTCTTCGTAGAGTGACCGGGAACCCCAATTAGTGCACCGCGTCCCCTCGCATGGCTCGCTTCGCTCACCATGCTTCGGGCATGGTGCCTTCGCTCCATTACCGCTTCGCTCGGCACAGATTACCGTTCCAATCGTGGTCCATGTGGATCGTGAAGTATGAAAAGGTTAAAAAAAGATTTTTTTTTTAAAAACTCATGTTGAGCTTTTGACCAGTCGACCTAGAACATGTCGACCTAAAGTCCCTGTTGACCTAGACACCATGTTGACCTAGTTACTGTCGACCAATAGTGGTCAACCTAGACATTGTCGACCTAGTTACTGTCGACTTTCAGTCCGGATCCCCATGTATGTATGTACAATTTGTAAGGCCCTCCATTGAGCGTCTGTTTGTGCTCGGGAACCATCTGAAATCAGTCATCTCTCCCCTCCTGGATAATGGAAGATGGATGCAGTCAATGGGCCAAATGTTATAACCTGTGAGTTGTGTGAGCCAGTGTGATCCTAGGTAGTCAATGGAGTCCAAGTGACAATTTGTTTGAAGGCAAAACTAGTTTAGTTTTTTCTTAAAAATAAGTGCCAACCATTACAAGAGCTGGATAATCCAGTATGTGATTTAAGCTCTTGAGGGCTCAGTGACTCCTGGGAGCCCCATTTGCCACAACTTATATATTTTTATTTTATATTTTGTTATGTCTGTTACACATTTGGACTGTCGCATGAGATTTGGAGTTGCATGTGTAGCTGTGAGGGAACCAAGGTCCTGGGCTAGGTGATTATCGGGACTGACCCTGGCCTAAAGGGGGGTTGGGATCCATATATGATAACTGAGTTGCATCATGTTTCTACTAGGAGTGGACTTACCCCACACTACTCATTTCTCTCCTTTCTCCTATATTGCATGCATATACACATGTTGTGTTGTGAGATCCCTTCTGTACAGTTGGTTAGATAGGATTTGTGTGTGCATTGTGGGTGTTATTAATCTTACCATGGGTAAGTGTAAATGTGTGGACTTTACTGCGCAGGGGACTTTGGGGTCTATTTACTAAGACCTGGACGGAGATAAAGTGGATGGAGATAAAGTACCAGCCAATCAGCTCCTAACTGACATTTTTCAAACCCAACCTGTGACATGGAAGTTAGGTGCTGATTGTCTGGGACTTTATCTCCATCAAAGGCATAGTAAACATACCCCTTTGTGTGCAGTGCTGTGCCAAGGATACAGTATGTTATTGTGAGTAGCTCTCCTGCGCAGTCCATGTATAGAGATGGGGTATATTGAGGTATATTCTCAATGAGCAGGATACACTTCTGAGCACAGTGCTGGAGTAGTGTATTTCGTGTTTTGTGTTTTGGTTTCGGATCTTGAAAAACAGCTAAAATCACAGAATTTGGGGGTAATTTTGATCCTACAGTATTATTAACCTCAATAACATTCATATCCACTCATTTCCAGTCTATTCTGAACACCTCACAATGTTGTTTTTAGGCCAAAAGGTTGCACCGAGTTCGCTGGATGACTAAGCTAAGTGACACAAGTGGGCGGCACAAACACCTGGCCCATCTAGGAGTGGCACTGCAATGGCAGACAGGATGACAGTTTTAAAAACTAGGCCCCAAAGAGCATATAATGCAAAGAAAATAAAAGAGTTGCAAGATGGAATTGTCCTTGGGCCCTCTCACCCACCCTTATGTTGTATAAACAGGACATGCACACTTTAACAAACCCATCATTTCAGCGACAGGGTCTGCCACATGACAGTGGCTGAAATGACTGGTTTGTTTGGGCCCCCACAAAAAAGAAGCAATTCATCTTTCCTTGCACAAACTGGCTCTACAGAGGCAAGATGTCATCCTCATCCTATGATTCCTCACCCCTTTCAGCATGTACATCCTCACAGAGTATTAATTCGTCCCCACTGGAATCCACCATCACAGGTCCATGTGTACTTTCTGGAGGCAATTGCTAGTAAAAGTCTTCCTGAGGGAATTTATAATTCATTTTGATGAATATCATCTTCTCCACATTTTGTGGAAGTAACCTCCTACGCTGATTGCTGACAAGGTTACCAGCTGCACTAAACACTCTTTCGGAGTACACAATGGAGGGGGGCAACTTAAGAAAAATAAAGCCAGTTTGTGCAAGGGCCTCCAAATTGCCTCTTTATCCTGCCAGTATACATACGGACTGTCTGACATGCCTACTTGGATGCTGTCACAATATACTCATCCACCATTCTTTCAATGGTGACAGCACCATATGCAGTGACAGTAGATATGTCAGTAATCCTTGGCAGGTCTTTCAGTCCAGACCAGATGTCAACATTTGCTCCTGACTGCCCTGCAACACCGCCAGCGGGTGTGCTAGGAAATTTTATCCTTTTCCTCGCAGCCCAAGTTGCAGGAGAAAATGGAGGAGGAGCTGTTGACAGGTCACGTTTCCGCTTGAGTTGACAATTTTCTCACCAGCAGGTCTTTGCACCTCTGTGTCTGCTGGAAAGAGAGATACAATGTAGGTTTTAAAACTACTATCGAGCACGGTGGCCAAAATGTAGTGTTCTCATTTCAATAGATTGACCACCCCTGAATCCTGACAAAGCAAATGAAGGGCTCCATCCACAAGTCCCATATACACAAATTTAGCAGAGTTGCTACATCTTAGCTCCTCCTTCAATTTCTCCAGCTGCTTCTGCTGAAGTCTGGTGAGTGGAATGACCTGACTCAAGCTGGCAGTGTGTGAACTGACTTCACGTGTGGCAAGTTTGAAGGGTTGGAGAACCTTGCACAACACGGAAATCATTCTCCACTGCGCTTGAGTCAGGTGCATTACCCCTCATTTGCCTATATCATAGGTGGATGTATAGGCTTTAATGGCCTTTTGCTTCTCCTCTATCCTCTGAAGCATATACAGTAGAGTATTGAATTCCACCTCTTTACCACCTCTTGCTTCAGATGATGGCAGGGAAGGTTCACAAGTGTTTGTTGGTGCTCCAGTCTTCGGCACGCAGTTGCTGAATGTTGAAAGTGGCCCACAATTATTCAGGCCACCAATAGCATCTCCTGCATGCCTCTGTAATAAAAAAAAAAATTCTGTACCAAATTAATTGTATGTGCAAAACAAGGGACATGCTTGAATTTGCCCAGATGTATAGCATGCACAATATTGGTGGCGTTGTTTGATATCACAAATCCCCAGGAGAGTCTAAGTGTGGTAAGTCATTCTGCAATGATGTCCCTCAGTTTCCATAAGAGGTTGTCAGTAGTGTGCCTCTTACGGAAACCGGTGATGCACAGCGTTTTGTTAGGGTCTCCAGCCCTGTGCTGCCACGTCGTCATGGCAACCGGGAGACAAGTGCTAGCGGAGTAACCTGAGCGCAGCTGATACTCCGGTTCGGGTCTTTTGCTGTGCAGTGGTTACAGGCTCTGTGCACGGCAGGGGATCCAGTGCTGGTTTTTGTGCTCACAGTCTGTGAGGTCTGAGTGGGGCGTGGACAGCACCTGCTTTATAAACCCTCTTCTCAGGTTAAGCAGATGCTGCTGAATCTTTGTTGGTTAGTTAGTTCCTGAAAGTTAGCCAGTACTGTGTAGCTTTGTATTTGTTGTTGCTTACTGCAAATAGGCCTGGGGATTTGGTACTACACTCTGCCAATCCAGACCTAGCAGTAAGACTGGAGTCAGTCGTTTAACTTACTGGGGTTCTTTTGCTACTCTGTGAACTTAGCAAGTTTGCGGCTGTATTCTCAGACTTGCCTGCCTAAATCCTTTCTCACTGTGCAAGGTGTTCAGGTGTCAGTTTAGTGGCAGTAAGCTGAACCTGTGCACTGCAAGTGAGGATTAGGATTGTGGAGACTCTCCTTGTGTCTATCATTCCATCTCTGACCAAGGAGTTTACTGCCACACCCGTTGGTAACCCTTTAGGGTTTTGCTGTTGCCCTTAGCAACAGCATTTCGGGTTCTCTACGTATTAAAACACAACATCTTGCTTTTTCCATCTGAGCATTCCTAATACTAGGGAGACACCCAGTTTCTTAGCCTCTGGGCCTCTCTGTTCACTTTGTGTTTATTTTGTTACCCTATCACCTTCTGTGTACGTAATGTCATATTCCCCAGTCTGTCTGTGAGTTCATTTGTTTTGCATCCCTATCCGTTCAGACACCAGTACATTCCTGCAGGCACTGGTGTGCATAACAGTTCAGACACCAGTACATTCCTGCAGGCACTGGTGTGCATAACAGTTCAGACACCAGTACATTCCTGCAGGCACTGGTGTGCATTACACGTTTGTTGGCATTTGTGAGATGCTGCTACTTCTGCCACTGCTTTTGTTGCAGTGGGAAGCAACACATCTACCCAGTGGGCTGTCACAGTCATGTAGTCCTTAGTTTTCCCTGCTCCACTTCTCCACATGTCCGTGGTTAAGTGGACACTGGGTACAACCGCATTTTTCAGGACACTGAAGACACTTTTCTTAATGTCCCTGTATAGTCCAGGAATCGCTTTCCTAGTGAAGTGGAATATAGATGGGATTTGGTACTGGGGACACAGTATGTCCGTCAACTATCTAAATCCCACTGCACTAATGGCGGATACCAGATGCACGTTAAACACCAGCATAGTTGTTATAGCTTCAATAATCCACTTTGAATTAGGGTGACTGCTGTCATATTTCATTTTCCTCGTAAAGGACTGTTGGACAGTCAATTGCTTAGTTGAAATAGTACAAATGGTCTTCAAACTTACCCTCTGGGATAATGATCAACTCCCAGCAGCAAGAACAGCAGCGACAGCAGCAGCTGTAGGTGTACAACTCAAGGATCCTCCTGAGGAATCCTGGTTAGGAGAGGACTCGTCAGTCATGCCAGTGACATGGACTGCATGACTACTGATGTTCAATTGACGTTGAGGAGTTTATGCTGTGGCTTGCAGGAGCTTGGGTACAAGAGGAAGAAGGGATTTAGGTGTCAGTGGACAGCTTACGCTCTTACCCAAAGTTTCTGAACTTGACACTGACTTCTGATGAATGCGCTGCAGGTGACATATAAGGGAGGATGTTCCTAGGTGGTTAATGTCCTTACCCCTACTTATTATGGATTAACAAAGGCAACACACGGTTTGACACCTGTTGTACAGATTTATGGAGAAATAATTCCACACTGAAGAGGTGGCTTTTTTTGGTATTTTGCCCAGGCTTGACAATGGGCTTTCTTATCCCATGGACATAAAATAATGCCATATTAAAACAGACATCACCATCAGAATCCTCATCATCAACTTCCTCCTGAGTGCCAGCTACAACTATATCCTCCTCATCCTGGTGTATGTCTACAGTGACCTCCTCAATCTCAGTATCAGCAACTGGACTGGTGGTGCTCTTCCTAGCACTTGCAGGGGGCATGCAAATGGTGGTAGGAGCCTCCTCTTTACATACAGTCTTGGGAAGGTCAGGCCTAGACATCGCAACCGCGCACACACTTGGACTCTTCTTGGGGACTTGTGATATCTCTGAATGTACAGTTGTATTTTCTTGTGCTTTAACAAGCTTACTTTTTTTTTTTGAGAGGAAGGAGGGCTTCCATCTTCATGAGAAGCTCAGCCACAGGTCATGAACATAGGCCAAGGCCTTAGCCTTTCCTTGCCACTTCGTGTCGTGAATGCCATTTTGCCAATTTACGTTTCTCGTCAGAAAATTTCTTCATTTTCTGATTATTAATTTGTGCTTCTTGGATTGTACATGCCCTCTATGATATTGGACATCGGCCTTAGCAGATGACGTTGATGAAATTGCATCGTCAATGTCATGACTGATGGCAGCAGCAGTTTCAGCACTAGTACTAGGAACTGGAAGTGGTTCCTGATCTTCCACAATTTTTTCTCCACATTGTTGTTCTCCATTTCACAGGACAGCACCCCTTTAATATTACAGCACACAGAACAGTGCCCCTGTACTTTCACAGCAACCCTGTATGCTTACAGTATACATGGCCAGTGTAATGTTATTAGAACAGCAGCACCCCTATTTTTAACAGCATACAGCAGTGTGCTTTTATTTTTTAACAACTGCACTTCTTAATTTTTACAACATACAGGGCCAACAGCACCCCAATATTTTACAGCATACAGGAGCAGTGTGCTTTTATTTTTTAACAACTGCACCTCTGAATTTTTACAACATACAGAGCCAATGTAATGTTATTTGAACAGCAACACCCCTATATCTTACAGCATACAGCAGTGTGCTTTTAACTTTTAACAACTGCACCTCTACATTTTTACAACATACAGGGCCAGCAGAACCCCTGTATTTTAAAGCATACAGCAGTGTGCTTTTATTTTTTAACAACTGAACCTCTGAATTTTTACAACATACAGAGCCAATGTAATGTTATTTGAACAGCAACACCCCTATATCTTACAGCATACAGCAGTGTGCTTTTAACTTTTAACAGCTGCACCTCTACATTTTTACAACATACAGGGCCAGCAGAACCCCTATATTTTAAAGCATACAGCAGTGTGGTTTTACTTTTTAACAACTGCACCCCTGAATTTTTATTGCATTCAGGGTCAGTGTAATGTTATTTGAACAGCAACACCCCTATATATTTTACAGCATACAGCAGTGTGATTTTAGTTTTAATAACTGCACCCGTGAATTTTTACAACATTCAGGGCTAGTGTAATATTATTTGAACATCAACACTGCTATATCTTACAGAATACCGGAGTGTGCTTTTAATTTTTAACAACTGCACCTCTGAATTTTTTTTACAACATACAGGGCCAGCAGCACCCTTATATTTTACAGCATACAGCAGTGTGCTTTTAATTTTTAACAACTGCGCCTCCAAATTTTTACAACATACAGGGCCAGTGTAATGTTATTTGAACAGCAACATCCCTATGTTTTACAGAATACAACATTGTGCTTTTAATTTTTAACAACTGCACCCCTGAATTTTTATAGTATACAGGGTCAGTGTGCTGTTATTTGAACAGCAACACCCCTATATTTACAGCATACAGCAGTGTGATTTTAATTTTTAACTGCACCTCTGAATTTTTACAACATTCAAGGCCAGCAGCACCCCTATACTTTACAGCATACAGCAGTGTGCTTTTAATTTTTAACAACTGCACCCCCCACATTTTTACAACATACAGGGTCAGTGTAACGTTATTTAAATAGCAACACCCCTATATTTTACAGTATACAGCAGTGTGCTTTTAACTTTTAATAACTGCACCTCTGAATTTTTTACAGCAAACAGAGTCCAGCAACACCCTATATCTTACATCATACATCATTATGCTTTTAATTTTTAACAACTGCACCGCTAAAGTTTTACAACATACAGGGCCAGTGTAATGTTATTTGAACAGTAACACCCCTATATTTTACAGCATACAGCAGTGTGCTTTTCATTTGTAAAAACTGCACCCCTGAATTTTTACAACATACACGGCCAGCAGCACGCCTATATTTTCCAGCATACAGGAGGACAGTGCCCCTGCACCCTGTATAACATAGTCATAGCCAGGACAGAAACACATGAAACACTGGTGACAGCCAGTACAGCACAGGTACACCACTGTGAATGCAGCAGAACCACTACAGAGCACACACTAACCCCACCCGACGCAACCACCCACAGAGAGAGAGGTCTGTCTCCCTCACTCTCCAAGTCCAGAGTGAAAATGGCAGTGATGCGCAGCTTTTTATATGGAATTCAAAACACATGAGATTCCGATAGCGGTATGATGATGTTTTGCCTTGTTCTGGTTTCCGAGTCTTGCAGATCTGGGCTCGGAGCATGAAGTTCGGGGGTGTCCATGTGCAGTGCAGGTGGGGCAGATGTAACATGTGCAAAGAGAGTTAAATTTGTATGGGTTATTTTGTTTATGTGCAGGGTAAATACTGGCTGCTTTATTTTTACACTGCAATTTAGATTTCAGTTTGAACATACCCCAACCAAATATAACTCTCTCTGCACGTTATACAGTACCTGGCCCACCTGCAGTGCACATGGCTTTGGCCATTAGAGATAGATTTTGCTTTTGTGATCCATGCTGAATTAGGCCCTACTGTATATCATGTGGTCCGCTAGCACACTACTTCAGCACTTTGCTAAGCAAGTGTATCCTGATCCCTTGGTTTTGCCCAGCTCACCAGTTCCAAGTATATCCTGCTCACTGTGTTTAGCCCAGCTTACCATTTCCAAGTGTATCCTGCTTGTTGGGTATAGCCCAGCTCACTAGGGCCCTCATTCCGAGTTGTTCGCTCGCATGCTGCTTTTAGCAGCTTTGCACATGCTAAGCCGCCGCCTACTGGGAGTGAATCTTAGCTTAGTAAAATTGCGAACGAAAGATTCGCAATATTGCGAAAAGACATCTCTGTGCAGTTTCTGAGTAGCTCCAGACTTACTCGGCATCTGCGATCAGTTCAGTGCTTGTCGTTCCTGGTTTGACGTCACAAACACACCCAGCGTTCACCCAGACACTCCCCCATTTCTCCAGCCACTCCCGCGTTTTTCCCAGAAACGGTAGCGTTTTTTCCCACACGCCCATAAAACGGCCTGTTTCCGCCCAGAAACACCCACTTCCTGTCAATCACATTACGATCGCCTGAACGAAGAAAAAGCCGTGAGTAAAATACCTAACTTCATAGCAAATTTACTTGGCGCAGTCGCAGTGCGAACATTGCGCATGCGCACAAAGCGGAAAATCGCTGCGATGCGATGAAATTTACAGAGCGAACAACTCGGAATGACCCCCATGGCTTTGGCCATTAGAGATAGATTTTGCTTTTGTGATCCATGCTGAATTAGGCCCTATATCATGTGGTCCGCTAGCACACTACTTCAGCACTTTGCTTAGCAAGTGTATCCTGATCCCTTGGTTTTGCCCAGCGCACTAGTTCCAAGTATATCCTGCTTACAAGGTTTATCCCAGCTAACCAGTTCCAAGTGTTTCCTGCTTGCTGGGTTTAGCCCAGCTCTCCGAACCCAAATGCATCCTGCTTTCTGAATCACTGGTACCCATCTGGCCACTGCAAAGTATATTCTGTCAATACAATTCTGACTTCTTTTGCCGAGGTTCACTACGATCTGCCGGCGGCCGGCCTCCCGGCGACAAGCATACCGGCGCCGGGAGGCCGGCCGCCGGCTTACCGACAGTGTGGCGAGCACAAATGAGCCCCTTGCTACGCACGCCACACTGTATTATTCTCCCTCCAGGGGGGTCGTGGACCCCCACGAGGGAGAATAAGTGTCGGTATGCCGGCTGTCAGGCTCCCGGCGCCAGTATGCTGGTCGCCGGGAGCCCGACCGCCGGCATACTGAAGACCACCCCTTTTGCCGCTGTTGCTAGATTTTTGAGCCCTATTTAACCCACTAGTTCTGTCAATATGTGCAAGAACTTATATTCTCCTTGAACTCATCCTGGTGTTCCTGTATCTTCACCAAGAATGGGTGCTCCAGCTCCAGTCCTTCTAGTGCTAACTCACACCTCTTGCCCTGCTGTACTTGCCAGCATCCCAGTAACATCACAATACTTTTGTGATCTCTATGAGTTTCAGTTATGCCTTCAACAACCTGCTTATATGTGTCAGCTCCTATCCACAGTGTTTCATTCTCCATGCCTCATACCTCAAAGAGTCTCAGTTCCATTTTGCCCCCTATCATTCTTGCTCTGTGCTAACATGAAGTCCATTAGACTCCATGGGACGGATGTAATGAAGTCCAAGCTGGCTGGAGGTCAGGGTTCCCGGCAGAACTCGGCCAATTTTTTTTAAAGTGGCAATCATATACAAGGCAAAACCATGTCTTTTAAATGACTGTGCTTTAAAAAGAAAACAGTCCAAGTTTGGCCGGAAACCCACACCTCTGGCCAACTCGGACTTCATTACATCCGGTCCCATGTTTCCAGTTTAGTAGCATTAGATCATGGCAGATCAGCCCAGGAATCACCAAATTCCTGTGCAGCATGCCAGAGAGGCAGAATGAAGAAAGGAAGAGGTTGTCTAACAGGTTTGGGTTCGGGATACCAGCGGTTGGCATCCCGGCGTTTAGCATGCCGATGCCAGGATCCCGTCTGCCAGAATGCAAGCAGGAGGGCGAGCTCAACAAAGCCCCTTGTGGGCTCACTGTGCTTGTCACGCTGCTGTCTCGGTGGCTCGCTGCACTTGCAATAGGTTCTATTCCCACTTGATGGGTGTTGTGGACACACATGAGTGGGTATAGTCCTTAGCCCCAGGCCCGGCGCTACTTGCTCAGCGAAGGGATGCAGTGCAGGGAGGCACTAGGTTGGAGAGGTGCTCTCCCTGCTTTGCATCCCTTCCCTGCTGCTGCGCCGCCCTGTCCCCCCTGCTACTGCTGCCGGCTGCTGTGCCTGTCACTCAGAGGTGTATCTAGGGTAGGGCGAGTGGGGCACGTGCCCTGGGCGCCTTGGCAGGCCCAGGAGATGGAGGCACCGCCGGCGTCCAGGGCATCATGCCCCACTCGCCCCTGTCAACCCGAGATGTGAGGGGAGGAGAGCGCACCGTCTCTCCCTCCCCTCACCGCCACTGGAAGCCCTAGCAGCGCTTCCAGCAGCGCTGCCAGCAGTGCTGCTGTGTCCGCCCGGTCTTCAGCGTTAGACAATCAGAGCTTGCGGACCGGCTCCTGATTGGCTGCCGGTCTGCGAGCTCTGATTGGCTAGCAAACCGGCGACAGACAGCCGCCGGAGACCTGGAGCAGTGAGGGGAAGGAGAGGTGCTGCGCTCTCCTCCCCTCACATACACAACAGGCGCTGGTGAGTGACCCGGGGGGGTGCACAGTGGGGCCTGGCACTGTGGGGCATATAACATATAACTGGCACAGTGGGGCCTGGCACTGTGGGGCATATAACTGGCACTGTGGGGCATATAACTGGCACTGTGGGACATATAACTGGCACTGTGGGGCATATAACTGGCACAGTGGAGCCTGGCACTGTGGGGCATATAACTGGCACTGTGGGGCATATAACTAGCACAGTGGGGCCTGGCACTGTGGGGCATATAACTGGCACCGTGGGGCATGTAACTGGCACTGAGTGGGGCCTGGCACTGTGGGGCATATAACTGGCACTGTAGGGCATATAACTGGCACTGTGGGGCATGTATCTGGCACTGTGGGGCATGTAACTGGCACTGTGGGGCAATGTTACTGGCACTGTGGGGCATGTAACTGGCACTGTGGGGCAATGTATCTGGCAGTGTGGGGCATGTAACTGGCACTGTGGGGCATGTATCCGGCACTGTGGGGCAATGTAACTGGCACTGTGGGGCAATGTAACTGGCACAGTGGGGCATGTAACTGGCACTGAGTGGGGCCTGGCACTGTGGGGCATATAACTGGCACTGTGGGGCATGTATCTGGCACTGTGGGGCATGTAACTGGCACTGTGGGGCATGTATCTGGCAGTGAGTGGGGCAATGTTTCTGGCACTGTGGGGCAATGTATCTGGCACTGTGGGGCATGTATCCGGCACTGTGGGGCAATGTAACTGGCACTGTGGGGCAATGTATCTGGCACTGTGGGGCAATGTATCTGGCACTGTGGAGCAATGTATCTGGCACTGTGGGGCATGTAACTGGCACTGTGGGGCATGTAACTGGCACTGTGGGGCAATGTAACTGGCACTGTGGGGCAATGTATCTGGCACCGTGGGGCAATGTATCTGGCACTGTGGGGCATGTATCCGGCACTGTGGGGCAAAGTAACTGGCACTGTGGGGCAATGTAACTGGCACTGTGGGGCAATGTATCTGGCACTGTGGGGCAATGTATCTGGCACTGTGGGGCATGTATCTGGCACTCTGGGGCATTGTATATGGCACTGTGGGGCAATGTAACTGGCACTGTGGGCCATTTTCAGTGGCCACACCCCTTCTGGAGCATGGCTACACCCCTTCTGGTGTGTGACCACGCCCATTCCCCCCCCCCCCCCCCCCCCCCCCCCGCCGCACGCACATGCTTCTTTTTGTGTTTTCTTTTTTTTTGGGGGGGGCGCCATTTTCCATCTTGCCCTGGGCTCCGGAAACCCTAGCTACGCCTCTGCTGTCACTGTATGACAGGCAGAGGCGCCGGCAGCATGAAAAGTCTACTCCCCTCACCTGTGTGACAGCGGCTGTGTACAGATCTGAAGAGCGGGCGGAGCTACACAGGTGCAGGGTGCCGAGCAAAATGGGATGGAGGGGACGGATCTACATGAACCATGCTGCTGTACAGAGGGAGAGTAATTACAGAGGCGGCCAGCCAGACTTAGGTAAGTGGAGGGTGAGAGAGAAATGTATGTACTGTATGTGTGTGTGTATGGTGTGTGTGTGTGTGTGTGTGTGTGTTTGTGTGTATGGTGGGGTGCGTGTGTGTAGGGTGAGGGTGTGTATGTGTGCATGTGTGTGTGTGAGGTGTGTCTGTGTGCACACGCATTATTGACGTTACTACTGGGGGGGCCATTACATGTAAGGACGCTACTACTACAGGGGAGGCATTACGTGTAATGACACTACTACTGGGGGAGGGGGCATTACTTATAAAGATGCTACTACTGGGGGGCATTACGTATAAGGACGCAACTACTACTGGGGGGCATTACATGTAAGGACACTACTACTACTGGGGGGCATTACATGTAAGGACACTACTACTACTGGGGTGAGCATTACATGTAAGGACGTTACTACTGGGGGGGCCATTACATGTAAGAACGCTACTACTACAGGGGAGGCATTACGTGTAATGACACTACTACTGGGGGAGGGGGCATTACTTATAAATATGCTACTACTGGGGGGGCCATTACATGTAAGGACGCTACTACTGCAGGCGGGGAGGCATTACGTGTAATGACACTACTACTGGGGGGAGGGGGCATTACTTATAAAGATGATACTACTGGGGGGCATTACGTATAAGGACGCAACTACTACTGGGGGGCAATACATGTAAGGACACTACTACTACTGGGGGGAGCATTACATGTAAGGACGCTACTACTACAGGGGAGGCATTACGTGTAATGACACTACTACTGGGGGGAGGGGGCATTACTTATAAAGATGATACTACTGGGGGGCATTACGTATAAGGACGCAACTACTACTGGGGGGCATTACATGTAAGGACACTACTACTACTGGGGGGCATTACATGTAAGGACACTACTACTACTGGGGGGAGCATTACATGTAAGGACGCTACTACTACAGGGGAGGCATTACGTGTATTGACACTACTACTACTGGGGGGAGCATTACATGTAAGGACACTACTACTACTGGGGGGAGCATTACATGTAAGGACGCTACTACTACAGGGGAGGCATTACGTGTATTGACACTACTACTACTGGGGTGAGCATTACATGTAAGGACACTACTACTACTGGGGGGAGCATTACATGTAAGGACACTACTACTACTGGGGGGAGCATTACATGTAAGGACGCTACTACTACAGGGGAGGCATTACGTGTAATGACACTACTACTGGGGGAGGGGGCATTACTTATAAAGATGCTACTACTGGGGGGCATTACGTATAAGTATGCAACTACTACTGGGGGGCATTACATGTAAGGACACTACTACTCCTGGGGGGAGCATTACATGTAAGGACGCTACTACTACTTGGGGGCCATGACGCTACTACTACTGGGGGGGGCATTACATGTAAGGACGCTACTACTACTGGGGGGCCATGACGCTACTACTACTGGGGGGGGCATTACATGTAAGGACGCTACTACTACTGGGGGGCACTACATGTAAGGACGCTACTACTATTGGGGGGACATTACATGTAAGAACGCTACTACTACTGGGGGGCATTACGTATAAGGACGCTACTACTGGGGGAGGGGGCATTACGTATAAGGACGCTACTACTGGGGGGCATTATGTATGAGGATGCCACTATTACTGGGGGGAGGGCATTATGTATAAGGATACTACTACTACTGGGGGGAGCATTATGTATAAGAACACTACTACTACTGGGGGGGCATTACATATAAGGACGTTACTACTACTGTGGGGGCATTACGTATGAGGATGCTTCCACTACTGGGGGTGCACTACATATAAGGATGCTACTACTACTGGGGGGCATTACGTATAAGGACGCTACTACTACTACTACTGGGGGGCATTACATATGAGGACGCTTTCACTACTGGGGGTGCACTATGTATGAGGACGCTTCCACTACTGGGGGTGCACTACGTATAAGGACGCTACTACTACTGGGGGTGCACTACGTATAAGTACATTACTATTACTGGGGGGGCATTACTTATAAGGACGCGACTACTCCTGGGGGTGCACTATGTATAAGGACGTTACTACAACTGTGGGGGCATTACGTATGAGAAGGCTTCCACTACTGGGGGTGCACTACGTATAAGGACACTACTACTACTAGGGGTGCACTACGTATAAGGACATTACTACTACTGGGGGGGGCATTACGTATAAGGACAATACTACTACTGGGGGGGCATTACATATAAGGACGCTACTACTATTGAGGGGCATTACGTATAAGGACGTTACTACTAATGGCGGTGCACTACGTATAAGGATTCTACTACTATTGTGGGTGCATTATGTATTAGGATGCTACTACTACTGGGGGGCATTACATATAAGGATGCTACTGCTACTGGGGGGGCATAATATATAAGGACGCTACTACTACTGGGGTCCATTACATATAAGGACGCTACTACTACGGGTGGCGCATTACGTATAAGGTGAATAAGATTGTGCTACTGTGTGGTGTCATTTTAAATGGGGATACTATTGTGTGGCCATGCCCCTTCCTTGTGAGACCACACCCCTTTTCCCGATGCACAGCAAATGTGTGCGCTGACCTTTTGTGAAATATGGGAGGGTACAAATTTATAGTTTGCAGGGGGGCGCTGAACACCCTAGCACTGACCCTGCTCAGCCCCCTACCGGCATTCTGGCGGACGGGATTCTAGTATCGGTATGCTGACCGCCCGGATCCCGACCGCTGGGATCGTGACTACATCCCGTCTAACACACTGCATATCAAGTACAGTAAAGGCAAGAGCTGCTCAACTGTAATCTGTAATTGGGTAATTGGGCGCTGCGGAACCCTTGTGGCGCCATATAAATAATAATAATAATAATAATAACTGCAAACCGGGCAGCAGGCAGTTTCTGCCGGAACATGTACTGTAATTTGAAGTTGTTGCCCAGCTGCTGCAGCACCAAGACTGCTGGTGATGTAATGTCTAGGTCCAGAATTATGTCACCTCCAGAGCAAATTTTTTCTTATTTTATAAATACGTTTTAGTTAACTATGCCGAAATATTCTTATGTGGCTGCTTCATGTACTAAAATCTATAAAACATGTCTGAACAGGATAATAATTTCTTTTTAATCTATTTCATTTTACTTGGAAGTCGGTTGGATAAAATGTTATTTTATTTTATACATTTGTATTTTATTTTAAGAATCACCTTAGTTTTCATTGAAATCCTCTCCTTGTGGGTGGCTTGCTGTGCAGATGGTCTCCAGTGGTGAAGGATGCTCTGCTGCAGGAGATCTCTGACAGTGTTTCCCCAGGCAACAAACAGGGACTGCTGATACCTACAGTGCAGCACAGCGAGCTCTGGGATTATGTCATTTCTATACTCCAGGTAATCCTGTACTCAGGGCCGGTTCAAGCCCGCTCTGCGCCCCGGGCAGGAAACGGGGTGTGGCTTAATACAGGGGGCGTGGTCAGTTACGCCCCCTGTACATTAGTAGCACCGCTTGTATGCTGAGCCGTGTGCAATGACGTCATCGCGCACCGCACAGCAAAAGATCCTCTCCACGAAGGGAAACTAGACGCGTAGCGTCTAGTTCCCTTCACAGGGACACAGCGGGCAGCGGAGGCGGACGGGGGACACAGCGGACGAGGGACACAGCGGGCAGTAGTGGCGGATCTTGCCATGGTGCAGCGCCCTCCGGAAGGCGGCTCCCCGGGCAAAAGTCCTGCTTGCCCGTGGCAAGATCCGCTACTGCCTGTACTGACTGGAGTAGGGTTCGGGATCTCTGTTCTGGATTATGGCCCTCATTCCGAGTTGATCACTAGCTGCAGTTGTTCAGTGCATAGTGATAATTTTTTTTAAAAATGGCAAAACTACACAAGCATATGGGCCGCAATGCGCACGTGCGGCGTATGGGTACAAAGTGCATTTTTGTTTTGCATTGCTTCTAGCGACAATTCCATTCGCACAGCCGATCGCAAGGAGATTGACAGGAAAAAGGCATTTATGGGTGTCAACTGACCGTTTTCTGGGAGTGTTTGGTAAAACGCAGGCGTGTTCAGGCGTTTGCAGGGCGGGTATCTGACGTCAATTCCGGGACCTTCATCGCAGCAATCATCGCACAGAATAAGTAACTACAGGGTTGGTCTTGTTCTGCACAAAATGTTTTTGTTCCGCTCGGCTGCACAGGCGTTCGCACTCTTGCAAAGCGAAAATACACTCCACCGTGGGCGGCGACTATGCGTTTGCACGGCTGCTAAAACTATCTAGCGAGCGATCAACTCGGAATGAGGGCCTATATCCAGAATAGTGGCATTATCCCAGAAAAACAGCTCTTGAAACACATGAGACAGACACACAGATATAGCAGGATGTGGTTTCTGATAGTAAGCTTAGCGGCACAGGCTAGGAGTTCTGCAACTGTGAATCTCAGCCATTTGGACAGACCAGGACAGATGTTGTTTTTGATGCTTTGTTTACACGCAGACCTCCAAGTATTACATTTGCTTTCCTGCCACGTGAACATTAAGGTGACTCACAAGCCAGACTGCTCATTATTTCAGCATAAATATGTATTATTCTTGATGCGTCTGCCAGTAAACAACGATGCCAAATACAGGCACAGGTTCATAATCAACACAGTTCCAGCCAAGAATGCATCAGACGCTACGACTTTCACATAATGTCAGATTTCATCTTGTAAAAGAAAAGGAAAGAGACACTTAAGGTCCCAAAAAATTGGACATACAAATATTTCTGCATAATACATTTATAAACAGTGAACAAAAGGGTATCCGTATTTAGAAATTGTTATCCAAGTAAGAAATAATTGATTGTGACAAATACCTGAAACATTCAAATGATTATTTGCAGGCAAAAATAATCGCTGTGCAACACTGAAAAGGTAAATGACGCTTCATTAACCTGAGTATTGTCTCACTTGCAGGGCAGAAACTAGGATTTTCGTCACCCGGGGGAAGGCAGGAATTTCTCCCCCCCAAACCCCACCTCCCCCCCACAAAACTCAAAACAAAAAAAACCCTACCAGACTAAAAAAATCAGATTATCAAAAGTTTTGAGAAAAGGGAATACTACTGGACAATGGCCCTCATTCCGAGTCGTTCGCTCGGTAAATTTCTTCGCATCGCAGTGATTTTCCGCTTAGTGCGCATGCGTAATGGCCCTCATTCCGAGTTGATCGCTCGCAAGGCGAATTTAGCAGAGTTGCTCACGCTAAGCCGCCGCCTACTGGGAGTGAATCTTAGCTTCTTAAAATTGCGAACGATGTATTCGCAATATTGCGATTAGCACACGTCTTAGCAGTTTCAGAGTAGCTTCAAACTTACTCGGCATCTGCGATCAGTTCAGTGCTTGTCGTTCCTGGATTGACGTCACAAACACACCCAGCGTTCGCCCAGACACTCCTCCGTTTCTCCAGCCACTCCCGCGTTTTTCCAAGAAACGGTAGCGTTTTTTCCCACACGCCCTTAAAACGGCCTGTTTCCGCCCAGTAACACCCATTTCCTGTCAATCACACTACGATCGCCGGAGCGAAGAAAAAGCCGTGAGTAAAAATACTATCTTCATTGTAAAATTACTTGGCGCAGTCGCAGTGCGGACATTACGCATGCGCACTAAGCGGAAAATCACTGCGATGCGAAGAAATTTACCGAGCGAACGACTCGGAATGAGGGCCCATATTCCCCTATGTGCCTCAAATGCCCTATGCATCACATGCCACGAAAGTAGCGTGTTCATCTACATGATCCGCTGTGTGTCCCAATACATTGCACTATGGGGGTAATTCCAAGTTGATCGCAGCAGGAATTTTGTTAGCAGTTGGGCAAAACCATGTGCACTGCAGGGGAGCAGATTTAACATGTGCAGAGAGAGTTAGATTTGGGTGGGGTGTGATCAAACTGCAATCTAATTTGCAGTGTAAAAATACAGCAGACAGTATTTACCCTGCACAGAAATAAAATAACCCACCCAAATCTAACTCTTTCTGCACATGTTATATCTGCCTCCCCTGCAGTGCACATGGTTTTGCCCAACTGCTAACAAAGTTCCTGCTGTGATCAACTCAGAATTACCGCCTATGGCCCTCATTCCGAATCAAGCAGGTAATTGCACTGGGGAGGGTTAGGTTTAGGCCGCAGGAATGGGAGGGTTAGGGTTAGGCACCAAGCAGGATGGGTTAGGTGTAAGCTGCGGGGAAGGGAGGGTTAGGGTTAGGCACCAAGCAGGATGGGTTAGGTGTAGGCCGCGGGGAAGGGAGGGTTAGGCACCAAGCAGGATGGGTTAGGTGTAGGCCGTGGGGAAGGGAGGGTTAGGGTTAGGCACCAAGCAGGGTGGGTTAGGTTTAGGCCGCGGTGAAGGGAGGGCTAGGGTTAGGAACCAAGCAGGGTGGGTTAGGTGTATGCCGCAGGGAAGGGAGGGTTAGGGTTAGGCACCAAGCAGGGTGGGTTAGGTTTAGGCCGCGGGGAAGGGAGGGTTAGGGTTAGGCACCTAGCAGGGTGGGTTAGGTTTAGGCCGCGTGGAAGGGAGGGTTAGGGTTAGGCACCGTTGGGGAGATTAAGGTTAGGCACCCACAAGAGAAAGTTAGGGTTAGGGTAGGGAAAGGTTGAGGGTTAGGGGACTGTTGGGATTATGATGGATGTGATGCCAGTGTCGATATACTGACCACCGGCATCCCATCCATCGGTCATTCATACTGATCCCGCAGCAGCACCCATATTTTTGTATTTGAAAACCATGATATCTCTTTAATAATGTAATTTAATCTGTAACAACCATCTCTCACTTTTTTAGTGCAAACTTAGTGCATTGAAACATTTATAAATTCAGATTCCCACAAGTTCTATTTATTCGGAAGCTTCAGTTGTCTGTGTAGAAACAAGGTTATTAACATGAAATTAAGTATTCAGAAATGAATAATTTACCATTGCAATAATTTTCTTTAGATGAAAATCAGAACAAATTGGGACAAATGAGTCTCAATGGAGCACTGGGTAAAAAAAGACGTAAATTCAGGTATGATTTTCATTGCATCTAAACAAAACAAATGACATACAGTAGATATGAATACACTTCTGAGTTCCAGGACAAAGTTTGTAAATGGATAAATACCCCCTAAATTGATTCGGCTACACATGAGAAGTCGACATGACATTTCTTTTCACTTTTTCATACTTTGCCATCCACGTGGACTATGATTGGTAATAGTAACCTGTGCCAAGTGCAGTGGTAGCAGAATGAGACACCTTGCCCACAGTTTGGCGAGCGAAGCGAGCCATGCAAGGGGACGCGGTGCACTAATTGGGGTTCTGGGTCATGTGATGCAATAATCGACAACAAAAAAGTTTAGAAATGTCACGTTGACCTTTTTATGTGTCGACCTGTCTCACATTGACCATTTTAACCTGTCAACCTTTTTCTGTGTTGACTATGTCAATGTCGACCAATAGTGGTTAACCTATTGACTGCTGACCTAATCCAGGTCGACCCATTGATCTATAAGCTCAAGAAAGTTGTTGATACTAGAAGCGGCATGGTCACTGCACATTGGGGGGAATGGTATGTTCCCTGGGGGGCCTTATGAGTGCTCCAAAACACAGTAATTATCAGTGATGTGAGGTTCTGAGCATTGCCAAAAATGAATTCAGTCATTACCATGGGTACATTTTAATATAAATTGGAAAAGCTGTTGGACTCTCGGGAGGTGAGATAACAGTGAGAAATTATATTACCCTCTCACATGGAAATGTTTAAACGGCATAATCCTTTTGAAGTGATGTAAAATGGAAAAGCAGAGAGGCAGCTTCTGAATTCTTTATAATTTTCTGAAGCAAAAAAACAAAACACTTTGTTCTATGAATGCAGTGGGTATGCTGGTCTTTGCAGTTCTATAAGATCTAGCAGGTCCTGGGGTTGGCCATCACCCATCGATGGTTAGAAACCAACAATGGTCTGATGGCAATGGTGGGTATTTTCACCATTGACGGAAGGCTACTGATCATATGCACACAGCCAAACCATTGTTTACTAACCCAACGCCACATTCACAAAGACAAGCCATCAATGGGAGAGTTGTTTATAATCATCTCTAGCATGTCCAAACATTTCTTGTCTGACAGGACTTGCTAGGTAATTTGGTTCAAAGCAAGTACTTATTCTATTTTTCATACTGAGAAAATTGTTAAACACTGCTAAAATAACATAATTTTGGCCTATTTTTGTTCCTACAGTAATATGAACCTCAATACCATTAATTTTCAGTCATTTCCAGTCAAATACCACCTCACAGCTCACAATTTTGTTTTCACCCAGTTTAGGTCAAAGACTGCAGCAAGCTGCCTGTTTATGAACACACGTCAGTTTATAGAACATATATGAAACCTTGCCAGACAGCAGTGGCAGAAAAGAATGGTGGTGCAAGATGGAATTGTACTTGAGCCCTCCGACCCACCTTTATCTGTGAAATTGAAAAGGAAGGACATGCGCAGTTTAACAAAACAAGCACTTCAGCGACAGGGATTGCTACTTTTATGGCGACAGGGATTACCACTTTTATAGCAACCAATGGGCTTTAGGCAGCTAATCCTCTGTTAAATTGGAAGAGGTCATTCTTATTTGATTCCTCACCCTCATCAGTGTGTACATCATCCTCACACAATATTAAATAATCCCAGCTGGAAAACATAATTACAGAAGTCTCTGGACTTTGACGAAATTGCCGTTAAAGGTCTTCCTCTTGGAAATTTTAATGAACATCATCTTTTTCACATTTTCAGGAAGTAGCCTCCTATGCTGATTGCTAACATGGTTCCCGACTGTGCTGAAAACTCTTTCAGAGTACACACTGGAGGGTAGGAAACTCAACTAATGCAAAGCAAGTTTGTACAAGGGCTTCCAAATTGCCTTTGTATCTTTCCACTAGTCAAAGGGACTCTGTGACGTGCCTATTTTGTATGGTGTCATAAAAATAATCCTCCACCCTTCTTTGGGTGTTGATTGTATCAGATGAGGATAAGTTAGAGGTGTCACTAATTTTGGGCAATACTTTTAGACCCGACCAGATATCAAAATTTAGCATTAACTCCTCTGCATCTCCACTGAGTCTCTTGGGAAAGCTGAGTTTTTCCCGGCAGTAGCAGTTGCCTGAGAAACTCTTTCTTCAGTTGGTGGCAGGGCAGATTGAACTTTTCTTGCAGGCAATGTAGTCTACTGCATGCAGCTGCTGAATGCCAAAAAATGCACAGACAGCATCTCCTGCATGCCCCTGTCATTTCTTAAAAAAAACTGTACCACCAAGTTGAGTGTGTAAGCCGCAGTGCGCCGGCGCATGCCAGACGGCCAAGGCCGTCGTCGCCTAGCAATCTCCTCTGCCTGATAGACAGGCAGAGGCGGTTGCTGGGCGGGAGGAGAAGGCTGGACGGTGGTGTTAAGCCGCCATTTAGGGGGTGTGGTCTGGCCAACACAGGCGTGGCAGGACTGTTGGAGGGGCGGGCCACGGCGGCTGTGTGATGTCACACGCAGCCGCTATGACCCAGGCAGTGGAGGTTCTTCCGGCCAGCCGCAGAAGCTGCCCTTGCCGGGAGGTACTCTTGAAGTGCAAAAGCATCGCCTCTGTGCGATGCTTTTGCACTTCTGCGGGGGGGGGGGGGGGGGCACTGACATGCGGGGCAGACTAGCCCTGTGCTGGGCATCCCTCCGCATGTCTAAGTGCCTGATCGAGTGAGATGGCTATAGATCGCCCATGACAAGGTCGACAGTCATTAAGTCGACCACTCATTGTGAACAGTCATTAGGTCGAAATGTAAAAATGTCGACATGGTCAATAGGTTGACATGTAAAAGGTCGACAGTGCTTATGGTCAATGGGTACAATAGGTCAACATGTTCAAATGGTCGACACACATACGGTTGATAGCTTTTTGGTTTTTTTTAGCATTTCAATAAATGTTTTCATACTTTACCATCCACGTGGACTACAATTGGGAATAGTAACCTGGGCCAAGTGGAACAAGGCACCTTGCCCGCAGCATGGCAAGTGACGCAAGCCATGCAAGGGGACACGGTGCACTAATTGGGGTTCCCTGTGATTTGATGGCAATATAGATACAAAAAAAACTTTAAAACATTAAGTTGACCTTTTTGGGTTGACCTTTTGTTATGTCGATATTTTCATGTGTCGATCTTTTGACCCTGTCGACCTTTCTAACAAGGCGCAATAGCAGCAAGATGTAGCCACAATGGGGGTCATTCCGAGTTGTTCGCTCGCTAGCAGTTTTTAGCAGCCGTGCAAACGCTATGCCGCCACCCACTGGGAGTGTATTTTAGCTTAGCAGAAGTGCGAACGAAAGGATCGCAGAGCGGCTACAAAGTTTTTTTTTGCAGTTTTAGAGTAGCTCAATACCTATTAAGCGCTTGCGATGACTTCAGACTGTTCAGTTCCTGATTTGACATCACAAACACGCCCTGTGTTCGCCCAGCCACGCCTGCGTTTTTCCAGGCACGCTTGTGTTTTTTCGAACACTACCTGAAAACGGTCAGTTGACACCCAGAAACGCCCACTTCATGTCAATCACTCTGCGGTCAGTAGTGCGTCTGAAAAGCTTCGCTAGACCCTGTGTTCGTTGTAATAGTACATCGCGCGTGCGCATTGCGCCGCATACGCATGTGCAGAAGTGCCGTTTTTTTGCCTCATCGCTGCACAGCGAACGAATGCAGCTAGCGATCAACTCGGAATGACCACCAATGAGCGCAGATACTTCTGTAAATGATTTCCTCTTTAAAAAAAAAAATGGAGATCTCTCACAAAAGCTCTCACTTTCGGATTCGTACACCCTATTACCTTCCCCCACAAGTTTTTGGAGCGACCATAGCCACACTGTATATTATAAATCTCTGTTACTGGAATTATTTTATGAGCTGATCCTCACTCTCACCCAATACCACTTTCTTAGGTACTTTGCCACTTCATGACTTTCATTTCTACTTTCAGAGATGTAGCGATTAATCTACTGATGCATGAAAATGATAATTGCCTATTTAGTAGAGTATGCTCCTAGCTTTCCTGCAATGCTAATAGTGAGAAACCTGTAAGTGTTGAATTTGTTCTTTTTATAAAACACATAAATCTAAAATAAGATGTAAGAAAGAATGTGCTCCCAAACAACAGTTATGCAGATATATTATATATAGTATCCAGCTGAGTTGTGACTTCTGTCTCTACCACAAGAGAAAGAGGACATTAATAATATTTCATTACAGATAAAAGATGTACTTCCATGAATCATTAATTCCAAAAGGAGCTGGGTGCGCATAGTAAATTATATTATTCATTATTCATTATGTTTCTGTAATATTATATACAGTACAGTATACAGAATATCAGCCGTTTGATTTAGCTTTGTCTGTTTTTTGCATGCCTGGTTGCGTTTAGTAAAGGTTTTCTTTTTCTTTAGATAACTTTGTTTCTCTATGCTATTCTGCAATGTTTACTACATATTTTGCTTTATCTTTTTGGCTTTTGTATTTGATTTTTTACCACATTTTTTCATCATCAAGTACAGTTGTTCACGTTGTTTTTTTTCACCTTGGATACAGCACAGAACCAGCCTCCAGACAGTTGTATTAAGGAGGTTATTCAGGTCTCAACGCTAATCAATGCGACTGCAATAATCTGATTGCATTGGCTGCACACACCTCTGCCTGATTGACAGATCAATTAGCCAATTGGCTGCTCAGATTAAGAAAATGGAGGCAAACCGCCTGCATACGCAGCCTAGCGGTGGAGTCAGGGGATCGTCCACAGTTGCTGCAACCGCAATTAAATTGTGGTCGCAGCCACTGGGCAGGCCATTTAGCATGCTGGGCGGCCTTGCCCTGCGATGGGTGGCCTCCAGCATGCGATAGAAAGGATTGCAGATCCTGCTGAAAAGTAGAATCTGCAACCCTTACTGAATAACCCCCTAAATACACAGCAAAGAGCAACAGAGAATTGTGCAGCAAAAATACACCCCTCTTCCAAGGGAGAGCGATTGAACGCTCTGAAATTCCTTGGTGTTTACATCGCTGCTGATCTCTCCAAGTCTAACTTGGGGCGGTTTAAAAGAAAAGAAATCCATGCACAGTGGACCCTATTCAGTAAGGATTGCAAATTTCTACTTTTTAGCAGAATTTACAATCCTTTGACTCGCATGCTTGGGGTCGCCCATTGCAGAACAAGGTCATTTGGCATGCTAACCACTGCCCCACATCTG
Organism: Pseudophryne corroboree; assembly: GCF_028390025.1. Classification (NCBI taxonomy): domain Eukaryota; kingdom Metazoa; phylum Chordata; class Amphibia; order Anura; family Myobatrachidae; genus Pseudophryne; species Pseudophryne corroboree. Next base: position 31,651,149 of record NC_086455.1, read on the forward strand.
CCACGCGCACTAATTGTGATTACGCCGCAGTTAGTGCGCGGTCACAGAAATTAGGGAAGCTGCCATGTTTTTGATCAGAGCTGCTGCGTGATGTAATGCAGCCTCCTCGATAACGCCGCCGCCCCCGCAATGCTTTGTCTTGACATCAGATGTGTTCGCAAATACTGTGGGGCACATGCAGTATATGCGGACACATACGCAGGATAGGCCCTGTGCATGCACACGCATCGTCACTGTAATTATTGCGGTTTGGTCACGATTTGTGATTCAACCTGAATGAGGTCCAAAGTCTGTATGAGCCAGAACTTTACTGCACATGTGCAAAATGTGGAAAGTGGCAGCTGAGCCATTTCCACAATGACCCACTGGACTCTGAAGAGGTAAGCACACCACACATCCTGCACACCTTGCACACATTATAGACATGTTTTTTTTCCTTGCATGGTAAATGCTGGCTGCTTTTGCATGTAGCATACAAATACTGGGCAGCTTTATTTTAACACTGCGGTTCGAATGGAATGCGGTGCAAGTTTTGAGTCAAATTTCATCTCGCACATTATAGCACTTTGAGAAAGTGCGAGCTGGTACAGAAACTTGCAGATGTAATGCAGTGCGAGTTTTTAGTTAAAAAAATGTACATGAATGCAAGATCTGGTGAAAATGCAGACCAGTAACTGAGCGGCAGATTTATTAAGCTTGGTGAAGTGATAAAGTGGAAGGAGATAAAGTACCAGCCAAGTACCAGCAAATCAGCTCCTAACTGCAAAGTCACAGGCTGGGTTTGAAAAACGTCAGTTAGGAGCTGACTGGCTGGTCCTTTATCACCTTCCAATTTTCACTTCACCGAGCTTAATAAATCGGCCCCTCAGTGGCTAAACTCGCACCATGTCATCCAAGTTGCACTACAAGGTGCAAGTTTTGACAGAAGCATTTACAGATCAGTGAGATCTACAGTATGCATGCTTCTGTCTGTAAAAGAGTTTAGTGGGGGGGGGGGATGTGCAGCTTTGAGCAGGTCCTGATTGCAAAAATACATGGGAAAAATTGAGTAGAGGTCTCTGTATTCTTACAACCAGCACCATACTCTTGGACCAGTCCTGGTTCCAAAAATATGGGGGGAGGGGGGAACATAAAGGTTCCCCATATGTTTTAAACCAACACCAGGGGGATATTTTTATATTGGTCCCAGCGGCCTGAGCATCACCCCCAACTAGTCAGCCCTGGCCAAGTTTCCTTGAGGGAGTGGGAACCCCAAATAAAGACCCCCCTCTAGGCACCCATGGGCCATGGTCTGTGGGTGGCAACGTCATAGTCCTTTGTGTAAAATTAAGAATTAATATTGCCTTTTATGTGTGGAACCATAGGACCCACAAGCCTACCCTGCATGCTAGTGTTTGGAGAACTATAAGTACCAGCATGCAGGACATTGAAGGGACTGCTGTAACCAGTACAGTAGTTCCACCTGTAAAGTAAATATTACAATAACCACAGGACATGGACACCATGACAATATAACTTTAATAAACATACAGATGGGTCCACGGTTATCTTGACTAGTTTTCTGCGCCTAGGCACAACATGACTTATTAGCATAAACCCTTCATCAATTGTTCTAAACTGCAATTCAATACAGAGAACAATACAGCAGGGGATTAAGTAATTACAGCAGGGGGTTAAGGTGGTCATTCCGAGTTGTTCGCTCGTTGCTGATTTTCGTTATGCTGCGATTTGTTGCTAAATGCGCATGCGCATGGTACACAGCGCACATGCGCTTAGTTATTTAACTAAAAACTTAGCAGTTTAGCTGTTGTTCGTGCGGCGCTTTTCATTCGCACTGCTGATCAGTGAGTGATTGACAGGAAAGGGGCGTTTCTGGGTGGTAACTGAGCGTTTTCCGGGAGTGTGCTAAAAAACGCAGGCGTGCCAGGGAATAACGTGGGAGTGGCTGGTGAAACGGGAGTGTGGCTGCCTGAACGCAGGGCATGTTTGTGACGTCAAACAAGGAACTAAACAGACCGAGCTGATCGTAATCTAGGAGTAGGTCTGGAGCTACTCAGAAACTGCAAGAAAATATTTAGTAGCAATTCTGCTACTCTTTCGTTCGCTATTCTGCTAAGCTAAGAAACACTCCCAGAGGGCAGTGGCCTAGCGTTTGCAATGCTGCTAAAAGCAGCTAGCGAGCGAACAACTCGGAATGACCACCTAAGTCCAACTGGCCAGTCTCAATTAATCCTATTAAAGGATAAATGTGGACCCATCTGTACTTGCACACTCACACACACACAGACATACATACATACATACATACATACATACTTACCTACCATCCCACGTAGTAATTTGGTCCCCTTGTTCAAGTATAAATCCATAGGGTAGTAGAACAAAAAACATACTCTTCAACATCCGGTATATATCTGTCCTCTCTGTTCCATTTAGGTATCCATAGGGTTAAAAAATAAAAAAAATGAGTAACCCAGACCATAGCATGTAAGAGAATCTATGTATATATACATGCATTCCCTTGTCCTGAATGGCGGGCCTCCACATGATTTGTGTCACTTGGAGACCTGCCAACCAATCAGGGAGTGCCAAGTAGAAGCGCTCTCCTGATTTGCTAGGTGCTCCTCACCTGTCATTCACGCAGAGCCTATAGACTTCAATAAGGAAAGAAAAACTCCACTAAAGTCTATGGGTGGATTCCTGCGGTCTACCACAGACCGCAAGGTCATTTTTGTGAGTTACCTCAATTAACCTTGTGGTCTGCGGTAGACCACAGGTTCCCATTAATAGACTTCAAAGGTTTTATTTTTCTATTGAAGTATATGGGATATTTAAGCCCCTCAAAACTACTTTCAGTAGGTCATAATGAAGAAATTTAGCGATATATTGAACAAAGGTCCTAACATCACTTATTCAATGTTTAATATTATTACTGTCGAGCCCCACACTTGGCATGGTCTGTGAAAGTGGGACAGTTGTGTCAGCGTCCGGAGTCTTACCGGTATGCTGGGGCTGCGGGGCTGGCTTCCTTGGCATTGTGCGGGCAGCAGCGGAGGTGGGCTGCTGCACCGGATCCGTGGGCAGCAGTAGCGGAGGTGAGGGGGTCCGCTTGTGGCGGCGGGACGCCTCTACAGCGGGTCGCTCTTGCTGAACCGTTGCTTGGAGACCAGGGGCAGTGAGCAATGTGGCTTTGCAAAAAGGTCTGCATTACTGGGCGTCACCATGTTGAAGACCAAGTTTTAAGCATAGTTCCTGTTTCCTGTTTCTTCCAGCCAATCCAGGGGAAGCTCTCCCTATAAAAGGGGGCTGGTTTAGGACAGGGATGCCAGTGCTTCAAGTTACAACCCTGTTGTAGGTGCTTTAGCCTGTGCTCCCAGGATTCCTGCTGTATCTTGGTTCCTCCTGATCCTGCTTGGTCGGTTCTCTGTTGCTGCTGCAGCCCTGCCGTTTCTTGCCTGCTACTGCCTGTGGAAGCGCTCCTGGAAAACCCGGTCCAGTAAGACTCTTTGGGCACAGTCGGCCCCGGGTCTTCTGCCTCGTCTTTCAAGCCACACTCCACAGATTTTCTTCATCAGCCACGCCTTTGTACCACTGACCACAGCCTGCAGATTATTATCTTCAAGCCTCGTTTTCCAAACCACAGTCCACAGTCCTTGTCTCCAGCCAAGTTTTCAACTACCATCCACAGTTCCACAGTTCATCATCTACAGTCTCGTCTTTCTAATCACAGTCCGCAGTTCTTCACCTCCAGCCACGTCTTTAACCATTGTGCTTCAGCCACAGTTCCCTACCTCAGCCCTGTACATAATAAATACTTTCCATTGACTCTCAAACCCCGCCTACGTTCTTCATTGCTCCGTGTCCCATGCGAAGGAACTATATCCAGCCCCCTCATCTGGTTCATTCACAGCCTGCTACCTCCTCGGGCAAATCTCAGCTGCCGGATCCTCAAACCCTGCCAGACGTGACAAGTTGGACTAGACATGCATTGGCTGAGGCGGAGAAGAGCCAGCCATCATATAGATAGTATCCAGTTTGAAGAATATTTCAATTTGAGATTTGTTACATGGTCTCTTCCAAGTGAATGGGGTTAAAAATTAACCCAATTGTTTATGCATGATTCAGCCTTCCCATTAAAATGTTTTCGTTTCTGATCCTAACTTAAAATATTGTTTCTATAGTAAGATTGTATACATTCTTTCTAAAACTTTGCTTGATTATGATGTACTATTTAACAGACCATATTCCGAGTCTGCTCCCCCCACCCCCCCTCCTTCCTCTTTGTTCCACTCTACTGCTTCCTGGCCACATTTTCACCTGGCAAGTCCTCATAATTTTCTAGGTATGCCCCATCGCACTGTGCCTGCAAGTTGAAGACAGGAAAGACTTTAAATATTTTTTATAGAGATGCCGCTTGCTTGTTATGGGAAATGTAACTAACTATATGACTCCCGATGATGGCCTTCATAATCTCCCAAAAGATAAATGGAGTAAGCTAATGACCCAAATTTTCATCCAAGAACTCCACCTACTTCAAGGTCAAGAAATACTTAAAATCCTCAGAATCAGCAAGGATTAATGGGAAATGCCAAAGTCAGTCAAGAGTAAGCCAGAAACAAGGGTCCAGGGATAGAGATATAGTTATCAGTGAATGGTCAAAAATTATTATTTCATGGAGGTCCACCAAGACAAGTCTTAAGACTAAGAATTTGCATATTAAAACATAGTCTAGACTAGAGAAGTATAAATGGACTGCTGAGTAAAAGGTGTAAGACTAGTCAGAAGAGTTACGTAGATACCAGTAGTTTGTCAAGTGGAGGGCCAATTTAAGGGTGGGGATATGTTGCCCACAACTTGCAGAAGCATCAGAGGAGGAGGGGAATTTATCTATGAGTGGGTCTGTTACCATATAGATATCATCCCTCATTACAAGAGGCAGGACTGCACATGCTAAAAGTTGAGAGATAGACTAAAAAATCTTATATGACTGTGAAATTGGGGCATAAATGTCAATGAGAGTATACTTAGCATTGTATATTTTGACATCTACTATAAGGTAGTGACTCTCTGGGTCTATGAACTGATCCAGAATATTAAACTGCAAAAGCCATCTAAACAGATTGTACACTCCCCTAGTCTTTTTATGATAAGGAGATGCAGTGACGTCACAAGGGTGCAGGGGGGTGGTGGCTTCTGTTCAGTAACAGGAGTTGGGTGCTGCACTGTAAAATTATGTCAGTGCAGTCACTGTGTAGGAGCCAGCAGCCAGGGCCAGTGCTAGGGTGTTCGGCGCCCCCCTGCAAACTATAAATTTGCTCCACCCATATTTTACAAAGGGACAGCGTGCAGTAAAAAGGGTGTGGTCTCACAAGGAAGAAGTGTGGCCACACAATAGTACCCCCATTTCAAATTACGCCACACAGTAGCACAACCTTATTCACATTACCCCGTGCATAGTAGTGCTGTTTATACACATAATGTCCCCAGTAGTGGTGCCGGTAATACACATAATATCCCCTGTAGTAGCGCAGATTATGCACATAATAGCCCCTGTATTATCGCCGCTTATACATATAATAGCTGCTGTAGTAGCGCAGCTTATACACATAATAGCCCATGTAGTAGCGCCACTTATACACATAATAGCCCCTGTAGTAGCACCGCTTATACACATAATAGCCCCTGTAATAGCACCCGTTATACACATAATAGCCCCCGTAGTAGCACCGCTTATACACATAATAGTCCCTGTAGTAGCGCTGATTATACACATAATAGTCCCTGTAGTAGTGCTGGTTATACACATAATAACCCCTGTGGTAGTGCCAGTTATACACATAATAGCCCCTGTAGTAGTGCCGGTTATACACATAATAACCCCTGTGGTAGTGCCAGTTATACACATAATAGCCCCTATAGTATTGCCCCTTATACACATAATAGCCCCTGTAGTAGCGCCGGTTACATATAATGCCATAAGAAGTGCTATTTATGCAAAATAAGCCCCCCTCCCACACACACACACACACACACACACACACACACACACACATACACACACACTCACACATATACACATACATACACATAGATACACACATATACTGTAGATATACACACACATACATACATACATACATACATACAGTACACTCAGATATACACACATACACGCAAACACACTTTCTCACTCACTCTCCCTCAACATACCATCTGACTGGCTGTATCTGTAACAGTTTTTGTCCTCTTTGCAGCCTGGTCCCATGTAGCTCCGCTCCTCTGCGCCGTATAGCTTCGCCCCCTTTTTAGCCAGGACATGGACACTGCATGGGGGAAGGGGGAAATTTCAAGCTGCCGGCGCTGCTGCCTGTCAGTGTAACAGGCACAGAAGCCGGCAGCAGCAAGGGGACCCAGGCGCAGCACAGGGATGTAGAGCAGGGAGAGAACCTCTCCAGCCTTGCGCCTACCTGCTCTGCATCCCTTTGCTGAGCTGGTAGTGCCGGGCCTGACTGCAGCCATAGCACTCCCCGGGAACAGCTCGCATCTCCCAAACCACCAGAGTGATGAAAATGGGGGTCGGGGTGCAAAGCCCCTCCCATGTAGCCCCATCCCTTTCCCGCAAAGCCCCTACTTTTTTTGTGGCACTGCACTTGGTGTCACTAAGGTGTCAGGAATCTGCATTCTTCGTCGCATCACTATTATGGAACTACAGGTTCCAGCAGTTCAGTTCAGTTCCAGTTCCAGTTTTCAGTCTACTGCAGCCTGGAGTACACAGTGCTTCAGCTAACTCACAGCTGATCTGAACACCCAATCCAGCGGGGTGTGTTCTCACAGAGATGCAACATCCAATCATCACAGACCAAGGGGTATAAACTCCAGTTCCTGGCTCCGTCTCATCGCCTTGGACAATGCGTCACATCCTTTGAACAGGCGTCTCCTGTCTTCAGTCCTCTGTCTGCAGAGCTTTCCCAGTGTTTTGGAACTGTGGAACTACAGGTTCCAGCAGTTCCATTCCAGTTCCGGTTCCAGTTCCAGTTCCAGTCTGCAATCCCCTGTTTCCAGCGATCTCCTATTTCTGGCATTTCCAAGTTGTTTCCCTGTTCCAGTGTTCCTGTGGAACTACAAACTCCAGCCACAGCCTGCCACAGTTCATCAGCAGTAAGAGACTCTCCTCAGGTGTTATTCATTGCCTAACTTGTGCACCTTATTCCATTCTGTGCATTGCATCCAGCACTTAACAAGCATGCTGAGTTAGGACTGTCTCCTGCCTGGGCCTTGCTTGGCTAAAGAACTTTTATGTTACAGAGACTGTGTGCTTTTACAAGTATTACCGGAGTTCTGTTTTCCAAACCATTTGCATTTATCAAGTTATTTCACGTTTGTGTTACCAGTGACTTTATTTGCTTTAAACCTTCTGCATTCTGCCATCAACTTGTCACCAATATATATTTGTGTTGCCAGAGACTTTATATTATTACCTTGGATTCAGTAACGCTTCATACGTCATTCCAACACTGACCCACTAGTGCCCCCTCCGGGAACAGACAAGGGTGGTCATTCCGAGTTGTTCGCTCGGTAATTTTCTTTGCATCGCAGCGATTTTCCGCTAATTGCGCATGTGCAATGTCCGCAGTGCGACTGCACCAAGTAAATTTGCTATGCAGTTAGGTATTTTACTCACGGCATTACGAGGTTTTTTTCTTCGTTCTGGTGATCGTAATGTGATTGACAGGAAGTGGGTGTTTCTGGGCGGAAACTGGCCGTTTTATGGGTGTGTGTGAAAAAACGCTGCCGTTTCAGGGAAAAACGCGGGAGTGTCTGAAGAAACGGGGGAGTGTCTGGGCGAACGCTGGGAGTGTTTGTGACGTCAAACCAGGAACTAAACTGACTGAACTGATCGCAGTGGCAGAGTAAGTCCGGAGCTAATCAGAAACTGCTAAGAAATTTCTATTCGCAATTTTGAGAATCTTTCGTTCGCAATTTTGCTAAGCTAAGCTTCACTCCCAGTAGGCGGCAGCTTAGCGTGTGCAAAGCTGCTAAAAGCAGCTTGCGAGCGAACAACTCGGAATGACCACCAAAATCAGAATCCTGACATAAGGTAAGCGACACCTCTGAGGAGATGAAATACAAAAATTGATTCCAGAAAAAAGGTAACATCGTGACATAACTTCTTGCTATGCATGAAAATTTTCTTCCTTTCAATGGGTGTGTTCAATCCAGCAACAAGTTGGATGCTTTTAATATCCAAGAGTATGCAGAAAAAGACAAGTGCATAAACAAATAAGAGTATATACATCTATGCGTTGAGTTGGACATTTCTGAAGAAGCATCCAGATCAAATACAGCAGCATTTGCGACATCAGACATACAAGCATTGGCGTTTCTATAATGGGTGCAGTGTGTGCGATGCACACGGGCCCCTGAGTTTAGGGGGGGCCCACACCTCAAACACTGCACCCATTTCCCCTCTACTTACCTTTCCGGAGTCCATCGCTGACCGTGTGTGCATAGCTCTCCCATAGCTGTCGCGCTGCTGCTAGCGCACTGACCACTAGAGACTCTGGCACAGTGCCAGAGTCTACAGCGCATGCGCAGGTCTCTGAAAAAATGGTGCGGCAGCCATTTTTCTGAGTCCTGCGCATGCGCTGTAGACTCTGGCACTGTGCCAGGGTCTGCAGCTCTCAGAGCGCTAGCAGCGGTGCACCGGCTACGGAAGAGGAGGGGACCCACACATGGAGTCTGCACACGGGCCCCCTCCTCTCCAGAGACGCCCCTGCATACAAGTGCATATATATCCACCAATAGCATAGTACTGTTTCACATTTTTCATTAGTAAATGCTAAAGTTGCATTACGCTATTTTTATAATCATGTAATGAAGTGACATTTACCTAAGAGAGAATAGTGTATTGGCAGTTGTGAGTATTAATAAATGTGACAGTTTTCAATATAAAATGTAATTCAATACAAACAACTCTACATCTGCTGTTTACACTTTTTTTTTTAAATCAAATGGGAATCTTCTTGGCTGAGGTAGACCAAATACTGTTTAAATGTCAATGAAGTTATGCAAACTGGCAGGAACTACATTTGGAACTACTGTCATGGGAAGAATAAAGTGCACTGTCTTTAAAATCTCTGTTATCAGAGATCCGGACATAATTATCCCATCCTCACTAAGGGCCTAATTCAGACTGGATCGCTGCAGCGGCAGCGAATGCAGTCGGAATTTCTTTTGTGGAGTGCGCATGCGCATCGGCCGCACTGCGTGTGGGCATGCTGGGAGCCCAGTGAGATGCTAAAAGCACCTCAGGGCTGCGATCACCTCAGTCTGATTGACAGAAGGAGGAAGTCGCGGGGTGGGAGGGGGCATGCCAACGGTGCTAGAATGCCATAGGTGGGGCACGGTCAGTACAACGGAGGCGTGTCCGGACCATTGCCCGGGGCGGGCTACAACCAGGACCGCGGTGAGTAGCAGCCTGCCAGCACGCAGGAACTGCGCTGGCAGAAAGCTACTCAGCAGGTGTAAAATCATTGCCGCTGTGTGATGCTTTTGCACCCTTGTGTGTGTGGGGGGGGGGGTTAGCATAGGGCCAGACATGCGGTGCGGACTAGCTCTGCGCTGGGCGTTCCCCCACATGTCTGAGAAACTGATCGTAAATTTAACACATCTGCGATCAGATCTGAATTACCCCCTAAGTCCAAAATGAGATAAGTCTTATCTCATGTGACAAGTTATCCATAAGAGTTTTTGTGGTACTGAGGGGTTAATTCAGATCTGTTTGCTGCTGATCGCAGCAGCAAGATCTTTCTCTAATGGACAAAACCATGTGCACTGCAGGGGGGACAGATACAGTATAACATGCGCAGAGAGCATTAGATTTGGGTGGGTTATATTGTTTCTGTGCAGGGTAAATACTGGCTGCTTTATTTTTACAGTGGAATTTAGATTTCAGTTTGAACACACCCCACCCAAATCTAACTCTTTCTGCACACGTTATATCTGCCCCCCTGCACTGCACATGGGGGGTGATTCCGAGTTGTTCGCTCGCTTGTAGATTTTAGCAGCATTGCACACGCTAGGCCGCCGCCCTCTGGGAGTGTATCTTAGCTTAGCAGAATAGCGAACGAAAGATTTGCTGAATTGCGAATAGAAAATTCTTAGCAGTTTCTGAGTAGCTCCAGACCTACTCACAGATTGTGATCAGCTCAGGCCGTTTCGTTCCTGGTTTGACGTCACACACACGCCCAGCGTTCAGCCAGCCACTCCCCCGTTTCTCCAGACACTCCCGCGTTTCTCCCTGACACGCCTGCGTTTTTCCGCACACTCCCAGAAAACGGCCAGTTTCCGCCCAGAAACACCCACTTCCTGTCAATCACACTCCGATCACTTCAACGATGAAAATTCTTCGTTCGGACGTGAGTAAATCTACTAAGTTTTGTGCTAAAATACTTAGCACATGCGCACTGCGTACCATGTGCATTTTTGCCTTAATCTCTCCGTTGCGAAAATCGGCAACGAGCGAACAACTCGGAATGACCCCCATGGTTTTGACCATTAGAGAAAAAGTTTGTTTTTTGATCAGGTCTAAATTAGGCCCATAGCACGTAAAATCAAACGGATTTACGTACATGTCTGGATCAGGTCCTATGTTTATGTAACTTGAAGTCTATGGACAGGGGAAACCACCGGTGGGCCCCAGGATCAGGTTCCAGACTGTGCACTTGAATTATACATTATACATTACATATGTTACTTTATACTGGACTATGGTGTATTTTCTACAGTGCAATTAATCTGTTATTAATCTGGTACATTATCATGCATGCAGCAGCTGAATTTACTGTATATATTTATGAAGGGGCCCAAAAGTTGCACTCTGTAATGGTTAGTCAAACCAATGAGGTGGCAGGACACACCCTCTCTGCAGACTGGCCACACCCCTAACATGGGCCCCTACAACTGCATTTCCCCGGTGGGCCCTACATGTCCGATACTGTCTATGGATGCTATTCATCAAATATAAACTGCAAGAAAATACATAAAAATAGGCGACATTAGCTTCTATGTACAGCAAAGAAAGTAGCTGAACTACAGTATGCAGCTAAATGTGAGACTACATAATTAGCAATGACAGTAGTGCACTGGGGTCATTGTTACATTCATTAGACAATATGTATCAGGCTCATAATGGTCTGCAGCCCACAAGCAGAGAGACTAGAGATTTCTATATTTATATTCTGCTCGTCTCACTCTCTAGCAGTAACCTTTACTACGGAATAATGCTAGCTCATTAAAAAGTTGATTATGAAGAATTACATTTATTTTTTGATCTGCAGCTGTTGCTAATTTCCTTTCAAGTGACGAAGTGAAATAAGAGATTCCATAAGATGAATAATAACAATTTAATGACACTAAATTAGCATTTATTGTGCTAAAACTCTGTCCTCTCAATGATACGTGATAATGTGAAATGCTTGTAGATTGCTCTTATTGAATGTGTCAAGACAAGAAAGGAACCATCATAGTTGTTCTTATTTGTTTATCCAATGTAAGAGGGTTGAAGTTGCTTCTCCACATTTAATGGCTGATTCTAAGTTGGTTCTAAGCAAAAAAGAGCAAGCAACTTTACACCTGGACAAACAAATACCCCTTTCACATTGCAAACGCGGGTCGCACCTGGGCATTGTACACTGGTCCTTCCACGCCATGAAACCACTTTCAGACTGGCAACCCGACCCGGCAATATGCCGTGTCAGGTTACCATTGGGACCTAGGACGGAGGTGGCACTGACATCATCGGGGGCTGCGGCGGTGCGTGCTGCCACCTCCATAGTGTGAACAGGACCCGGATCGCAACCCATTTACACTTCGCCTGACATGGGCATTACCTGTGTAAAACCCTCCATTAATACCATGTTTAACTGCTGGGTTGCTCGACCTGTTATATTTCAACCTGGCCCTTTCATCCCGATGGTCAAAATACCAACAACCATTGAATGATGGTCAAAATCCAGACAAGGCCAAAATCTTGACATGGTCAAAATACCGACATTTAAAATACAGACAAGGTCATAATACAGACATTTAAAATATCGACAGGTCAAAAAGTAGACATTACTTTTTCGTGATTTTTTCATTGAAACCGACTTGTTCATACTCATCCCAGTGGACCTGGAGGGGGAACATAATAGCCGAGCGCAGCGAGGCACCATGCCCAAAGCATGGTGAGCGTAGCGGTAGACTTATACGGTGTCCATGTCGACCTATGTCGATATACACACCAAAAAAAATTCAAAACTCTTGTGACTTTTTGACCTGTCAACATTTTAAATGTCGGTATTTTGACCTTGTTGGTATTTTAAATGTTGGTATTTTGACCATGTCGGTATTTTGACTATCAGTCAATTGTTGTCGGGATTTTGATTGTAGGTATTTCATACTGATCCCCTATCACATAGCACCTCCACCAGTGTCAACCCGCAATATACCTGGTTATTTTGACAAAGTGAAAGGTGTACAAGTTACATTGTATATTGGGTGAAATTGAAATGTTTTTAAAATGTTAAAAAAATTATATTATTTCAATTACTACAAAATGTATTTAGGCATTTATAAAAAGTAAAAATTCATAAGTAAAAAAATCCTATTTAAAAAATAAATAACCATAGTCAAAAAGAATCCATAAAATGATAAAAAGAAACTGTGGCAACTTGAGTTGTTAATAGTACATGATTCATAATATACTGTAATTCACAAGAAGTTGCTTTATTTCTGGAAATAGCTATAGAAATATATACTTCAAGGTTCAAACAATACATATGTAGCATTACAGGAGGAATATCCTAATTGAAATGTTCTGTGACAGATGTCAACACCTGGCACCACTCCTGATGCACTGATCCATGTAAATGGTATGGATGACTAAGGAGGAGAAGAGCAGTCTTGAACAATTATGGTTATGTTTAAGATACTGCAGCTTAGAAAAATAGTACAAGCTGAGGATTACATTATTATATAATACTAAAAGATGAATAGCTCACTGAATGGTACAAAGTACCAATTTCGGTCCCTGGATGTCTTGCACAGGGTGAGAACTTGATGTCCTCATGGAATCCTCAAAAGGGATGGAAACTCTGATGACCGTTCAGAACAATGCAACACATTTAAGAACATTGTTACAAATATGCTAAAGTGACAGTTCAATAGATAAGTCCAATTAATCGCTTCAAAAGCAAAAATAATAATAATAGCAGAGATATATATGTATATAAAAAAAGTATTTCATATAGATAAAATTCCATCATCCAATGGCAATGCTAAATGTCATCTATCATGCAAATATATATTGTATATAAAAGCAATCAATACTGTATAACATATTAATGCAATTAATATAGAAATTGGATCTAATTACCAAAGTATAGCGGGCAACGAATATACCTAAAAGCAACATATAATTTATTATGCAAATAAGGAAAATATAATTATTACAAAATGATATCACAAAGATATAGCAAACAACGGTTAAGTGATAAATGAACAACAATAGAGTAAGTGCATGAATAATAGTAAGCAAGATGTTTTGTATATAGTATTATTATTATTATTATTATTATTATCATCATTATTATTATTAACAGTTTCTTATATGATGCAGCAAATTCTGTTACGCTTTATAATGGAAAACAACAATGATAAAACAAAACTGTGTATTAATAGACAGTCATAGAGATATGATCGCCCTGCTCGCAAGCTTACAATCTATAGGGAATTTGGCACAAGGATAGGTGCTATCTATTGCATAATTGTCCACCAGATTGCAAAGGTTCTTGGTGGGCTTGGTGGGTATGATGTGGTCACACAGCAAGGTTGGCCAGAGGTCAGGAGGATGTGAAAGTGAAGAGATAGAAAATATGTGAGTATGTGTGGACTGTACAGTGGGGATGTAATTGAATAGGAAAATTTATGAAGGTTATGTGGGTGGTACCGGAATTTTATAAACTTGTCCTGAAAAGGTGAGTTTTCATGGAATGCTTGAAGGTTTGGAGACTAGAGAAGAGTCTTATTGTGGTGGGAGGGCATTCCGCAAAGCAGTGACAGCCTAAAGAAAGTCCTGCAAAAGTGAATTTGAGCGAATAATGAGTGTGGATGAGAGACGTAGATTTTGTGAAGAGTGAAGAGGTTGGGTTGGGAGATTTTTTGAGATAAGTGAAGAGATGTATGTTGGTGTAGCTCATTCTGTACTTGGATGTGTATGTGGAGTGTTAGGAACAAAAACCTGACTGAAGAGGGTCCAATAATTTGTGTGAGTTAAGAAAGTCTGTGATGTGAGCGTATGCAAGTCTTTTAAGTAGCTTGGAGGGGCATGGAATATGAGAGATGGGACAGTAGTTTGAGTAATTTAGATTTTTCAGAATGGAAGTAATCACTGAAAGCTTGAACAGTGAAGGAAAGATACCAGTAGAGAGAAATATTTCAGATTTTTGTTAAGATTGAGATGAACACAGGAGATAGAGCTTTACCTATATAGGGTATAGAATCAAGAGGAGAGGTGGTAGAGTAGGAAGATAAGAAGAGCATTGATACTTCATCTTCATTTGTGGGATCAAATGAAGATGAGGTGCCAGAGGGAAAACTTAAGGAATTGAGCAGGTTACTGGCTGAGCATACTATACTATTTCATCTGAGATTTTATCAATCTTGTCCTTGAAGTGGGAAATAAGATCTTGCACACTGATTGTGGCTGGTGGGTTAGGTGAGGGAGGGTTGAGAAGTGATTTAAATGTATTAAAAAGTCACTTGGGGTTAGGGGCTTAAGCAGAGATGACAGTTTGGAAATATGTTTTTTTGGCAGTGTTCAGGGTATTATGAAAAGAGTGTTAGATAGTCTTATATGTGAGGAAGTCACTTTGTGTACCAGATGTACACCACTAATGTTCAACTTTACATGAGAGGTTTTATAAGTGTACTGTTAATTTAGAAAGTCATGGTTGACAATTAGGCTGGTTCAGGTGTGATAAAGCCATCTCAGGAAAAGTGAATGCAGAAATTGGTGAGAGCAGTTATTGTAGAGAGGAGGAGAGCTCTTTAAAATTATTAGCATGAATATTTCTGTAGGTTTGAGGTGGATTGGAGGACTTCAGTGACAGTAAGTAGAAAGTAATGGAGGACAGCATGCAGGTGATAAGGTTGTGATCTGAGAGAGTGAAGGGAGTGTTAGTTAATTCAGAAACTGGGCATAGTCTGGTGTCTACAAGATCAAGGCAGTGGCCCTCCTGATGAGTAGAGGAGTCAGTCAATTGGCCAAGAGTGGGTGTTAGAAAGGGAGTAGTGTGGGAGGCATGAACAGTAAATTTTTGACTATCAATGGCAATATTAAAATCACCCATGATGATAGTGGAGCTGTCAGTGAATAGGAAGTGAGGGAGCAAGGCAGAAAAATCTTTCAGAAATTGTTTTGGTTGCCCAGGTGAGGGAAAGATATCTGCAACATGCAGAGAGAAAGGAGTGTAAATCCTGATAGAATGTACAGTACTTACAATTATGTGAATGTGAGTGATGAAACCTGTGGTAGAACTATGTACACTACATGAAAGATTAGGATAGTAATATTCCAACCCCACCTCCTGTACTGTTACCAGGCCTGGAAGTGGGTGTGAAGTGGAGACCACTGAGTGACAATGCTGCAGGGGAGACTACTGTATGTCTGAGTGTGTGAGCTATGTTTCTGTTATGGCCAGCAGATTGAAGTTGTTAGATATGAAGAGGTCATGGATGGATGTTACATTGTATTTTATTACAAACAGAGCAGGCATTCCATAAGGCACATTTTTGTGATTTGGATGGTGATGGGAGACATGTGATGTTTATGAGGTTAGCTGGTTTATATATTGCTGCAAATCATAAAAATGTGAGTGGGGCAATTGGTTAGGGCCAGATTTGGTAAGGTTTCACCAGCTAATAAAAAGCAGGAGAGAGATATATAAATATAGCTGTAGGAAGTTTATGAATGTTTTTTTTTTTCATGGTGACCGGTTGTGGATGTTATTGTCAATGTAAAAAAATAAGTAAAAAGCTCATGAATGTTAATAAGAGGGGAGTGGATAATTAAGGCTACAATTTGTACAGAAGAGTGTGTTGCAGGGAGAGTGAATAATGTAATTGCTTTAGAGAGAAAATCATGGAGTGAAATGCAGAAAAGTTATTTGTGGTACATGGTCTATTTGAAATAAAACTTAACTTATTTAGGCTTCAATCACAATGAAGTTGCAATTGTTATAGCTAAACATTCGAATAACTGTTCACTAATTTTGTTCAGCTGTTCATTTTTAAACACTTAGGGGGATATTCAATTGTTTGAAAAGTCAGTTGGGTGTCTGTTTTTTCCTATCTAATAAACAGGAAAAAACAGACACCTAACCGACTTTTCAAACAATTGGATTCCCTTCTTAATGTTATGAACAATTTGTGTATGTGAATGCACATTGACAAGCACAGCTGACCCTAGATTGCATCTAAAGGAATACTATGGCTAATCAATAGAGGCTACCAGTAAGGCAGATATTTAGTTTATGGAAGTTGATAGATTATATTGTATTTAACTAAGAAATCACCAGCCCTGTATGCCTTCAACTAGCTATGCATCACTGAGCAAAATTTCAAACACAGGTATTTACAATTGCAAGCAAATTATAATATTACAATTGTTTTTGCATACATATAAATTTGTTACATAGCATTCTCAAACAGGTGACTATTCAGCTTGAAAAACATGAGCATACGTTTAAACACACAGGTGAGTTTGCGTGAGGGTAAAAGGCAGGCTAATTTTCTGGTAATTCCTTAGCTGTAAAGATGTTTAGATGTATGTTTCCATTTTTTTTCATCCTGTTTATGTCCTGAATAAGTTATGAATGTTAATAATATTGCAGTACATTGGGCCTTATTGAGGTTTGTTAGCAAACAAAAAATCAAGCAACTGTGCAAAACCATGTAGCAGTGCAGATGGGACTTAGATTTGGGTGGGATGTGTTCAAACTGAAATTTAAATTGCAGTGTAAATATTAAGTGGCCAGTATTAATTATGCACAGAATCAATATAACCCACCCAAATCTAAATATCTCTGCACATTACATTTGCCCCACCTGCAGTGCTGTATGGTTTTGTCCAGTTGCATGTTTTTTTTGGTTTGCTAACAAACCTGAATAACATCCATAACCCTTTAACAAAAAAAACCCTTATAATAAAACAAAAACCCTGACTAGTAAATTGCTAACTAGCCTAGCAGTTCTCCCTAAGCATGTGTACTATCCATGTGTGTTGAGTAGCTCCAATCAAGGCCTATCACCCCACCTCCAACTACAGAGCCTGCAATAAAACGCCACTAAAAACAAACATTGAGATATCAGATTACCAACAATTTACAAAGTTAAAATAAAGTTCATCTTAGTACAGAGAAATAACGGCTGATATTAATATTGGCAGTATATTTACTTGGATATAATAAATTCAGACTGCAGCATATGTATTCTGTATTCAGCCCAGCACTGCAAGGGTTCGGTGTAATTACCCAGATATCAAACATTCAGACTGCAGCATATATATTCAGTATTCAGCCCGGCACTGCAAGGGTTAAGTGTATTTACTCAGTCCCCACTACGTACTATGGGGGTAATTCTGAGTTGATCCCAGCAGCAAGTTTGTTAGCTAATGGGCAAAACCATGTGCACTGCAGGGGGGCAGATATAACATTTGCAGAGAGAGTTAGATTTGGGTGGGTTATTTTGTTTCTGTGCAGGGTAAATACTGGCTGCTTTATTTTTACACTGCAATTAAGATTTCAGTTTGAATACACCCCACCCAAATCTAACTCTCTCTGCACATGTTATATCTGCCCCTCCTGCAGTGCACATGGTTTTGCCCAACTGCTAACAAATTTGCTGCTGCGATCAACTCAGAATTAGGCCCTATTAGTTGAGAACTCTTGTCGTGAAGGAACATTAGAAGCGGTCGATCAAGCACCAGTCATGTTGGACCCTCCTTAGATACCACAGTATCATGCTTGCTGCCATCATTTGGCTCCAGCTCATTAATGAGCCATCGTTATATACTGCAACATTTAAACCATCTGCTTGAACCATTTCTAACGTACATTACACATAACAAAAAGACTGTGTTCCTCAATGTTTTCTATTGTAGTTTAACTTGACAATATGTTTGTTCCATGCATTCTACAATACTTTTGCTATAGAGGGGGTCATTCTGACCCGATCACACGCTGCTCTTCTTCGCAACGGCGGGCACATTGCGCAGGTGCATCATTGCCTGGCAACGGCCGTTGCCGGGCAGCGACACCTCCAATGAAGAAATCGGTCGCAGCAGCGACCGCAATAAGATTGACAGGAGGAAGGCGGATCTGGACGTCAACTCACCGTTTTCGGGGGCATGGAGATCCGAATGCAGGCGCGTTGAGGCGTTTGGAGGGCGGATGTCTGACGTCAATTCCGGGACCTGCAACGCTGCAGTGATCACACAGGGTGAGTAACTCTTACCCTGGTTTACTTCTGCACAAAACTTTTTTTGCATAGCTGGGCTGCACAAGCGATCGCATTCTTGCTATGCAAAAATCCACTCCCCCATAGGCGGCGTCTAGTTGATCGCACGGACTGCAAAAAGTTGCAGCGTGCGATCAACTCTGAATGACCCCCAGAGTACCCACCGTAACTATGGTAATAACATTCTATGGTGCTAACAGGTTTTATGTAAAACACTTCTAACATATATTCTTTATGTTACCTGTATCCACTTGCATGGCATGGTCGCATCCTGATGTGACCAGTCAGAAAAAAAAGTGGGCGTTTTTTCCAGCCCCTCTGCATCCTTGTTCCTTCCCCCAGTGTCGTTTCCCTTCCCCAGTCACAGCTGATCATGCTGCCCAACAACACCTCCCAACCAGTGGATGCAGAGATTAGCATCTGCTGGGCAAATATAAATAAAGCAGCCCCCAGCTAACCAGTGTATACAAGGCAGCCGCAGAGAGGAGCAGCCTCTGGAAAAATCACTGCCGTCCTTTTTTTTTTTTATATAACCTATAAATTTTCATTGCTCTATGCAGACCATTAATTCACTCTCTGATTTTTGTTTTCTATTGTATTCATGTCTTTATGAAAAGGAGGCCACTGGAACTGGACACAGTATTCATGGTGAAGTTCATGTCATGTCTAAAGTTCCTTTTCCTGCTACTTCCTCCTGAACAATATGTTCATTAATGTACTGCTTGCTTATATCCATATCATCTAAATAATACATTCAAGGTCCTCCATTCATTTGTTGCTGATATGATGTTATCATTTGTTCTATATTAGGCTTTTGGACTTCTGTGTCCTACATACATTATTTTACATTTTGTTATATGGTATTATACTACTGTGTGTCTCCATTTCTGAGAACTTAATGTCAAATTGATTTCTTGTGTGTTGATTCACTAACAACTAACAAATTGAATGAGAGATGCTCAATGCAAGCAATGGAGAATATCATTACTCCTGTCTGATTCAAGGGAAGATGTATTAAACCTTCAAGAAAGATAAAGTGGGGCATTTGTCCACAGTAATCAACTTCTAGCTATCATTTATCTACCACAGTCAATAAAATGACAAAAGATAATTGGTTGCTATGGCCAACTTCTCCAACTCTTAAAGGTTGAGAGTCCAGTATTCATCTGGCATATTAAAATGTTCTGTAATTGTTGCATTACCTTACTTTAATTGTATTGCTATTATCCAGATTTTCACATCTTGTCCAGGTGGTCTGTATATTGTTTCTCCTCTATTTCTTGCCAATTTCTAGTTATACAAATACATTTATTCTTCAATTTGCATTCACAACAAACAATGACATTTTAACACATTTAGAAACATTTTTAATCTATTTTTATTTTATCTGTATTTTCCTTTCCATTCTAGAATTTTCATCCAATAGTCTATGGCTTTTATGCAAATATAAAGGATAATAAATACTCGATAGGGAATAACAATCGACTATTGTCTTTATACAAAGAATTTGAAAAGGCATATACAGTAGTTCAGGTTATTTAAAAAGAATGAGGCCTATCTAAATGTGCAGTTAAATCTTATAGATGTACACATAAATATATCGGCACTGAGAATTACCATAGATCTATCACACAAACAATATGTGCAATTGTAGATTGGAATCAGCATCTACACAGTGTTTTGTAATTCAGAAGCAAAGTCAACCAGGTGAGTTTTAAGAGAGGAAGAGGCCCGTGTGCAGCCTTCTGCATCAGGTGCCCCCTCCTCTCTGACCGAGGCACAAGGTTTTAATACTCACCTCTCCGGAGTCCCCCAGCAGTGCTATCCTTCTACGCAGCTGCAATAGAGTCTGATCACAGACTCTATTGCGTATGCACAGTCCTCAGGGAACAGAACACGGTGGCCATTTTCCCAAAGATACTAATGCGCATGCGCGAAACTCCAGAAAAATGTCTGCCATGCCATATTTCTGTAGTTTTCAGCAGGCGCAATAGAGTCTGTTCCCCCTAGTGTACAGACTCCACTGTGCTGCAGAGAAAGGATGGCTCCAGCAGGGGACTCCAGAGAGCTAAGTATTAAACAAATGGGTGCTATATGTGCGGGGTGGGCCTCCCATGACCCCTGGGCCTGTGTTCCCTGCACATACTGCACCCATTATAGATATGCCAATGAAATCAACACTAAGGACAACCTACTATCACACAATAATGTATTTAAAGCTTATTATTTCAATTAATTTTTTGTCTAGTCTAGTGGTTCCCAAACTGGGTGTGGTGGCACCATGGGCTGTTTTGAGGCACTTGCAGAGGTGCCCTGGGTTGGTGGTCAAGAACCAATTCAATTTATTTATGGTCAATGTCACAGGCAAAAACCAGTGCATGTAACTTACACTCATAAAATATGTGGATATTCAGAATCCTGCATCTCATAACTGAACCTAAGGATAAAATATAAACTAAATTTGCTTACATTTATATTTATTTTTTCAAAAAGAAACTTTTGGCCTGGGGGGTGTCTTGAAAAATATTCTGATACTCTAGGGCGCCATAGTTTAAAAAAAATTAGTGTGAACCACTGGTCTAGTCTAACCTAAATCTCACATTGATATACTGAATACAGTACTTTAGGTATAGATTGTTTTTAAGTGTGAGATATTGTTATGTAAGTGTTTAATAAAAAAAGCAACACAGCATTCTAAGACACACTGTGGCATTAAAAGTACAAAGATGTACTAGATTGGTAAATACAGTATAATGTATGTATAGTTTGCTAAAATCTACTATTCAGTACCACGGACAGTTCCTGCTATAAAATATTTATGATAAACACTATAGCAAGCTCTTGGCAAAGATTGACAAGGTTCTAAATCATGTGTGGAACAGAACACGTGTATCTACCGCTACTACAGTATATGTAACTGCTATTAACAATGTCAAGAAAGTATATGTATGTCTACATTTAAAAGACTGTAACAAACTCCATTAATATAGACAATACTGTGCAATATCCTGCTCTACAATGTATCAGAATTTTGTAGCAAGTGAAATGTTTTTATGGGCTATAAACAGAAATACATTCACCCTCTACACTTCCTCAATTGTGTGTAGACAGTAGGTGTCCCCCAAGGTTGTTAATAATAATAATAATAATAATAATAATAATAATATTATTATTATTATTATTAGTTACTGATATAGCGCACACATATTTTGCAGCGCTTTACTGAGAATATTTGTTCATTTACATCAGGCCCTGTCCCAGTGGAGCTTACAGTCTATGGCCCTCATTCCGAGTTGTTCGCTCGCAAGCTGCTTTTAGCAGCATTGCACATGCTAGGCCGCCGCCTACTGGGAGTGAATCTTAGCTTAGCAGAATTGCGAACGAAAAATTCTCAAAATTGCGAATAGAAATTTCTTAGCAGTTTCTGAGTAGCTCGACACTTACTCTGCCACTGCGATCAGTTCAGTCAGTTTCGTTCCTGGTTTGACGTCACAAACACACCCAGCGTTCGCCCAGACACTCCCCCGTTTCTCCAGCCACTCCCGCGTTTTTCCCAGACACACCCATAAAACGGTCAGTTTCCGCCCAGAAACACCCACTTCCTGTCAATCACACTCCGATCACCAGAACGAAGAAAAAACCTTGTAATTACGTGAGTAAAATACCAAACTTCTTAGCAAATTTACTTGACGCAGCCGCAGTGCGAACATTGCGCATGCGCAGTTAGAGGAAAATCGCACCGATGCGAAGAAAAATAATGAGCGAACAACTCGGAATGAGGGCCTATATTCCCTACCACATGTACACACACACTAAGGTTAATTTTGTTGGGAGCCAATTAACCTACCAGTATATTTTTGGAATGTGGGAGGAAACCCACGCAAGCATGGGGAGAATATACAAACTCCACACTGTTGGGGCCATGGTGGGAATTGAACCCGTGACCTTAGTGCTGTGAAGCAGTAATGCTAACCATTACACCATCCGTACTGCCCATTCTTGGACCTCTACTATTCTCACTCTGGACCTTATTCAGTATGGATTGCATATTGTGCTTTTTAGCAGAATTTTTAATCCTTTCAATCGCATGCTAGGCGCCACCCATTGCTGGGCAAGGCTGGCCAGCATGCTACCAGCTGCCCACCCACTGATATCATGCTCTAATTGTGATCACAGAAACTATGGAAGCCTCCTGCTGGTGCAGGCAGGAGTCTTGCTGCCATTTTTTAGATTGGAGTAGCTACGTGTGACGAAAATGCTGCAAACACAGTCCCGTTTCCTGTTTATCAGCTGGCATATCTCTGCTGACCAGTCTCCCCACAGTGCACCTGTTGTGATAAGACAAGGGAGTTGTGTGGGCGCTCTTGCAGTCCAGAGCTGCATGGGTTCCGCCTTCTTACTTTGTTCAGCTAACTCTGTTTGTGGCCAATCACAGCGGATTTAGTCTCCACATGATCGAAGTGTCCAATCTTGCTCCAGAGCACCCTAATTACACTTTTCCCATGTACCTGCTCATTGCCAGTAAAACTTGTCTACACTTGTTCCTGTTTCCAGCACCAGTAGCTCTGTTCTCTGACTCCTGCACTTCCCATAGTGATCTCTGATGTGCATTTCTTCTCAACAAATCTCTGCAGTGTGCTCCAGCTCAGATCACTCTCTGCAATAAGTCCAACATTCAGCACATTATTAATGTGCTTCATCTGGTTATTGCCGCTGTCCTTTACCAGTTGTGTATGGTTCATAGTACTCCCTGCAGTTACCTGTATGCTGAACCTATTACTACTAATAGTCTGCAAATACTGTATCCTACATTACAATAGGCAGATAGCACCTAGCCTGTGTGTATATATACTGTAGACTGATTCACATTCCAGCATGCCACTGCATACCACCTACATTCTTGTGATCTAGTCATCAGTTAATATTACTGCCACTGCCAGGTAGCACACCTTATCTTCAGCTTAGTATGTAGCCTGTTGTTGTCACTGCCCATTGTCCAGTGAGTGGTACCGAATGAGGAGAAGCATCATTCAACCTCCTAGTCTCATACACTCTTGTACTAACTTGTTCTTACAAGAGATCCCAATATAGAATCCAAATCAAACTCAGAATCTGGCAACAGTATTGCCCATCTAAGCGTGGCACCAACATTCCATGGCAGCTCTAGTCCGAGTCTGACAGACAATATCATAATAAAATTGCTTCACTCTGCGATATGTATTAGGCCCCTATAGGAGAGAAAAGGTTTGAATTCCCTAAATAGAAAATATTTCAGAGCATTTGTGTCCACTCATTCACATATGAGTTAGTTCACTTCATTATCACCACAAAAAGATGGGATTTTTATTGAAAGCGACACAGCCCCAGAATACCTAGAAAGTAGATACACTCGGACAACTTTGTATTGAAAAGATATAGATGATAACTTATGGCATGGAATTTAAATCAAGTTCTTAAGTGTGTGCACTAACAAGGAATAAAATTGCAGTCTCAATGGCTGATCCCCATCCTACGGCTTACTAGGTTTTGATTTGAACTGACAGTGACAATGAGTCAAGAATAAGGCATTTGCAAAAAGGCATATTACTAAAATGTCTCCTGCTGTTTATATAACCTAAGTATGAGAATCATAGCCAATACAGCATAGGTTAGCTCAGGATATGTATGGTATGAACACAGCACTTGTATGCACAGATATAATGTAATACAGTGTGACTTAAAATTAAAAAAATAGCAGACATATAAAATGGTCTCAATAAACTAATTTTCAAACCAAATTGTAGTAAATGCACTGTTAATTTAAAAAAAAAATATTCACTCCACAAAGCTCTTTTGAAATGGAAAAACTCATGATCGAAAGAGCAAAAAAATAATTGCTAAAGGTCCGCCACAAAGTCACTATAAGACCATTCCTCTTTTAATCCATTTCTCTCCTAAATAAAGATTCGGGTTCTCTTTATTTGTCTCTTAATTTAACTAGGATATTGGTTATAGAGGATAGAAAATAAGACTCTTTTTAGGGCACTCTTTATTTATAATTTATTAAAAATATTACATTTTATTGATATGCATTAAAAAGAGGGATTTAGGAGTCCCATTTTGAGTTCACAGACAATACAAACATTTAACAATAATTAGACAGAGAAGATGGAATCCCAATCAGTCATTTCAAGTACAGTAGCCAAAGGGCTGTGTTTAAGAAATAAAAATTGGTCAAAAGATTGGTGAACATACAGCAGTACATTTAAGTGTGCTATGTTTAGTACAGTAAGTAGCACATGTGGATGTATATTCATAGACAAAATATATACAAATGTCATCCAATGTACACCTATCTGGGTGAACAAGCCTCAGTAGGCGAAACACGTCTCCCTATTTTGGGGGTGGTCTAGGACCTTATGCACAGGACCTGACTCAAGGAACATCGGCAAATGGATGAGTATCATACAGTACATGTTTTTCTTAAAAATAACAACAATTATTATTATTATTATTATTATTATTATTTCTTAAATGTATGCTGTTCTGTCTTATATGCAGATGATGGCTATATCAGAATGTCTTGGTAACACACTTTTGAGATACCAGAGCTTACTGTTTACAAACCCCTATTATTTAAACTGTCTGAATTTTCTGCTACTAGGGGTTATCTTTATTGACAGTATACTGTATATCCGATTCTCACATTCACCACCTAACTCGGAGGGACTCTCACTATGTGGCACACATTTAACTCCCTTGCGCTGGTTACTTAACAACAGGGGTGTCAGTGCTGGCCGTCATACAGCAGTAGATCCTTCCCCTGTTCTATAATCTCTCACCTCTGGCCCATCTTCCCACGCTCTCATCCTCATGTTCACTGTCCTTTAGGACATACGGTAAGACAGTAGAAGTGGGGGTTGTCCATATGAGTCTTTGCCTCCTTCATTCATAAATATATCTACATTAATCCTAAAACATACCACCAGTGATTATTTAATTTGCCGTATGCTCCACAACATTTGTACAAATTTTAATATTTCATTAACAGTGTATAGGCATACACAGATAATATATGTGATAACTGAAGATTATTTGTTATTTTTGCCTATATGTATTTATATTGATTTACTATTGCCCTAAGTCTATATTTTCGCCTACAAATACTAGCACTACTTTGATGTCATGTTCAAAAATATAGCCATATGCAATACGGGATTAACAGGACAAATTTGTTCCCCAAAAATTGGAAATCACTATTTACATTGGATGACATTTGTATATATTTTGTCTATGAATATACAGCCACATGTGCTACTTACTGTATGTGCCTTACTAAACAAAGCATACTTATCTGTACTGCTGTATGTTCACCAATCTTTGGACCGATTATTATTTCTTAAACACAGCCCTTTAGCTACATGAAATGACTGATTGGGATTCCATCTTCTCTGTCGAAATATTGTTAAATGTTTGTATTGTCTGTGAACTCAAAATGGGACTCCTAAATCCCCTTTTTAATGCATATCAATAAAATGTAATATTTTTAATAAATTAAAAATAAAGAGTGCCCTAAAAAGAGTCTTATTTTATGTGCTCTATTACCACTGTAATATTCTGACTCGTGGGAGCACCACCAACTGAGAAATTATCACAGAGGATTCATACCTGAAAAAATTCTGTTAAATGTTGATACATATACGTCATAATATACCTGTGTGACCCCTCGGAGCAGATCTGTGTGGAATCAACACCATTCTCTTTTTAACTATGATATATAAAGATTGCCTTTGTTGCATGTCAAGTTTGTGGGTGCCAATATCTCTACTACATTGAGTAACAGTACATTTCTTTATAATACGGGAGTCCAAAGTATAAATTGAGGCAATAGTGTAGCAATCACAGACTGGGCCGAAGGCTGGATTAAGCCTTTGGGGGGAACCGGGTCACATAACACAGGGGGACCCTACCTCTCTTGTCAGCACAGCCACACACTGTTCGTGCTGTGTTTGTGCCTTCCTACCTGCACTCCTGCAGCAGGAGAAGATGCTGAAGCCTCTTCTCGGAAAGTGCCCAGGCCCAGCAGCAGAAATCTTAAGGCACGGTACGTCTTCTTTTCAAGTTTGGGGGGTTTGCATGGTGATTCCTCAAAGCTGGACTGCAGACCCTCAAACTTTGACAGTAAAAGCAAAATACGTAACCATTCATCTTAGCACAGGCTGCAACACCAGAGCTGGGTTAGAGCAGATCCAGACAGGGATGGGGGAAGCTGGGAGAAGAGGACTGTGGGACTCACTCCCCCCCCCCCCCCTCCACACACACACACACACACACACACACACACACACACACACACACACACACACACACATTAATCTATCTCTGCTGGGCAGACTGGTTCTATTTTTCCAATATACTGAGTATTTGTCACAATCCTGCTTTGCAAATGTGGTATCACACTAGCAGCCTGTTCAGCAGTTATAGGAGGGGTTTCCTATACAACATCACTTCTTGCCTCTCTTGAAAATTTAGAAGAAGAAAGTCTCTACTAAACAAGTGCCTCTGTACATGACCAACAAAATAAAATATTACTTTTGCATATACAGTGTATGTATAAAAAGGAATATCCATGCCCACAGCCAAGAACATTTAATTATAGCCAGCTGCTCCTATCAGAAGATGCCACATTTTCCACCTACACAGACTTCATAAACTTGTTGGCAAATTCATAGATGTTCCTGTACAAAACTAGTACTATTCAGACAAAAATAAGTGCACAACATATTAATATTAAAGGACTACTTAACGCCGTCATGCACTGTATTGCTTGATTAGAACTCAAAATAAACAGCAGTAAAACAAGAATGAATATTAACTGACATACAAAGCCGAAGGAGTGCCATGTTTGCAAGCTTGAACTCTACAGATATATAGTTTGACAAAAGTTTATAGATTGTATATTGAGGGTAATTCAGACCTGATCATTGCAGCAAACTTGTTAGAATTTGGGCAAAACCATGTGCACTGCAGGGGGGGGGGGCAGATATAACATATGCAGAGAGAGTTAGATTTGGGTGGGTTATTTTGTTTCTGTGCAGGGTAAATACTGGCTGCTGTATTTTTACACTGCAATTTAGGTTTCAGTTTGAACACTCCCCACCCAAATCTAACTCCCTCTGCACATGTTTCATCTGCCCCACCTGCCACACCTCACCCAAATCTAACTCTCTCTGCACATGTTATATCTGCCCCCCCCTGCAGAAAGGGCTAGGTAGGGTTCTATGATCCAGTCACATAGCAAAGTGTATTTTGGGGTCTGAGGGCTGGGTGAGCATGGAAAGTGTTGTCTGTTTAGGGTAATAGCCTATGGGGCTTAAGAAAGTGATTCAGGAATCTTTTTAAGATTGCCTAAAGAGATTATATTTCAGGGAACAATAGAAGGATTGAAGATTCAGGGACAGTCTTTATTCCATTGACGGTGCTCGGGACAATGAAATTCAAGCAACTTGGAGTGAGAGAAATAATGAATGTTGAGACTAAGGTTCAGACTTTAGACAAATTGGAGGGGTTGAGTTTGGAAATATTTAAATACAAGGGAAAGAATGTGTTGGTGCAGTTCTGTTCCTACTGTGAGAAGAGTCTTAAATGTATTAAAGAGGTGTTTGGGTTAGAAGCCTGTGTATAGAGGAGAGATTAGAAGTATAGGGGGTCATTCCGAGTTGATCGCTAGCTGCCGTTGTTCTCAGCACAGCAATCAGGCTAAAAATTGGCATTTCTGCGCATGCGCACGGGCTGCAGTGCGCACGCGCCAAGTACTTTCACACAAAACTATGCAGTTTTACACAAGGGCGAGCGACTCTTTTCAGTCGCTCTGTTGATCGGTGAGTTATTGACAGGATGTGGGTGTTTCTGGGTGGTAACTGAACGTTTTCCGGGAGTGTGCTAAAAAACGCAGGCGTGTCAGGTAAAAAAGCACTCGTGCCTGGGGAAATGGGGGAGGGGCTGGCCAAACGCAGGGCGTGTTTGTGACGTCAAAACAGGAACAAAATAGACTGAAGTTATCGCAAGGAAGGAGTAGGTCTGCAGCTACTCAGAAACTGCATGAAAAAATTTCAGCACTGTTCTGCGACCCTTTCGTTCGCACTTCTGCTAAGCTAAGATACACTCCCAGAGGGCGGTGGCTTAGCGTTTTCACTGCTGCTAAAAGCAGCTATCAAGCGAACAACTCGGAATGAGGGCCAAAGTTGCCTGGCAGGGT
This sequence comes from Pseudophryne corroboree, assembly GCF_028390025.1. Lineage (NCBI taxonomy): Eukaryota > Metazoa > Chordata > Amphibia > Anura > Myobatrachidae > Pseudophryne > Pseudophryne corroboree. The sequence continues at coordinate 31,679,944 of NC_086455.1, forward strand.
CAAGAGCATTTCATTACGGGTAGAGGTGGTCATTCCGAGTTGATCGTTCGCTAGCAACTTTTTGCAGCACTGCGATCAGGTTAAATCTCGGCAAAACTGCGCATGTGTATGCACCGCAATGCACAGGCACATCGTATGGGTACAAAGAGGATCGGTGCTGGGCAATGGATTTAACAAAGAATCCATTCGCACAGCTGATTGCAAGGTGATTGACAGAAAGAGGGCATTTGTAGGTAAGTCCAGAGCTACTCAGAAACTGCAAAAAACTTTTGTGCTGTCAGCTGCAAAAGCGTTCGCACACATACAAAGCTAAAATACACTCCCTCATAGGTGACTATCTGATTGCAGCGCTGCAAAAAGTAGCTAGCGAGCGATCAACTCGGAATGACCCCTAGAGCCTGGTAGCAGAATATGTGTGCATGAGTTAATTTCCTTCAGATGGAAACTCCACCTTTTAATATTCAGGCTCTACTGATCCATTATTTTATTCCACAATTCTTTACTATTTAACATATACTGTATCTCATGCATTGTAAATTGCATAAAACCAAGCACAGCTGCCAATCTCCAGATCTGATTACCGTTTCATTAAATATAGATGTTGTAAAAAGTTGTAAATTCCCTGCTGCGCCTAATTAGCTAATGGTTAAAAACATCAAACAATAGACATCTGACATAAATAATGTAACCTACAGTAGACTGCTCTTCTTCTGGAGAATTCACTGAAACATTGTAATGTAAATCAATGTAAATGTAATAAACAATTACAATGGTTCCAGGTCCAATATTATTCCTTCCTATTCTACTGAATTTCAAACGTTTGCTGTCAGGGGGATACAGGAATTTTGAACATCAGGTGACAGCCATTTTGCAAGATTTTATTATGTAACAAGCTCAGTTCCTTTCACAATTGGCTTCATGTTTATGAAGGCATTTATTATTTCATTCATTTACATTTATTTCATTCTGAAAAGAGCATTTATGGAGGAAAAATTATACCAAAAAAACAATAACTCTATGGTTTATTTGATCCCTATGCCCCCTCCACATTCAATTTTATTTACAAGGAGAGGACTAAAATCCTGATAACTCTTCAAAAAAGTAGAGGCACAGTTTTTTAATGCTGCTGTAGCTGTAATATGTTCTGTGGAAGTTGCACTTACGTGGCTTACGTAAGTTGACAGGGACAACTCTACACTTTTGAAATGTGATGTAGTTTTAATTAATATATGTTCTGCAATCCTTTTTTTTTTTGCATGCTGGGGACCACCTATTGCAGGGGCAAGTCTGCTCAGCATGCTACCAGCCGCCCACTAACTGCGACCACGCTCTAATTGCGATCGCACTTCAATTAGTGTGAGGTTGCAGAAACTAGGGAAGCCTCCTGCTGGCGCAGCCAACATTTTTTTGATCAGAGAAACTGCGTGTGATGACAGGCAGCCGCCCCAAAAACGCAGCCGACACCCCCCCTTTTCCCCCAGGCCGCCCCAGCAATGGTCAACGAATGCCCCCTGACCACCCTGCAAATGCCTCTGCCTGTTAATGCGACCCAATCTCATTAACTGCGCACGCACACACAGGACGGGATTTGTGCATGAGCTGAAATTGCGGTTGCATTGCAGTCGCTTAACAGTCCCTTCATTTAGAAGGGAACACATTTGTGCAATGAGCATTCATAAGGTTAGGGAACAAAAAATAACTCGTACATTCAGTGGTGGCCCTTACAGTACCTCTGGTCTCTGGTCTTGATGGTGGTTGTCACTTTGTTGTCTGCGTGAGTGTACTGTAGGGTAAGAAAAAACATCTGCTACTCACACATACACACAAGCTGCAGCTCTGTGAGTCTAGAAATAAATAAAGAGAAAGCTGCAGCCTCCAGAAGTATATTATATCCAGGGCTTAAAGTAGTCCGGGAGAGGTGGTGGAACTCATTTCCCCAGCCACCTAAACATCTCCCCCCCCCCATCCCTCCTCCCATTAGGCATAGCCAGGGCTAGTGCTAGGGTTTTCGATACCTCCCTGCAAACTTTTATAAAATGTTACACATTTTTTACAAAAATTACAAAAAAAATTATGCCACACAGTAGCACAAACTTATTCACATTACACAGCACATATGCCTCTGATTCATATTACACCACATAGTAATGTCCTTATTCATGTAACATCACTCAGTAGTGCCCCTTATATACAAAATTCATACATTAATGCCCCTTATGTACACAATTCCCACAGTAGTGCCCCTTATACACATCGCTGCCATTGTCACTCCAGCTCACCGCCTATGTGCCTTCAGCATCTCCATGCCCTGTGTCCTTCCAGCATCTTTCCCACCTCTCTGTGTCCCTCCAGCCTTCTCTAATCTTGTCTTTAGCATGCAAAAAGAGCCTGCTTCTATCCATGGCTCTTCTTAGCTTCAGCGGTGGTGACGGCATGACATCCCATACTCCGTGCCAGAAAAGGAAGCAGCTGGTACCTGAGGAGGGGATGAATGCCTTCCGACAGACACAGTATGTGGGAGCACTAGAAGGGACAGGCCAAAGGTGAAAGAGGACCATGGAGCCGCCAGGACCTAAGGAAGGGGGAGGTGGCTGTAACTCATCAGTGACACTAGTGCCGCCCGCATCATCTATGGATGTGGGTAGTAGGGTGGTCTTTTCTGTTATAATTGCTTTGTAGGGCCATGGAGGAGGTGGAACTAGTTCCACCTACCAGTGCAGGTGGTGGAACTCAGTTTTACCCAATTCCCCCCCACCCACTTTAACCCCTGATTATATCTTTAGTAACATTTAGTACAAGAATTAGCAAGACCCCTATATTTGATTTTCATTGACTTACTTACATCAGGCAATGTTCCTAAATACTGGCGTATAGCGGATGTAGTGCCAATATTTAAAAAGGGAAGTAAATCTGAACCGTGCCAGACCAGTAAGTCTTACATCTACAGTGGGGAAAGTTCTGGAAGGTATTTTAAGGGATAGAATACAGGAGTTCCTTGAAAACAATAAGGTTATTAATAGGAACTAACATGGATTTGTGAAGGAAAGACCATATCAAACTGACTTAATAGGCTTTTATGAAACCGTTAGTGTAAACCTAGATTAGGGTAAAGAGGTGGATGTAATTTTTTAGACCTTGCTAAAGCTTCCGATACAGTACCTCACATGAGACTAATAACAAGTTAAGAGAACTTGGGCTAGGGAGCACATTATGCACTTGGGTGAGTAATGGGTTGGACAAAAGGGAGCAGTGTGTCATTTTTTAAATGGACTGAGGTACTCAGCAATGTGCCACAGGGGTCTATACTTGGACCACTATTGTTCAACATTTTCAGAAATGATCTAGTAGCAGGTCTAGAGAGCATAGTATAATTTTTTGCAGATGATGCCAAATTGTGTAACGTTATAAATTCAGTGGAGGATGCTGAGTCTCTTCAGAACGACTTATTTAAACTGGAAGCATGGACTTCAAAATGGAGAATGAGGTTCAATATAGAAAAATGTAAGGTGATGCACTTTGGTAACAAGAATAAGAACACTAACTACATACTAAACAGGGAAAAACGTGGGAATTCTGTACTGGAAAAAGATTTAGGTCTTCACATAGATAACAAACTTAACAGTAGTACCCAAAGTAGGAATGCAGCAAAAAAGGCAAATAAGGTATTAGCATTCATTAAGCGAGGAATTGATGCAAAGGATGAGAGTGTTAAACTACCACTGTATAAGTCACTAGTGAGGCCACATCTTGAATACTGTGTACAATTATGGGCACCATACTACAAAAATATCCTGGAACTAAAAAAGGTTCAGAGACGAGCGACCAAATTGATAAAGGGGATGTAGACTCTAGAATACAAGTAAATGCTTGCTAGGCTAGGCATGTTTACATTGGAAAAAAGGAGAATTAGAGGGGACATGATTAACATTTACAAATATATATACAGAGAGCTAGCGGGGATCATCCCTCCCTGAAAATGGTCAGTTGACACCCACAAATGCCTTCTTCCTGTCAATCTCCTTGCGATTGCCCGTGCGAACGGATCTGTCGCACAAACCCATCGCTGAGCAACGATCCGCTTTGTACCCGTGCGATGTGCCTGCGCATTGCGGTGCATACGCATGCGCAGTTTGAACCTGATTGCCCGTTGTGCGAAAACACACAGCAGCAATCAGGTCTGATTTATCCCCATAGTCTTAGCTATGTTTAATTATATGTCCTGGGCCTATTGATTCATTTAATTTCACTGCTAGTCATCCTCATCATTTCTTAGTATTGCATAAATTAACTAGTACCCACAGGAATATTTCCTAATAAAACACATATTTGGAAGTGCATCCACATATCAGATGTGGCCTCATTTATCGATGCTTCTGGATGGACATAAATTAGACCAGTGTGCCATAAAGGCTCCCACTGAGAGGGATACAGATTAGTGCAAGAAAAGGAGGACTGGCTACGGGGAAAGGGGTAAGTATGAGAGCTGGGTGGGACAGAGCAACGGAGAATATGGGAGTTGCGACAAAGCTACCAGGGTCCAGATTAGAGGGGGGGGGGGGGGGGGGCATGAGCCGGGGAAGAGACTGAAGTGAGCCAGCATATGCCAGGTCCAATAAACTGGTACAGTAATGATTGATTGATTGATTGATTGATTAAGCAATAAGACTATCTCAAAGGGCTGAGAGAGTAAAGTAACTGGCTGGATAGCAAAAATATTTCAATAAGTAAAAAAAAAACATCAACTCCTAAGTATTCTGCAGAATCCCATTATTACTGTTTACAGACTGTTCTTTATTGTGTTTTGCAGATCTGTGCAAGCTTTCAATTCTGTTAGTTGTACTCTACATAAACTTATGTTTAGGTTAAACTAGCAAAATGTTTCCAAAAACACAGCTGATGCAGTTTTTTTGTTGTTACAAATACATTGGACATTTTTTCTACTGTTTTTTATTGTAATGATAATTGATAGATTTGCATGAAATGCTAATTCATAAATATTTTGTGCAATTTACAGTTTTAGATAATTTGTGGTAGAAGTACAGAAACCCCATATTTACTAAGTATCTGTAATTAATAAGCAACTGCAATAAAAATCAATGAAAAACTGGTGGCAAACACCCAAATAAATGACCTGAAATACAGAAAGTTCCCACTGATCTGTGCAGTGCTTGTAAACCGTGTTAGGGTATGGTATGCTGGAAGGTTTACAATGGTATAGGGGCTTAAAAACTGACGGACACTGATGGTAGATTTAAGATGACAGTCAAAACCTAAGCTTACTGAAGGTTACATACCGTTACTCTAGACGCTAAAGTGACATGAATATCCATCGGGTTTGAAGAGACAGCAAAACCAATGTTTATTTAATTTGTCCATAAGACTTATTTATGTAAGTGCAGAAATGTGCTCGATCTATGGGGGTCATTCCGAGTTGATCGCTCGCTAGCAACTTTTTGCAGCGCTGCAATCAGATAGTCGCCGCCTATGGGGGAGTGTATTTTCGCTTTGCAAGTGTGCGAACGCTTTTGCAGCCGACGGCACAAAAAAAGTTGTTTGCCGTTTCTGAGTAGCTCTGAACTTACTCAGCCGCTGCGATCACTTCAGTCTTTTTGGTCCCGGAATTGATGTCAGACATCCACCCTGCAAACGCTTGGACACGCCTGCATTTTTCCAAACACTCCCAGAAAACGGTCAGTTGACACCCACAAACTTTCTGTCAATCACCTTGCGATCGGCTGTGCGAATGAATTCTTTGTTAAATCCATTGCCCAGCATCTTTGTACCCGTATGACGCGCCTGCGCATTGCGGTACATACATATGCACAGTTTTGCTGAGATTTAACCTGACCGCAGCGCTGCAAAAAGTTGTTAGCGAGCATCAACTCGGAATGACCCCCTATGAAGCACAAGTGTGCATGCTTCATGAATGAAAATGTTAGCAACTTCTGATTAAGATGCCTGGATAAAATAATACTCAGGAGGATGTAAACTGCCAAACAAGATTGAAGCAATTCATGTAATGTGTTCACAGGAAGACATAATTTGCCTGAGAATAATACATAGCAAACTATAAGCAAGTAAGATGCAAGATAGTGATATGGTAATTCTCTGCTTTCAGTACTGTAAAATGCCAGAAGTAGGCAATGTACTCCTAAATTCATTGATAATTAGCTAAAAATGCTGCCCATAAAGGTACAAATTCCAGTAAAATATGCCCGGTTCTATGTCATTTTCCTGCATCAAAATGTTGTTTGGCAGAAACTGTCCCCAGATATCAGGATATATAATCACAGAGGTCCACCTCCTGCTGTTTTGGTCCAATACTGTTGTCTCCTCCTCCTTAATCTTCTAGTAAGTGTTGAGTGATATAAATCAGAGGAAAACAGTACACAATGGACTTGATTTTGAGTCAGATACAAAAGAGCACACAACAGCATACTGTATACTGTATTGGTGGTCGCCCATTTGTGACTTTTGGAAATACGACTAAAATCTCCTTCCCTTGTGTACTGTACATCTGCACTGTCATACTGATTGGTGCATCCTGATACGCCATCATCAGTTGCACAAACTTGCATAAGTCCTATGACATACATTATGCAGTTTTTCCTTCTGACTACAGCCTCCTATGCCTGAGACTGTACGTCTGTGAATGCAGCCCAGTGCCGTTTCTAGCGAAGGGCACTCTGTGCAATTGCACAAGGTGCCTGCCGTGGTGCTTTACGGCACTTATTCACTCCCCCTCCTCCCTCTTCCGTAGTGCTCCGCTGGGGGCAGTGTTTTGTAGAATGACTCGGTTGCGTCATGTTGTCATGGTGCAACTACGTCATTCCATGAAATTCTGCCCCCTAAGCAAAGTACTATGGAAGAGGGAGGAGGGGGAGCAGCATGATATCAGCGCTCCAGCAAATATACACCCCCTTGGCAATGAGCATTACATTTGGCAATGAGCATTACCCGTGGCAATGAGCATGGATCCCAGAGCATGAAACCCCTGGCAACAAGCATGACTCCCAGTACATATAATCCTTGGCAATGAGCAGGTAATTTAAAAGTAATTTGAAGCTTAACTGTAGGGTATAATGTATCACGGGAATTGCGGAGTATGGCATAATATGGTAAAGGGGGCATAATACAGTGCAAGGGGCAATACTGCGTGGGGCTTAATACGGTGGAATGTTTTTGCAGGGTCAAATACTGGGGTGTAAGGTAGTCTTTTCCTGTGAGGCCACGCCTATTTTAGTAACACCATGCCCAGTTTAACAAGGCCATACCCCCTTGTCGGGAACATGCATGACTTCGGCGTTCACAAAATAGTTCTTTTTAGGCATTGAAGTGGGAAGGGCCCATTTTTTAATGTCTGTGGGAGTGCATTTTTTAATGCTTGCTCTGGTAGCCAAATTGTTTAGAAACAACCCTGATGCAGCCACTTACATTGACAGGACCATGGCACTCCTATATTAAGCCCTCAGAATGGACCATTTTTGTGTGCATTACTAACCTTCCAGTCTTCATCCAGGATTGACAAATTTCCGCAACAATTTTGTATTCTTTATTAAAGACTCTTTTTTTTACTTAATCACTCTTTACTTAATCACTAACTCCAAGTACTGTTTATTTCTTTCTGTATAACTAGTGATTTTCTGTAAACCACACAGAAGTTTATTTAAATGACTGCTAGAGTCTGCAGAATCATAAATACTAGAGACGTGCAACTGCCATTTTTACTGGATTTGGTTTTGGCTCTGATTCGTCATCTGGCTTTGGATTTGCCAAACTGCCGTGACTGGTTTTGGGTATGGATTTTTTTCAAAAATGTACAAAAAAAGCTAAAATCACATAATTTGGGCCTTTTTTGTTTCTAGAGCATTATTATCCTCAATAATATTAATTTTCAGTAATTTCCAGACCATTTGACTACCTCACAGCTCACGATAATGTTTTCACCAATACTGGCCAAAGGCTGGAGCGAGCTGGCTGGTTACTAAGCCATAGAGCAGCAGCACAAACACACAGCAGTTTATAGTATATCTATGATACATTGACACCCTCAGTACTGGGGTACAGTGTACAGAATAGTACAAACAATAGATCTATATTTTTTATCTTTTTCTTTTATGAACTTACAGCTCAATTGAAACTGCATGGAGTCACAGGGCTTTGAACAAAGGGCACTAGGGTAAAATGCACCAAACAGTACTAAAAATAGATCTATCTATCTATCTATCTATCTATCTATCTATCTGTCTATCTATCTATCTATCTATCTATCTATATATCATTTTTTTGTCTGTTTTTTCAACTGACAGGTCAGTTCAAACTAAGTGGAGTCACAGGACCTATATATGCACATGAACAATGCACACTAGGGTAAAGCATCACAAACAGTACAAACAAAAGAACTTAACTATACAATTTTTGTATATTGTTCTATTTTTTTAACTTGCAACTCAGCTCAAACTGTGTGTATTAAAGGGCTTATAGATGCACATGAACAAAGCACACTAGGGTAAAGTACACTAAACAGTACAAACAATAGAACTTAACTATATTTTTGTTGTTTATTTTTCTGTTTTTTAACTTGCAGATCAGTTCAAACTGTGTGGATCATGGGGCTTATAGATACAGGTAAACAAAGCGCACTAAGGTAAAACAGACCAAACAGTACAATTTATAGCAGAGTACAGCGCAGCATACAGCAGCATGCAGTGTACCCACTGTACACACTTTATATACAGCACAGCCACTTATGAATCCAGAGACTCAGCACAGCCAGTACAGCAGAGTAAAGCGCAGCATTTAGCAACATGCAGTGTGCTCCCTATACACAGTCACTTTAAAGCACGGCAACTTGTGAGTCTGGATACAGAACACACAAAACAGCAGAGTATAACACAGCATTCAGCAACATGCAGTGTGCTCCCTATACACAGTCACTTTAGAGCACAGCCACTTGTGGACACAGCACAGCCAATACAGCATAGTTCAGCACAGCATACAGCAACGGGCATCAAAGTGAAATGGCTCTGAGTCTTGGCCATAGCGCCTTATACTGTAAAGACATGGGGTCCGAGTCTGGCGGGAACTTTGGATGGACTTGGATTCCCGATGTTCAGAGCAGTCTAGATTCCTTGGATTCCAGACCGCTCATCTCTAATAAATACTGCTATATTATATTATCAATTAGCATCATCTGGTTATTGGGTTGTTATGTACATTTATGATAGCATCAGTCCCGATCACAACAGCTTCTTTGTGCATACAATGTGTGCATCTAACAAATTTTTAGAAGTTTTTGTGCATGCACAGCTGTAAAAATTGGTCATCTACATTACTTTTGAGGAAACAGGCACATGCATATGGCTTAGAAACACATCAGGGTTTGAGGTTTTCAAGTCCTGCAGATACTAAAGCAGGACACCCTATCTGCATGGTAATAATCATGATTCCTACAATTTCAGCGTGGATCAAAGCACAGCTCAAATAAGGCATTAATGCACAGGGAATACCCTTCCAATTAAGGACTTCTGGTCTGTACTCTGTCCCTGCCATTTGGACACCCTCCCTCCTGCAGACTGCCATCACCTCGCAGCGGCTAGGATCACCTGTCTGCACATAAAAAAAGCACATGGGGACACTGCCAGCACTATCCATCTACGACCCACTATAAAATACGGCAATAACAAAGAACCCACAACTGGCAGCCCAGTATAACCACAGTACTGTGAGTACATATGCTCTGAGAGCCCACTTCTAAATCTGGCATTTGATTACACTGTTGCCATGTAAGTCGATTACCACCCAACAGCATATATTTACAGTATACAAATGGTTAGAACATTTTACTTTAGAGACTGTGATTGTTTAAACCAATGAATACTTGACATACCTCAAACAAAAGTACTTTTACAATTGATATCCTTTGGGGGCAGGGAGGGGGCAGTTACAGGCTTCGTTTAGAAAAACAGTGATGTGTTGCCAGGGGCGGATCCAGAAAAAAATGAAATGGGGGGCACCATGATAGGGTAACGGTAATAGTTATATTTACATGTACCTAAGGCACGTGTGCTCTAAGATAAGGGGTGTGGTATCACAGGGGGCGTAGCCTCACAGAATACGCCATCGGGTAATGATTGGTTGTAGGAGTGCATCCTGGTTTATTGCCAATGTTTCACCCCGATGAAAAGGCTGATTGAGCCTTGAAATGTTGGTCACCTGTTTCATTAGTTATGGGAGCCTGGAAGACACCCCAGAACAATATAATTATTGTAGTTTTTAGTTGGTGATGGCAGGTGCAGCATACCTTGTTTTGGGCACTGCACTGAGACTCAGACTGCAGGACACGAACTGTCCATCTTTGATTAGCAGAAGCAGCCAGCTGGATCTCCAACAAGCAGCATAAGACATTTGCAGGACAGCCCTGTCACAATCACACGGGCCGCCTTCTCAAAGCTGAGGCTGAGTGTGACTGCACCTAGCATGGTGGTAAAGGAAGTGGTGGAGGAAGCGCTGGGAAACTGTGCGGTGCAGTGAGCGCTAATGAAACCTTCTGCACCATCACAAGTAACAGTCTTACTCAATGCTGGCAATTTAACCCGCGCATGGGCTGGACTCTGGCCGGCTGGCAGTAGGGGAGGTAGGTTGTGGTGTGAGCATGGGGAGGGTGGAGCTGGTTTCCACACGGACTTGCTGCTAGAGCCGCCGTGGGTCCTAGTGCCTGCCGGCTCTTTTATCAAATCTGACTTACGGAAATAGTAGTGCTGCTGCTGTTCTCCTTTTGACAAAAAGAAGAAGTCAGAAATGACAGGGGGGGGCACAGACCCGAGTGCCCTCCCCCCCCCCCCCCCGGATCCGCCTATGTGTGTTGCCGCCATTTAGGAGGTGAGAAGAGGCCAAGGATATCTTTTGTAGGACAGAGTTTCCCTGGCCTCTGTGACGGGAAAGCTGCATGATGGTGTGTGCATTGATACAATGCTGCGTTCTAGGACATGCATGTAATATACGCCTCCTGCTGCATTACCATACAGCGCTATCACTGCTGCTTCCAAGGAAGCACCAGTAATACCAACTCCGACCACACCTGAATGACCCTCTGTATAGGTATATGAGATATCTGTATGATAGTTTTATACATTTCACTGATTTTAGGGATATTCAATACATTCAATTTACCTCCCTTTATGCTCTTCTCTTCCTTGCGGTTCTTTTACACTATACACTAGGGCCCTCATCCAAGTTGATCGCTCGCTAGCTACTTTTTGCAACAGTGCAAACGCATAGTCGCCGCCCATGGGGGAGTGTATTTTCGCTTTGCAAGTATGCGATTGCATGTGCAGCCGAACGGGACGAAAACGTTTTCTGCAGTTTCAGAGTAGGTCTGAACTTACTCAGCCCTTGTGATCACTTCAGCCTGTCCGGTCCCGGAATTGATGTCAGACACCCGCCCAAAATATGCAAAGTAGGCATTTGGACAAGAAAGAAGGGATTTCTGGGAAGTGATTGATCTGAAGTAAAAATCAACAGCTGTGATTCTGCCCCAAATTCAAACTATATCACCTGATGCAGAATGAATAGAATGTCAGTTGAAAAGAGAAGAAGCTGTGTGTTCACAACTGTATAAACGTGGGTGCAAAGAGAAAAAACATGATCTATTAGTACTTTAGCATCCTAGCACCCCATAACCATCTCCTTATTCTAAATCAATATAATTTAATAGATTACAAACCAAACCAATACAGAAATTCCTATCATATGGTAGGTCTACCAAATTTGGGGCAGATTTTAAACATTTGTTAGCCTGGCAAAAGAGTTTATCAATGTAATATCCAGATACAGGTCTGATATGTGAGCAGATAAAATCAATATAAATTATATGCATGTGGCTATTCCTAAAATTGTGCTTCTATTGGAGACTAAATATGGTGCATACATTAGCCCTCATTCCGAGTTGATCGGTCGCAAGGCGATTTTAGCAGAGTTACACACGCTAAGCCGCCGCCTACTGGGAGTGAATCTTAGCTTCTTAAAATTGCGAACGATGTATTCGCAATATTGCGATAACAAACTTCTTAGCAGTTTCAGAGTAGCTTCAGACTTACTCGGCCTGTGCGATCAGTTCAGTGCTTGTCGTTCCAGGTTTGACGTCACAAAACAAACACACCCAGCGTTCGCCCAGACACTCCCCCGTTTCTCCGGCCACTCCTGTGTTTTTTCCGGAAACGGTAGCGTTTTCATCCACACGCCCCTAAAACGCCGTGTTTCCGCCCAGTAACACCCATTTCCTGTCAATCACACTACGATCGCCGGAGCGATGAAAAAGCCGTGAGTAAAAATACTATCTCCATTGTAAAATTACTTGGCGCAGTCGCAGTGCGAATATTGCGCATGCGTACTAAGCGAATTTTCACTGCGATGCGATGAAAAATACCGAGCGAACGACTCGGAATGAGGGCCATTATTCATTATGAGATGTTTTTTCAAAATAATAATAATAATAATAATAATAATAATCATAATAATAATAATAATTAAACTTCCGGTTCAGGCTTTTTGGAGTGAACATCTCCCCTGTACAGTACCTCAGCAAACCCGGGTTCTCACTTTTTCAATAGCTGCTTAACAGCTTACAAATATGGCTCACCAACCTCCTACTTACCTCTGGGAAACCCATGGAGAAATTCCCAGCAGACCAGATGCACCCCAAACAGCCACGTCAGGAGAAGTGCCAAGCAGAATCAAACATGGCCAAGCACAAACTCACAAGCTTCTTCCCTAGTGTATGAGAAAGCTGCGGCAACCTTTGAGGATGCAGACTTGCCGTAGGTCAAATTTAATGATGCCTCAGTAGCCTATGAAGATGTGGTAGAGGTGATTAAGTCCAGCATGAGTCCCTTACTTTCACAAGCAGTCATAGAAATTATCAAAGAGCGGCAGCACCTCTTCTGGAGAATAACTGTTATTGTTACTGAGCATAGAGTAGGAGCTGTATGTCACAACCTTGCTGAAGTGCAGTGTGATATTCTCAAGCTAAACAATGAGAATCATCAGCAGTGAAACAAGCTTGGTGATTTGGAGAATAGATCTTGCTGAAACAGTATTAGGCTGGTGCGGTTGCCGGAATCCGTAAAGGGTTCTGCACTGGCACAGTTTGTACGTACCACATTACCTGCATTGATGGGCAAACATGATGAATGCCAGGGTCTTGTAATAGAGCATGCACATAGAGTTGGCCCCACTCCTAGACCTATTGACTCCTTCCCATGTGTGGCACTTTTTCTCTGCTTAAACTACTTAAGCTTGCCTTTTGGTCTGCATCCAGAAAAAATAAGGTAAAATGATGTATCTTCCAGGATTTTTCAGTGGAATTCACCTGGGCTCGTATAGCATTTTCTCCTATATGCTCCCAGCTTGTTCAAGAAAAAGAAAATTTGCACTGATATACCCTGCTTGACTGTATATTTATTGGAGACTCCCACCAAGACATTCTGGACCCTGCTGATCTAATGCATATCTCCTGGAAGAGACACAAGCAAATGACCGAGATAGTTCTGATCCCCCCTCCCCTCTGCTACTTGAATCAATCATTGTTCATTGTTTATTGTTAACGTGTTCCATGGGACATCACCTGATAGTATCCCCTAAGCCGATGGAGTCCTCTGGTTGGTTACTCAGAAAAGCAGTTTAATTTCCTCTTTTTACACTTTTATTAGCAATGTTGTGTTTCCTCTGTTATTATCTGATTTTGTCTTCATGCTGCTTGTGTTCACTTTGTTTTATACCCATGCAAATGTACACGGAGAGTTACCAACTCCTCTTGGAAAGCTATTTCCCAGTAGGTTGGCTACGGTATCCCTTCATGTTATTATCTGGTTTGCTTATAGGTGCTACTTGAAGAAGTACTGAATCTGATAATTTAGTTAATTTATTGCTTGTTTATATTTATTAAAATGCCTGAAGTCTACTCTTTCTGTAATGGCTGGGTAATTTGTTTAGAAAGCTATCTTACTTTTCTTATGTCATTCCTCGCTCCCTTTTGTCTGGTTTTGCACCTCTCCTTTTGTTCCACCCTCCCTCCCAAGCTACCCTTCCCATTATCTGATGATTAGATTTTCTGCAATGTATTTTGGTCTCTTCCTGTTGTGCTTGATAAATGAATAGTGTCACTGACCTAGGTTGGGGGTGTTGTGAACTCGGGGGTTCTCCCGATGGTAGGGGAGAGGAACCACAGTCGGGTCGGAACAGGGATGGCTTGATATAGTTCTTCCTCATACAGGACTCTGAAAGAAAAGTTTGGTGAAAATATTAAAGGACTTTATTGCAGGAAGAGAGCAACACAATGTCACATAACAGAGAAGGAGTGTATGGAGAAATGTCCAGGAAGTACTTGTGAGTGACGGTAATAGATACTGGTGACTGAAGAACTTGAGAGCGGTGGTTAAAAGACACTGATGATTTGAAGAACCTGAGAATGGTGGTTTAGACTCTGATAATTTGAAGAACTTGAGAGCGGTGGTTAAAGACACTGATGATTTGAAGAACTTGAGAGCGGTGGTGAAAGACACTGATGATTTGAAGAACTTGAGAGCGGTGGTTAAAGACACTGATGATTTGAAGAACTTGAGAGCGACGTTTATCCTGCAGCCCACGCTGACTCCAAGAAGCACTGGTGACTAGAGCGCAGTGGAACCCAGCAGCGGCTGGGAACGCTGGAAGCTGTGCAACAACTGACACCTGGAAATGCCGGAGACACTGGGGTATGCTGCAGAGAGATCCACCGAGGACAGAAGCACTGTCATCCACTTCAGGGGAAAAGATGATACTCAGGCACCGAGGCGCTGCCCGGCGTCTGCCTTTGAATCTCCCGCCTCCGCTGGATTGGCGGAACAGTCTGATGACGTCACCTGCTCCCCGCCCACGTGATGCCGGGTGTCATGGCGGCGCCCCTACCCCAGAGAACCGCCGGGAGCCGCGCCAGCCAGGCACCAGAGCCCGTGGACCAACGAAGGCCACAACACAGACCAGCAGGCATGCAGGGGTAAGCGCGGTGAACGCCGCCTATGGCGTGTGACAGTACCCCCTCCTCCAGGAGTGACCCCCGGACACTTTCCAGGTTTTGTTGGATGTCTGGAATGGAAAATCAGCACCAATCGGGGAGCCATAACTTCAGTAGCCTTGACCCAGCTCCTCTCCTCGGGGCCAAAACCTTTCCACTCCACCAAATACTGTAGATTCTTGTGAAGATAACGAGAGTCAAGAATAGCTTTGATTTCAAAGTCCGTTCCAGCTTCAGACTCTGCAGAGGTTGGCCTTGGGTACTTTGAATGGAACCGGTTTAAAATAAGGGGGCGAAGGAGAGAAACATGAAAGGAGTTTGGTATCCGGAGGTGGGAAGGCAATCCCAATTTGCAGACAACCGGGTTCAGGACTTGTAACACGGGGTAGGGACCAATAAACTTTAAGGCGAACTTCATAGTGGGCACCCTTAACCGGAGGTTGTGGGTGGAAAGCCATACCCTCTCACCAACCTTGTATTGGGGAGCTGCTCGTCACTTCCTATCCGCAAAGAACTTATAGCGGCCGGAAACTCTCTTGAGATTAGCATGAACTCGACTCCAAATTTGGCTGAAGTGCCGAAGAGTAGAGGCTGCAGCAGGAACCTCCTCCGGAGGACAAATGGGTAATTCAGGAACTTGAGGATGGAACCCATAATTAATGAAAAATGGGGACTCACCAGTCGAAGAGTGGTAAAGATGATTATGGGCAAACTCGGCCCATGGCAACAGTTCCACCCAATCATCTTGCGAAGGAGAAAGATAAATACGGAGAAAAGGCTCTAAATCTTGATTGACGTGTTCAGTTTGCCCATTGGTTTATGGATGGTAAGCGGATGAAAACTTGAGTTTTATTTGTAAGGCCATACAGAGAGCTCTCCAGAATCTTGTAGTGAATTGTACCCCCGGTCAGAGACAATTTCCTGAGGTAAGCCGTGCAGGCGGAAATGTTCTCGGATAAATAACAAAGCCAACTTGAGAGCTAATGGTAACCCAGTCAAAGGTACAAAATGTGCCATCTTAGAGAAACGATTGATAATTACCCAGACAGTATTGTGACCCTTGGAGAGGGGCAATTCGGTGACAAAGTCCATAGAAATATGGGTCCAAGGCCTCTGAGGAATGGACAGTGGAGAAGATAAAACCCGCAGGAGGCAAACGAGGAATTTTGTGCTGAGCACACTGAGGACATGAGTTGACATAATCTTGAATATCCTTCTTCATAGTGTCCCACCAGTAAGACCTTCGTAGAAACTACCACATCTTTTGAACTCCAGGATGACCGGAAAACTTGGAAACATGAGCCCACTGCAACAACCTTGGTCGAAATTTAGCTGGCACAGACATTCTCCCAGGAGGAGGACCCAAAGCGGTGGGAGCCGCTGACATAGAAACTGGACTGAGAATCAAAGCCTTCACAACGGAATTCTCCTCATCCGAAGCTGTTAAGGAACAGGATAAAGCATCAGCCTTGGTGTTAAAACTCCCAGCCCGGTACTTAATAACAAATGAAAACCGGGTAAAGAAGAGCGCCCATCTAGCTTGACGGGGATTCAAGCACTGGGCCGTCTTGAGGTACAGCAAATTCTTATGATCAGTGAAAATTGTAATTAGGTGTTTAGCACCTTCCAAAAGATATCTCCATTCCTCCAAGGCAGATTTTATGGCCAAAAGCTCTTTGTTTCCAATGGTGTAATTCTGTTCCGCAGGAGAGAATTTGCGAGAATGGAAACCACATGGATGTAACTTCCCATCTGGAGCGTACTGCGAAAGCACGGCACCTATGCCTACCGAGGAAGCATCAACCTCCAAGAATAATGGTTTTGAAAAATTTGGTTGTTGAAGGACTGGAGCGGACATAAAGGCTGCCTTTAACTGAGCGAACGCTGCTACAGCTTCGGAGGACCAATGACTTGGGTCAGAACCCTTCTTGGTTAGGGCAGTAATGGGTGCCACTATGGTAGAGAATCCCTTTATGAATTTCTGGTAGTAATTTGCAAAGCCCAGAAATCATTGTACCGCTTTCAAGGAAAGAGGCTGAGTCTAGTCCCGGATGGCAGTGAGTTTCTCTGGATCCATACGAAGCTCCGTGCCCGAAATGATGTAACCAAGAAATGGAATAGAAGGAACCTCAAAAGTACATTTGGAAATCTTGCCAAAAAGATGATTCTCTCGCAATCGAAGAAGAACCTCTTTGACCTAGATTCTGTGCTCTGTGAGATTTTTAGAAAATATCAGAATGTCA
Source organism: Pseudophryne corroboree (assembly GCF_028390025.1). Lineage (NCBI taxonomy): Eukaryota > Metazoa > Chordata > Amphibia > Anura > Myobatrachidae > Pseudophryne > Pseudophryne corroboree. The sequence continues at coordinate 31,697,239 of NC_086455.1, forward strand.
TCCAAATATACCACTACACTTAGGTATAGCATATCCCGAAAGACTTCGTTAATGAATCCCTGGAAGACGGCAGGGGCATTGCTGAGGCCAAACGGCATTACCAGATACTCGTAATGCCCGTCCCTGGTATTGAAGGCCGTCTTCCATTTGTCCCCCTGTCGGATACGTATCAAATTATAAGCTCCGCTTAAATCAAGCTTGGTGAAAACTCGGGCTCCGCGAACTCTATCAAAAAGCTCCGTAATGAGTGGCAAAGGATACTTGTTCTTAATGGTCACATCATTTAGACCACGATAGTCAATACATGGTCTCAGCCCTCCGTCCTTTTTCTTCACAAAAAAGAAACCCGCCCCCACCGGAGAAGTAGAGGGGCGGATGAATCCTTTCTGTAGATTAGACTTGATATAGTCCGACATAGCTTGGGTCTCGGGCAATGATAAGGGATAAGTGCGACCCCGAGGTGGCATTTCCCCTGGAATGAGCTCAATGGGGCAGTCCCAGGTTCTATGCGGTGGTAGCTGATCGGCCGCTTGCTCCGAGAACACGTCAGAAAACTCCCGATAGGCCTCCGGAATGAGCCCTTCATCTGACTTGGAAGATACACGCAGAGGATAGACTGGGGTGAGACAATTTGAATGACAAAAAGAACTCCAAGATGTTATTTGTGTCGAACTCCAGTCGACGTGAGGGTTGTGAAGTTTAAGCCAAGGAAGGCCAAGAACCAGATCGTGGGGCATTTCCCGAATCACTAGGAACTCTAGGTGTTCTTGATGCAGAGCTCCCACTTGCAGTTTGATTGGTACTGTACAACTTGAAATCAGACCGTTAGAAATTTAGGTACCATTGGTAGCAGTCAACGTAATAGGTCGTTCGACCGACCGTAGCTGACAACCCAGATCCTGGGCACAGGAAAGGGAAATAAAATTCCCTGCAGCCCCTGAGTCCAGCAGAGCCTTAACGGGTTTGGCTATTGACTCGGAGAACAGAGACACAGAGAGTAAACAGTCCACTGGCGGAGAAGGTTTAGAAGAAACTCCTAGCTCGACTCCTCCGGAACAAGCTAGGACTGCCCGTTTCCCAGGCGAGACTTGCAAAACTTGAGAAAGTGATCCGCGGCACCACAGTAGAGGCAGAGTCTACCCTCACGACGACGCTGACGTTCTTCTGGGGACAGCTGGGATCGATTAATCTGCATGGGTTCATCAGGACTTGGAATAATCGTTTGCTTAGACGGAAGAGATCGGACCCTTGATCGATCTGACCGACTACGTTCGCCACCTCGTTCCTGCATGCGAAGATCTACCTTTACACAGAGCGAGATCAACTGTTCTAAAGAATCCGGCAAATCTCTAGTGACCAACTCGTCCTTTAGACGATCAGAGAGCCCGTTCCAAAAGGCAGCCCGAAGGGCATCATTATTCCAGAGCAGTTCTGAGGCTATGGTCTGAAAATTAATCACATACTGTCCCACTGAACGAGAGCCTTGTCGGACACAAAGCAAGTCTGCAGAGGCAGCGGTCGTCCTGCCGGGCTCATCAAAGATCCTCCGGAATGACGTAATAAAATTGGTGTAACTAGAAACCAATGGATCAGATCGCTCCCACAATAGAGACACCCAATCCAATGCTGAACCCTCGAGCAAAGAAATAATGTATGCCACCTTGGACCGATTAGTAGGGAAGTTATGTGAAAGCAGTTCAAAATGTACCTCGCACTGATTGAGAAAACCACAGCAATTCTTTGGATTCCCATTATAGCGAGAAGGAGTAGGGAGCTGAAGGCGTGACCTGGTTCCAGAGGAGGATGGAATATTACTAGATACATCCACTGGAGCGGGTACCACTGAGGCCAGAGAAGTCTGAATTTGATCCAGCCGACCAGATAATTCCTGGAGATAATGCATCACCTGGCCCTGTGCTGCTTCCTGACTTTGTACTTGAGAAATCAAGTCCTGGATGGTACTTGCCTCTGGGCTCCGATCCCCCGGGTCCATGAGGCCTGAGTATACTGTCACTGACCTAGGTTGGGGGTGTTGTGAACTCGGGGGTTCTCCCGATGGTAGGGGAGAGGAACCACAGTTGGGTCAGAACAGGGATGGCTTGATATAGGTCTTCCTCATACAGGACTCTGACAGAAAAGCTTGGTGAAAATATTAAAGAACTTTATTGCAGGAAGAGAGCAACACAATGTCACATAACAGAGAAGGAGTGCATGGAGAAATGTCCAGGAAGTACTTGTGAGTGTCGGTAAAAGATACTGGTGACTGAAGAACTTGAGAGCGGTGGTTAAAAGACACTGATGATTTGAAGAACTTGAGAGCGGTGGTTAAAGACACTGATGATTTGAAGAACTTGAGAGCGGTGATTAAAGACACTGATGATTTGAAGAACTTGAGAGCGGTGGTTAAAGACACTGATGATTTGAAGAATTTGAGAGCGGTGGTGAAAGACACTGATGATTTGAAGAACTTGAGAGCGGTGGTTAAAGACACTGATGATTTGAAGAACTTGAGAGTGACGTTTAACCTGCAGCCCACGCTGACTCCAAGAAGCACTGGTGACTAGAGCGCAGTGGAACCCAGCAGCGGCTGGGAACGCTGGAAGCTGTGCAACAACTGACACCTGGAAATGCCGGAGACACTGGGGTATGCTGCAGAGAGATCCACCGAGGACAGAAGCACTGGCATCCACTTCAGGGGAAAAGACGATACTCAGACGGAACAGTCTGATGACGTCACCTGCTCCCCGCCCACGTGATGCCGGGTGTCATGGCGGCGCCCCTGCTCCGGAGAACCGCCGGGAGCCGCGCCAGCCAGGCGCCGGAGCCCGTGGACCAACGAAGGCGGAGGCCGCAACACAGACTAGCAGGCACGCAGGCGTAAGCGCGGTGAACGCCGCCTATGGCGTGTGACAAATAGCATTAGACTGGGGACATGGAGTATCAGTATTATCAACTCCCCTGCCAAAAGATGGAAGGTTCTTATGTATATATCTAAGCAGAATATTGACATTGCCTTTATCCAGTAAACTCATCTAGTACCTATCGAGATGGTCAAACTTCAAATGCTGTATTGGTCATTGGTTGCTGCAGCTCCATTTACCTCCAAAGCATGTGGAGTAGCAATTTTAGTGAAAAAATCTCTCCATCCTAATGGGAGATATGTTATAGCTGTATCTTGTCATAATATAACTTATGTTTTATGTAATATATGTTCCCAATGTTTTTTCTAAATTAATTTATCAAACTTTAGGTATTTCAGATCATGCTCTGGTTTGGACGCACCTACATTACATATTGTCCTTGATAAGGACCCTTAAAAAGTGTGGAAATTTCCCTCTAACCTTTCTCATTCCATTGAATTAAAAAACAGACTGGAAACGGTCTGGGAAGAGTAGAAAAATAATAAACTACTGTAGTTTATGCTGAATCTAATCCACTTCTCTTCTGGCAGATTCTAAGGTATTTTATTAGAAGTGCCGTTATCTCTTATGTATTTTCTATAAATAAAAAATATACACTTGAAAGATGGATTTATTGGAAGACTTTCAAACATTTAAAAAGGATCCCTCTCCAACCAATAAAAACCTTTACCAGGGGGGATAAATATTTATTATCTGTAAATTATAGATTCCATAAATCTGGAGATAAAACTGGACGTTTCCTTACCATAATCTTAAATGGTACATGCCCTCCCATGGTTATCCATCCACTCAAAACCCCCTAATGGTTCCCTCACCTCCTTCAACCCTCAGATTGCGGATTCTATGAGCTCTTTCTATTAACTTCTATATTCCTCGCCACCTGCTCCACATTCTCCTTCACACCCAAAAGACACAACACCATCCTCCATTTGGGAAAATCTTATATACACTCAGTTACTTTCCGACCTTGCTCACAATTTGGTATTGCCAATTACTTTAGAAGAAGTGACTAAAGTGATTTGTGGTCTTAAAAAAGCTAATGCCCCATGCCTGTATGGTTTAGGCAGATATTTTAATAAAGTTCTCCTACCCAGGATCGTTGAGACACTTGTCAGAGTATTCAATCATATTTTTACTCATGATTCTGTACCTCTTTATTATAACTCTGTAATGTTGAAAAAAAATTTAAACCTTGATGCAACTGGTCTTTGCCTGGTTGATACAGACTGATTTTGGTACTAAACTCTGATTATAAACTCTTAACTAAAATATTAGCAGAAATTAATCTTACTGTATATCATAGATTTTGGAATGCCATTCTGTGGTCAAGTCAGAAGAGTTTTAGGAACTGTGCAGCCTTTACTTACCCCTACCTCCTACTCCTAAGGTCATTCTCTCACTTGATGCCAAAAAGACATTTGACCTTGTTATCTGGCAGCATTTATATAAGACATTAGAGCATTTTTGCTTTCCTTTAAAGTTTCTAAGAATTCTACAAACACGCTGCTGTATATACCTCATTTCTTATCCAAAAAGGCACAAGGCAAGTTTGCTCACTCTCTCCCTTTTTATTTGCTATAGTCTTTCGCTATTTCCCTGTGTGATGTGCTCTCTGACTTTCACTAGCTCCAAATTTTTAACCTGCCAAGATAATGGGCTACATCAAAGGTATTCAATGCTTTCTCTACCTTGCAACAACTTTTCCAAACTCCACACTGTGACTTTTATATGTACTTGCAAATGAGACATTATATTCAATTACTACCAACCGCTATGATCCCACCAGAATCTAGAGACCCTATTATTCACTTGTTGAACTACTGTATATAAGTTGCGTCCCCTACAGGACAACATTTTTATACTCTTCCATAGTGAATACAAACTATGTGTCACAATGGGAAAACATATTACAGGCTTGGCGCATGGATATTTCTGCCTTATCTTCTAGTGATTTATTTGCTCACTTTGATTCTACCTTGCATATTTTACAATCTGTCTACCTGCAGGAAGTACATTTACAAACTATATATAGAGCATACATTGCCCCAGCACAGTTTAAACACATGAGGCTAAATATAATAGCCTGCAAGCTAATAGCCTAAAGTGGCAATTATTTACAAGGCAAAACTAACCAAGAGCTATTACATTTAGCCAGTGGTCTCCACTGAAACTGGGAATTGTCTCAAATGCCATATGTTTATTGAAGGGATGAGTGGGTTCAGATCTCAGAGATCCGAAACCCCCCACCCGAACTTCACGATCCGAGCCAGGATCCGAGTTCAGCTCGTTCTTTCCACCAGACTCGGATCCCAGAACAAGGCAAAACATCATAATCACGCTGTCGGATCTTGCGGGTTTTGGATCCCATATATAAGATGCCACCCATCGGCACCATCTTCACTCCAGCATTGGAGAGTGAGGGAGACAGACCTCTGTCACTCTGTGAGTGGTGGCATCGGGTAGGGACACTGTGTGTGTAGTTTAGGGGTGCTGTCCTGTGTGCTATTATGGGTGCTTTACAGGGGTTCTGTCCTGTGGTATCCTGTGCTGTTAGGGGTTCTGTACAGGGCTGCTGTCCTGTGCTGTTAGGGGTGCTGCCCTGTGGTGTTAGGGGTGCTGTACAAGGGTGCTGGTGTCCTTTGCTGTACAGGGGTGCTGCCCTTGGGTGCTGTCCTGTGCTGTCTGGGGTGCTGTCCTGTGCAGTCTGGGGTGCTGTAAGGGGTACTGCAAGGGGTGCTGTACTGTGCTGTTATGGGTGTTGTACAGGGGTGCTGCTGTCCTGTGCTGTTAGGAGTACTGTATAGGGGTGCTGCTGTCCTGTGCTGTACAGGGGTGCTGTCCTGTGCTGTTAGGGGTGCTGTACAGGGGTGCTGTCCTGTTCTGTTAGGGGTGCTGTCCTGTGCTGTTAGAGGTGCTGTCCTGTGTGCTTTAAAAATAAAGGGGTGCTGTGACACTGTCCTCTGTGCTGTAGAAATAATATAGCACTGTCCTGTGTGCTGTAAAAATAAAGGGGTGCTATCCTGTGTGCTGTAAATATAAAGGGGTGCTGTCCTGTGTGCTGTGATAATAAAGGGGCACTGTCCTGTGCCGTTAGGGGTTCTGTACAGGGGTGTTGTACATGGGTGCTATCCTGTGCTGTTAGGGGTGCTGTCCTGTGTGCTGTAAAAATAAAGGGGCAATGTGGCGCTGTGCTGTATGCTGTAAAAATGAAGGGGCGCTGTCCTGTGTGTTGCAAAAATAAAAGGGTGCTGTCCTGTGTGCTGTAAAAATAAAGGGGTGCTGACCTGTGTGCTGTAAAAATAAAGGGGTGCTGCACTGTGCTAGGGGTGCTGTACAGGTGTGCTGTCCTGTGCTGTACAGGGGTGCTGTAGTCCTGTGCTTTCCTGGGGTGCTGTCCTGTGCTGTTAGCGGTGCTGTCGCTCTACCCTATGAGTCCAGTGTGCTGCCTCTGCTGCCTGTTTGTTGTGCTGTGTAATTCTCCAGGGGTGCTGCCTATGCTGTAAAAGTCCGGAAGTGTTGCCTATCTCCTGTATAAATCCAGTGGTGCTGCCGTATAATAAACTAATGCATAGAGCAGAATATGAAGCAAGCTTCAACTTCACTACCAGATTTGTGAAAACATTTAGCCGCAAAGGTGGAAATGGAAATTCCAAGATTGAATAATTGTTTTCCAATAAACCTACAATTTTGAATACAAAATGGAGGAGAGACAACATTTGTGGCCAAAGTCAGTTAGAAGAGACAGAATCATATTCCAGCAGAACATGACATGGCAACTGCCAGAGAAAACTAGATTTTCCAAACACACCTACTGTATGTCTTTACAGTATGTCTACCATATAATTCCAGGGGTGCCATGTCTGAATCTGCTCATCTCTAGTAGATATATCTTCTAGTGTGCACTGAGTACCCAGCATTAGAGAGAGGTTCTTCTCAATTATTTCATGTTAGGGACTCAAATTAACGGCTCCAATTAGTCAACTTTAATTTTGATTTATTAATGTTCCACATTTTGGGATTATTTACAAGATGCACATTTGTTGTTCATGGTTCTTTTCCTTTATTTTGTAAATGTTTCCCCTTTTATAATTGTACAAAGTAAGGGCTGTGTAGGGTTATCGCAAGACCCTCTGGTGTTAGAACGGAGTTTTAGTGATCTTGCATTACAAAATTAAATCTCAGCTTCTGTTTTTGTTCCCCTTGGCTTTTATGGGGTGTCCAGAGTCCACCCTTAAGGAGGGGGTACTGTTATGAACCACAAGCAGTGGTTCATTCCTGTTTGCTTTATGTTTACATGCCAGGATTTCTCTTGTACATGTTTAGAAGACTCTTGTTGGCCGCCTGTGGTGAGTCTGTGTAACTGCAGCCCGTTTTCTATGTGTTAAGCCTCCCCTGTCAGATAATTTTGTCATTATGTGGTGAGTCTGTGTACTGCAGTCTGGCTCTTGTCTGTGTAGCCTCACCTGCCAGTATTTTGGCCATTACCTTGTGCCTGGCTTCCAGCTATCCTGATTGGGGCATGCTTCCTTTATTACTCAGCTGACCCTGCATCCAGAGCTGGTGATAGAAGTTTGTTGATGTACCTGTATGTTCCAGTTCTTGGTTAGCTTCCTGCAAGCTTTTTCCTGGTCCCTGTCAGCTTCATGTGGAGCTTGTCTTCCTGCCTCTGGTGTGTTCCTGCTTCCAGCTTGTGTACTCCAGCATCCTGTGTACTGTTCCTGAGTCCTGTCTGAGGGATCGTTTCCTGCTGTCCTCCGGGTTGCCTTCCAGTAGAGTTGTCTGGAATCCAAAGCCTCTGGGTTTTGGTTGTTTACTGTGTACACCTTTTGTGGTGTCGTGAGTAGCTGCTCTGCCGCACTTTATATCTGGAGCTGTATTTTCATTATCTATTTTTTTGGTTGTGTAATTTTTGCGGAGGTTTCCACATTGCTGTCCTCACCTTATTACAACGGGTTCGTATTAGGCAGTTAGGCTGCACTACTTGCTGTTGTTCCAGGCAGCCACGCTGCACATAAACTACTTTGTTATTTTTTGTATCCTCTGTTTAATCGTGTCAATCTTAGTTAGTTTTCCCCTTGTTCTCCTTGGTCTCGGTTAACGCCTTGTCTCCAGTTAGGACCGGGGGGCATCGTAGTCTCGGCGGACCTAATTCGTCCATTCAAACGCGGCTGCCGTGGGCACAAGAAACCATAGTCTTGCAGGTGTTAATTGACCACTGGGAAGGACAACGGAGTCAGGGGTTTTTGTTAGGGGAAGCTTCTTGGAACTCTTCTGTTGCCACTCACTCTCCTGGGTCCCAGGTACATAGAACATAACACTCCCACAGTCCTACTTGTAGTATGAAATGAGTTTGGACTGTAGAGTGGTAAGCTCCACTAGGGCAGGGGCTCAATAGCAAAAAAAATCACTGCACAGTTGTGCTTAGTACTGTACCGAACCCACCTGAACTCAACTACCCTATTTGAGGCTTCTGTGGGGGCTCACGAGTGTTTGCTAAAACAGCTCAGGGGCTGCTTTATTTAAAAATAAAATATGAATAAAATTAAAAACACACACAGGTATGCTCACATGCGTTTAACTGGGACACACAGGTATGCTCACATGCATGTAACTGGGAGCTGTAAAAAATTAAAATAAGGCATCTGCCACAAAATATGTAAATAAAAATGCAATTCAAAAATGGAAAAAAAAGAAACCAACAAGATTTTCCCAAAATACTGTAAGTCTCCAGACTCCGTGAAGGCAAAAAATATCCAATCTTGATCCTGTGGTATAAACCAGTTTATTTGTATTCCAGTGTTAAATCCAAGATTATCGTAATCCCTGAAAATGGAGAAGGGGGTACAAATTCGGAAGCTTTGGCTCCTACTTTTCCATTTGTCCAGTAATGTGGTAATTATACATTTGTAAAAAATAACGAGAATGCGCTCTTCAATCTGATGTAGATTTTAATTCACAAATGAGTAATCAATATACACATACATTATTGATACCAGCCAGCATCACATAAAAAACATTAAAAAACAAAAATTTATAAAAGCTCCTCTATAATTTTAAAGGGTAATAATATCACACTATAAAAAAAATTCTAATTCTTTATACAATGGACTAGCACGTATATTCAATGCTGCTTCTTATGCACAAAGATAATGTTTGAGGCAAAGTAAATAGCACAAGCATATATAAATCCTCCATGCATGGTATTATTTCCTTTCATTTGCAGTCCGCAACAAATATTTAGGATTAAGCATATGATTTTCCTTGTAATGTGCTTATTAGTCTCTCTCTCTCAACTCTTGTTAATAGTCAAGCAGATAATGCATTAGTAAGCCTTTTTATATATGTAACTGATCATGCATCCAAATATATGGTTAGTAAAAGCAGCAAAGCATGTACTTATTTTGCAATATGCTTTTCAGCCTTTCTCACAGCTCCTGTTAACATTCAGGCAGTTCATGCATCAATATAGCGTTTTTTGTATATAACAGTCCGTGCCTTCAAGCACATAATTAAAAGCAGCAATAAGAATTTAGTGCCATATACTGTGCCTTGTTTGGGATATATTGCATTCAGGGTGTTTAATAATACTCGCCCTGGCTGGTTCTCTCACCATCAGCCTTCTCACCATCAGCCTTATCCGGAGTCCGTGGGTAATTGTAAGAATATGCTCTCCCAGTTCCCTTTAGTACTAGGGTTTCAAATCAATCTGCCGGCTAGCTGGTGTGTGCAGTTAGCTGTGATCCGTCAGTGGAGATCGTGACAGATGCATTTCCCCGCCTTCCAGCATGCATCAGTACTCTCCATTCTATCTTCAAATTATACATTTGCTTGGTTAAAGTCCTTTCTGTTCCACACCAAGATAGGAGTGGAGGTGAAGGCATGTGTGTTGTTCCTGATTGCGTGTGCCTCTTTAATTTTTAATCACCTTCTTGACACTGTCCTTTTCCTCTTTCCTCATCTCATAATGTGAAAAGTCATCAAATATGTAGGTGGTATATTTGTAGCAAGTTATGATTAAGAGAACTTGGCAAGCTTTTTCCAGGGGGACCACCTGTCGCTGAAATGATGGGTTTGTTAAACTGTGCATGTCCTGTTTAAACAACATAACGATGGGTAGGAGGACCCAAGGACAATTGCATCCTGCACCTCTTTTTTTTCCTTTGCATTATGTGCTCCTTGGGGCCTAGTTTTTAAAACTGCCATCCTGTTTTCCACTGCAGTGCCACTCCTAGATGTGCCACGTGTTTGTGCCGCCCACTTGTGTCGCTTAGCTTAGACATCCAGCTACATTGTTGCAAACTTTTGGCCTAAAAACAATATTGTGAGGTGTCAGGTGTTCAGAATAGACTGGAAATGAGTGGAACTGAATGTTATTGAGGATAATAATACTGTTTTTATGTTGTTGTTTTTTTAAAATACAGATCCAAAACCAAAACCCAAAAGGGTGGTTTTGGCAAAACCAATCCAGATCCAAAACACGAAAAGAGATCCAGATCCAAAACCAAAACACAAAACCCAAAAAGTGTCCAGTGCACATCTCTAGTAATGATAGGTTCATTCATTTCCTCTGAGATTGTGGAAATATTAAAAAATTGTGTAACAAGATTTTTTTCTAATACATTTTTCTGTACTCCTCCAACCTGACCAATTATCTATTTGTCTCTGTGCTAAATTTCAAGATTGGAAAGTAGCAGCTAATCAATTGGCACTAATTCTACTTCTTACTATTAGAATCACGATAGCGAAAAATGTCAATTAAATTAATTGAATTTCCTCATACGGGGTGTTTCAGAGAAGTGAAGAAGCTGCTTCTTCGCTTCAACAATTTTAATTGGAGATCCACGCTCCCCAATATCAATAAAGGATTGAAAAGATTTCACTGAAAATGGGGTATATATAGATCACCTGGACCCTTCTGTTCAGCAAACCGTTTTTAAAGTATTCAAACCCACAAGGTGGTTTCTTCATAGAACGTTAATGTTGATACCTTAAATGATGTTAGGTGGTTATATGAATATGTCTTCTGTTCCTTAAACTGAGCTTCACTGTATTTTAACTAACATTCAATGTATCCCTGGCCCCCCTTTTCCCTCCCCCTCATTCATCTTCCCCTTTGTCTACCACCCCCAAAAACATTCTCCTTCATATTGTATTGATGTGTGATCTTGATTCGCACTTGTCACTATATAAGTTACACTGGTCAGGAATTCATCTTTAGTTTTTTGTATTCGGTGCTACATGTTTATCTTGACATTTAATAGGATTAACTGAGACTGGGCAGTCGGATTTAGGGGGTCATTCCGAGTTGATCGTAGCTGTGCTAAATTTAACACAGCTACGATCAGGCACTCAGACATGCGGGGGTACGCCCAGCACAGGGCTAGTCCGCCCCGCATGCCAGTGCTGCCCCACCCCCACAGAAATGCAAAAGCATTGTACAGTGGCGATGGCTTTTGCATCTGAGGAGTAACTCCCGGCCAGTGCAGCTCCTGAGGTCGTGGGTCGCAGTCCGCCCACCCAACAGTTCCGGCCACGCCTCTGTTGGCCAGACCATGCCCCCTAAACAGCGGCTAAGAAGCGATCGCTAGGGAACAATGGCCTTCGGCCTTCCAGCATGTGCCGGCGCAATGCAGCACCGGCGCAGGCGCAGATCCAACCCGATCGCTGCACTGCGATAAACTGCAGTGAGCGATCGGGTCGGAATGACCCCCATAATCCCCTGCTGTATTGTTCTCATTATTGTATTGCAGCTGGGAACAATAGATGTAGGGTTTGTTAATATGTATATGGACATTTACCATTAATTCTCTACATATCCACTTTTCCATTGGCTACCATTGTCATGGATAGTGTCAATATTGTCAATATCAACAATGTTTATCATAGTGCCGTTTAAACGTCTTTATGTTAAAAAGAATAATAATTGGCTGATCAAAAATATACATTTGGTAATTAAATGGTTATTGGACCAAAAGCAAACTTGTAAGAATTAGCTGAAATTTTTTTTTAAAATATTGCTCAGTAAAAAAAAAAAAAAAAGTTACATGAAACTCAAAACAACACCATGTTGCCAAGTGCGGTACTGTTTATGCACTGTACTTCTACTTTTAAATCCTAGATAGGATTTATTCCCTATGAAAATGAGAATAGCCATCATCTTTGCATGATATCTTATAATGTTGATTTATTTTGTTAAGTTATCTGTGTTCATTCTTCTTCCTCAAGCAAAGTGAACCATACCATGCATTTTGCCATTTTACTAGATTTTACAAATCCCACAGAGATTATGCAAATTTAATCAACATTCTAACAACTCTGTAAGAGACCTGAGATACCAATTTTTACATTTTTCATTTTTTGTTTCTTTATCACAAAATGAGAAAATAGCTCAGTATTCAGACGCTTAGACCTTTTACAAATAGAACTCATAATAAGGAATTTAGCAAAATATATACTTTTTAAAGCAATATATTTTACACATACTGGCTATGACTGAAATTCTGCCCTCTAAAATATGTACCTTGCCTAGAATTTGTTTGTTACATTATGCATATTTCTTTGCATGGATGGTAGCTACACATGAAGTCTTTCTCAATACACCCGCGACTACCTTTCCACATTGATTATGCCTACCGGCAGGCACGTGGGATTAGTTAGACCGGCAATCCATTGGAAAAACATTGTGTGATTGTGAGTGCAACTATTCGCACATAGGTATATTTAATTGCTCCTGCGAGGCATTCACATGTGCAAACGCAGTGTGGCAATGATGAGAGTAGCTACATCTGTATAAGGCAGTGGTTAAGCAAAGAGAAGAAAAAAGAAAGACTCTGTGTTGGGGCACGCTTAGAAATTTGAAATAAGTTTATTAAAACTTAACATTTAATTAATAACGAATAAAAGTAATGAGGAGTTTGATACAAAAAAATTGTTCAAGAACACAAAGTAAACATATATATTGACAGAAATCAGGATAAGCCTGATACAAAATTATGGGCACCTGTGGTGAAAAATATACTGAAAAACATAAAAAATTACAAAAAATTAATATTATTAAGGTGCCTGAGTTAATCAAAATTCAAAATTGGAGTAGAGGTAAATGATATGTACATATAATCACCGCAGTGATAATTGTAGGTAAGCACCTAGTCTAAAACCTCATGAGAATAGATGAGAGGTACAAAGGTTCATAATTGAAATGTCAAATGACTGAGGGTAATCACCTGGTAGAGATTCTGTTTGCTAAAAGGCTAGATCCTTGTAGATAACAAAGCATTTAAGATAAAAGTATGATTATTAAAGATACAAAAGAGCACTGATAAATAAGCCTAAAGGCAAAGCCAATTGTAGATAAATAGAAGGTTTGCGGGAAAGTTGGATAAGGAATAGGTAAGTTTCAGAAGTTGCTCTAACACTTCTGCTGTTTGTGATCAGAGGTCACAATCTTACTGCACCTGATATTCCCAAGAGGTCACCCTACTAGGTACTGATCAGGCTTATCAGCGCTTAGCTTCCAAGGTCGGATGAGATTGGGCGTTGCTGCTGAAATATGGCAGTAATAAACACTAGGACACAAATGAGAGAGTGTAATGAGTAGTGAGCAACAAGGTACTTCTGCTGTCCAGTTTCTAGCGCAGATTCTCTGTTGCTGTGAGCATTGCAGAGAGTGGTCTCGCATCTGGATGAGAGGGTACTAAAAATAGAAGTGAGATATGCTCAGAATAGGGAGGAAACCCTGCCTTCTGCTGTCCACTGTCTTATATAGATATATAGCGGACAGTGGATGAGAGAGGTGGGTTAGGCTTACCTATTGAAAAAAAGGGTGGTGGGAAAATTAGAAGAAGGAGAAGAAATGGTAATGTGGTGAGATCACAAATTAACAAAAAATTAAGTAAATTATGAAATAAAACAATCATGAAATTAACGATTAATTGGAAAAAGGAAAGTAAACACAGGCTGCATGGTAAAGGCTTACCAAAATGGGTATAAGACCCTGTTTATGCAGAAAGGATTCTGCAAAAAAGTATTACATTTAAAAGGAAATACCAGAAAATGGTTTAGAGCAATAATTAAGGATCAAAAATAGCAAACATGGAAAAAAACAATATTGATTATATATCAGTATCAGTTAAATAACTGGAGTCCAAATTGGCACATACAATACCAGGGAGTCCCAAAAAGTGATCTGAGCTAGAAAGAGTTCAGCATCACTGAGCACAGACGGACCGTTTCACCAGGGTGGCTTGTTCACTGTGATCAGTACCTAGTAGGGTGACCTCTTGGGAATATCAGGTGCAGTAAGATTGTGACCTCTGATCACAAACAGCAGAACTGTTAGAGCAACTTCTGAAACTTGATAGAAAAAAAAGAGAAAATAGGGAGGGTCTACAAGTTTGGCGCACAGCAGCCCGTCCACTGACAAAATACCTATGTAAAAATCACCGATTTTACCAAAACAATATATAGAAGAAGCAAGTGTTGGTATTTATCTGTGTCCAGGGCGCGTAAAAAAAGAAAAAGGTAATGAAACTTAACACATCCCTTGTCAAATGGGTATACGATGTCTTCTCCAGGTTATGCAGGCCTATGAGTCCTTTCGTTCAGGTGAATCTTCTCGTTATAAATGGCTCCCAGTTCATGTCAAAATGGAGAGAAATAAGAGAGAAAAAAAATGTGTAGCACCGTTTACAACAGCTAGAATCGAGAATTCCACACAATGAAAGTTTTTAAGGGCGTACCCCACTCACACAGAAACAAGTAAGTGGGTTCCCGTAAAGGTATCTTTATTGCTAGTTTTTTTCACCAATCCCCTCAGGTTAGGTTCACGTAATTAAGCGTGCCTGAATCTCACACCACATGGGGTAGCGTCTGAGGCAATTTCAATGCGTACCCTCACTTACACAGAGCAAAGCCAGAACATTCATATAACGGTTTCTTTATATCAACAAAAATCCTCAGGTGCGTACCCCAACTCACTCAGTAAACGATGAATGACTCCTATAAAGGTTTCTTTAAATAGATTCACTGGTATCCCTTTGGTGGATCCACAAGAGGAAAAGGAACTCTTTCTCCCAAATGCCAGACCAGAGTCATAAAAAAAATCATTCTTTCTAAAACAGGTTTTTTATTCCAGACATAGTCCAAATTCATACAAAGAAATCACCACACATGGTGACAGAAAAAATAAAAAAGTAAAAATTTAAAAGTACAATAAAAATTCCAAAGGCAAAATTTGAGATAATAATCGGCGTGATTATTCCCTTTTTCCAGAAAAACTACTCACAGTACAGTCGTCCGACGCGTTTCGGTCTCGAATGGACCTTAATCATGAACTATCTGCACTGTGAGGAGTAAGCATATTTATGCTATGAACATCCAATGAATGAGTAGCCGGAAATGACATCATTAATTACAATGAAAATTAATTTTGTTTAAAAACATGATTATTCATCACACAAATTCATAATAACATATACATAAACACTAGTATCATGCATGGTGAAAAAGTACAGCAGGAAAAACACTTTAAAACATATTTTCTTCTCCATTAAAAAACGGAGCTTGGAATTCTGGGTAATGTAGTTTCCATAGTGGACTACTACATGACCATATATGGTGTTTCCACCGGATATTGTGTTGCACCGCTGCTGGTGAAACTTCCCCAGAAAATAATCCCTGAAGGTTTGTTCCGTTTGTAGCCGGAAATGACATCATTAATTACAATGAAAATTAATTTTGTTTAAAAACATGATTATTCATCACACAAATTCATAATAACATATACATAAACACTAGTATCATGCATGGTAAAAAAGTACAGCAGGAAAAACACTTTAAAACATATTTTCTTCTCCATTAAAAAACGGAGCTTGGAATTCTGGGTAATGTAGTTTCCATAGTGAACTACTACATGACCATATATGGTGTTTCCGCCGGATATTGTGTTGCACCGCTGCTGGTGAAACTTCCCCAGAAAATAATCCCTGAAGGTTTGTTCCGTTTGGAGAGACAGACGGCGGAAGTGACGTATCGCCGTCTTCTATTTCCGTTTTCAGGGATTCTGGGGTTTGTAGTTTAGAAGGGGAACCGGCGCGGCCATTTCATAGGTTAGAAAGCACTCTGAAACGGTCACCATGGAAACCAGCCGTGTTTTTGGTTTCTTTTCATACATATTATGAGTAGCTAATATAAACGTAAAACAAAGAGAAACAGGAATTAGTGGAAAAAATAGAAACTACAGACTTTCTAAACAGATCTGGGGTAACACTTTTATGAAAATGTTGCATTAATAGATAAAGCTCAAAGTCGCATATTAATTTAGCACATCAGTCAAGGAACCATTTAAGCTCAAAATCGCAGTTCAGACCACCTGGACTTAAGGTGTCATACATAAAAATACATTTCATTTCCGACTTAGCTAGAAGTGTATTGAGGTCTTTATTCCTTCCGTTTCCTTTGACCTGTCTAATTCCATAAAAGCCTGATATTTCTGTGACCAAACAATTATGTTTGGTTTTAAAATGAGCAGACAAAGAATGGGTTAGAAGGCCTTTTTTAATGTTTCTAATGTGCTCCCCCAGGCGAACCTTCAAGGGTCTAGAGGTCCGCCCAATATAAAATAAATTACAGCTGCATTTAATAGCGTAAATGACATTTTTACTGTCACAAGTGATAAAATCTGTAATATTCACTTTTTTCTCATTTATATGGATATTTTCAATTTTGCTTTTTCCTTCACTTTTAATATGTCTGCAGCCCATACAATTACCGCATCTGTAAAACCCCTGGGACACAATTCTAGACTGGGATTTCGTCGAGGGCATAGCACTGGAGACCAATTTATTTTTTAAATTGGGAGCCCTGCGGTAGATATGGATGGGTCTATTGGGGACAAGGGGTCCAATCACCGGATCCTTCTTTAGCAGACCCCAATGTCTTTTGAAAATCTTCTCGATTTCTTGATGACTTTGGTTAAACTGGGTGATGAAAGCCCATTCATATTTATTGTCTGTAGTGGTCTTTATAATATTATCTTTCAGGAGATCCTTACGTGTGGTGTTTCTTACTTCGGAATGGGCTTTTTCAATAGTGCCCTTATTGTAGCCGCATGCCCTAAATTTTTCATTCATTTCTTTTGCCTGTGCTTCAAAAATATTATCCTCCGTACAATTCCTCCTGACTCTTTTTAGTTGACTGATGGGGATAGAATCCAGCCAGTTGTTGTGGTGACAACTACTGGCTGCTATATATGACCTCGAATCAGTGGGTTTGGAGTAGGTCATGGTGTGTAACTGGCCCTCTTTAATATAGACAGTAATATCAAGGAAATTGATGGATTCCCCACTCTTTTCAAATGATAAGACAATATTCTTATCATTCGTGTTCAACAAAGTACAGAAAGAGTTAAGTGTTTCGACTCCACCTCTCCATAAAAAGAAAATATCATCAATATACCTGGCATAGGACACCAGATTCGCTCCATAGCTATTATTTGACCAAACCGTGTTTAGTTCCCATAAACCAAGGAACAGGTTGGCATAGCTAGGAGCGAATCTGGTGCCCATAGCCGTGCCCGTTTTCTGGATGTAAAATTGATCCTGAAATAAAAAGAAATTATTATTGAGGATAAACTTAATTCCCTCTATAATCAGCTCCTTTAGATCCTTTGTATGGTTGGACTGATCCAGAAAATAAGTGACCGCCTCCACACCGTCATCATGATCGATAACGGTGTAGAGGGAACTGACATCAGCTGTCACTAGGATGTCACCTTCCTTCCACTGCACAGATTCCAACAGTTTAAGGAAATCCTTTGTATCCTTCAAGTGTGATCTATTCCTGGATACCAAGGGTTGCAGGGTATAATCAATACCGGTGGAAACACCATATATGGTCATGTAGTAGTCCACTATGGAAACTACATTACCCAGAATTCCAAGCTCCGTTTTTTAATGGAGAAGAAAATATGTTTTAAAGTGTTTTTCCTGCTGTACTTTTTCACCATGCATGATACTAGTGTTTATGTATATGTTATTATGAATTTGTGTGATGAATAATCATGTTTTTAAACAAAATTAATTTTCATTGTAATTAATGATGTCATTTCCGGCTACTCATTCATTGGATGTTCATAGCATAAATATGCTTACTCCTCACAGTGCAGATAGTTCATGATTAAGGTCCATTCGAGACCGAAACGCGTCGGACGACTGTACTGTGAGTAGTTTTTCTGGAAAAAGGGAATAATCACGCCGATTATTATCTCAAATTTTGCCTTTGGAATTTTTATTGTACTTTTAAATTTTTACTTTTTTATTTTTTCTGTCACCATGTGTGGTGATTTCTTTGTATGAATTTGGACTATGTCTGGAATAAAAAACCTGTTTTAGAAAGAATGATTTTTTTTATGACTCTGGTCTGGCATTTGGGAGAAAGAGTTCCTTTTCCTCTTGTGGATCCACCAAAGGGATACCAGTGAATCTATTTAAAGAAACCTTTATAGGAGTCATTCATCGTTTACTGAGTGAGTTGGGGTACGCACCTGAGGATTTTTGTTGATATAAAGAAACCGTTATATGAATGTTCTGGCTTTGCTCTGTGTAAGTGAGGGTACGCATTGAAATTGCCTCAGACGCTACCCCATGTGGTGTGAGATTCAGGCACGCTTAATTACGTGAACCTAACCTGAGGGGATTGGTGAAAAAAACTAGCAATAAAGATACCTTTACGGGAACCCACTTACTTGTTTCTGTGTGAGTGGGGTACGCCCTTAAAAACTTTCATTGTGTGGAATTCTCGATTCTAGCTGTTGTAAACGGTGCTACACATTTTTTTTCTCTCTTATTTCTCTCCATTTTGACATGAACTGGGAGCCATTTATAACGAGAAGATTCACCTGAACGAAAGGACTCATAGGCCTGCATAACCTGGAGAAGACATCGTATACCCATTTGACAAGGGATGTGTTAAGTTTCATTACCTTTTTCTTTTTTTACGCGCCCTGGACACAGATAAATACCAACACTTGCTTCTTCTATATATTGTTTTGGTAAAATCGGTGATTTTTACATAGGTATTTTGTCAGTGGACGGGCTGCTGTGCGCCAAACTTGTAGACCCTCCCTATTTTCTCTTTTTTTTCTATCCAGTTTTATCACCATTAGGGAGGTTGCTTCATAATTGGCTGCATTGTATTGTTACAATAATGTTTTCTTTAAGGGATGAACGTTTGAATATGTTTGAAAAAGTTTTTGGTGGGAATAAGGAACATTCAGATCTTGTTGATTTTGACCTAGAAGAAACCATGCAGAAATTAGAAAATTCACTCCTAAAAGAGTGTAAAGTGTGGTGGGAGATAGCCACACTTGAAAAATATGCCTCTTTTGAATTAGTGCCACGAGGGCTTAAAATCATCAAAATCTCTTCCTTTAATACGGCAAGTGAGGAATTCAAAAAAGATTGGGATAATACAATTAATCATTGTTCCCAGTCTCTAATGAAATTGGTTATCAGGGAAAGGAAAAAGGAACTTAATAGACTTGAAATAGAGATTGCAGAATATAAATCACTTTCTGCTCCTTTTTCTGAGTCTGAAGAATATAGAATTATGGAAAAGGAGATTGAAACAAAACTTAAACGAACACAAAAGCAACTCATAGAAAAAAAATTACGGAAATTTAATAGGGATAGATCTGAACAAATCGAATCCAAGAATCATGAGGTAGAAGGAGGGGAAATTTCAGACAGCCATACTAATCCCCCTCCTCGGCATAATGAAACCTTTCAGTATAGAAAGCCTCAAAGGAGGAGATTGTTTAACAACCGTACTTTGGAACCCATTAAGAGGAACGAAAGGGACTATACATCTGTCTATGACCATGCCAGATTTCCACAATCTGGAAGGATAGACAGAAGGTATAGGGATAAAACACCAGAATGGAGGGGGGCTTCCCAGAGAAACCCCAAATACAAGTACCCTTCTGATGAGAATGTTCCGGTAAGATCGAGGAACCGCTTCTCTCCACTAAGGAGGGCGAACGAACCAGAACATAATCATCATTTTTTAGAGAACAGACATTACCCAAACAGGCACCGATAATTCTAAAAAGATCGCAGAGGGGCAAGAGGGGTGGTGTGCATAAACCTCATAGAGGTAAATGCAAAAGAAAACGTAAATCCCAAAAAAAGACAGTAATTAGCCCTGAAAATGTCCATTCCGTATCTAATAGCACCATAGGAAATATAGGAAAAACTATCCCCACTACAAAGATTTTCAATTTGAGTTCCCACATCCTGTCAGAGAGTGAAACCTCTGTTTTGTGTAAGGGTTTAAAATATGCCCCAACAAATCCTATCGATCCATTTGAAATATATTTAGATGTACAACGGTACATGAGGAAATTAACCATAAAGAAGTTTTTTGCAAGTAGGGAGGACTTGGCCACAACTGGTACACCTTTGAGCACATCTGCAGTCACCCCATTTAAACCTAAATCCCTTTTTTTCCCCAAACATATACAGGGGCCATTAATTGAAACTTTTGGGGTTATGGTGCTTGAGGACTTAGAAAAACTTCAACTAAAACCAAAGAAAATTCAGAACCTTACGTTTAAGGAAAGGAATGCCCTAAAAAATTTAAAACAACTTAAAGAGATCGTAATCAAACCCTCTGATAAAGGGGGAGGAGTTGTTGTAATGGATCTGGCAAACTATGTAAATGAGGTCCTGAGACAGCTAAATGATACTGAAACGTATAAAAAACTTAGGAACGACCCATCCGATACCACCTTAATTAAGTTAAGAAATCTTATAGATAAATATGAAAAGAAAGGAACTATTAGTGCCAAAGAGGCCAAATTTATTATCATAGAAGACCCAACTATACCTGTGATCTACGTACTACCAAAAGTACATAAGAGCCTTACTGATCCCCCGGGTAGGCCAATTATATCGGGAGTTCAATCTCTGACATCAAATCTGTCTAAGTTCATTGATTATATCCTGCAACCCTTGGTATCCAGGAATAGATCACACTTGAAGGATACAAAGGATTTCCTTAAACTGTTGGAATCTGTACAGTGGAAGGAAGGTGACATCCTAGTGACAGCTGATGTCAGTTCCCTCTACACCGTTATCGATCATGATGACGGTGTGGAGGCGGTCACTTATTTTCTGGATCAGTCCAACCATACAAAGGATCTAAAGGAGCTGATTATAGAGGGAATTAAGTTTATCCTCAATAATAATTTCTTTTTATTTCAGGATCAATTTTACATCCAGAAAACGGGCACGGCTATGGGCACCAGATTCGCTCCTAGCTATGCCAACCTGTTCCTTGGTTTATGGGAACTAAACACGGTTTGGTCAAATAATAGCTATGGAGCGAATCTGGTGTCCTATGCCAGGTATATTGATGATATTTTCTTTTTATGGAGAGGTGGAGTCGAAACACTTAACTCTTTCTGTACTTTGTTGAACACGAATGATAAGAATATTGTCTTATCATTTGAAAAGAGTGGGGAATCCATCAATTTCCTTGATATTACTGTCTATATTAAAGAGGGCCAGTTACACACCATGACCTACTCCAAACCCACTGATTCGAGGTCATATATAGCAGCCAGTAGTTGTCACCACAACAACTGGCTGGATTCTATCCCCATCAGTCAACTAAAAAGAGTCAGGAGGAATTGTACGGAGGATAATATTTTTGAAGCACAGGCAAAAGAAATGAATGAAAAATTTAGGGCATGCGGCTACAATAAGGGCACTATTGAAAAAGCCCATTCCGAAGTAAGAAACACCACACGTAAGGATCTCCTGAAAGATAATATTATAAAGACCACTACAGACAATAAATATGAATGGGCTTTCATCACCCAGTTTAACCAAAGTCATCAAGAAATCGAGAAGATTTTCAAAAGACATTGGGGTCTGCTAAAGAAGGATCCGGTGATTGGACCCCTTGTCCCCAATAGACCCATCCATATCTACCGCAGGGCTCCCAATTTAAAAAATAAATTGGTCTCCAGTGCTATGCCCTCGACGAAATCCCAGTCTAGAATTGTGTCCCAGGGGTTTTACAGATGCGGTAATTGTATGGGCTGCAGACATATTAAAAGTGAAGGAAAAAGCAAAATTGAAAATATCCATATAAATGAGAAAAAAGTGAATATTACAGATTTTATCACTTGTGACAGTAAAAATGTCATTTACGCTATTAAATGCAGCTGTAATTTATTTTATATTGGGCGGACCTCTAGACCCTTGAAGGTTCGCCTGGGGGAGCACATTAGAAACATTAAAAAAGGCCTTCTAACCCATTCTTTGTCTGCTCATTTTAAAACCAAACATAATTGTTTGGTCACAGAAATATCAGGCTTTTATGGAATTAGACAGGTCAAAGGAAACGGAAGGAATAAAGACCTCAATACACTTCTAGCTAAGTCGGAAATGAAATGTATTTTTATGTATGACACCTTAAGTCCAGGTGGTCTGAACTGCGATTTTGAGCTTAAATGGTTCCTTGACTGATGTGCTAAATTAATATGCGACTTTGAGCTTTATCTATTAATGCAACATTTTCATAAAAGTGTTACCCCAGATCTGTTTAGAAAGTCTGTAGTTTCTATTTTTTTCCACTAATTCCTGTTTCTCTTTGTTTTACGTTTATATTAGCTACTCATAATATGTATGAAAAGAAACCAAAAACACGGCTGGTTTCCATGGTGACCGTTTCAGAGTGCTTTCTAACCTATGAAATGGCCGCGCCGGTTCCCCTTCTAAACTACAAACCCCAGAATCCCTGAAAACGGAAATAGAAGACGGCGATACGTCACTTCCGCCGTCTGTCTCTCCAAACGGAACAAACCTTCAGGGATTATTTTCTGGGGAAGTTTCACCAGCAGCGGTGCAACACAATATCCGGCGGAAACACCATATATGGTCATGTAGTAGTTCACTATGGAAACTACATTACCCAGAATTCCAAGCTCCGTTTTTTAATGGAGAAGAAAATATGTTTTAAAGTGTTTTTCCTGCTGTACTTTTTTACCATGCATGATACTAGTGTTTATGTATATGTTATTATGAATTTGTGTGATGAATAATCATGTTTTTAAACAAAATTAATTTTCATTGTAATTAATGATGTCATTTCCGGCTACAAACGGAACAAACCTTCAGGGATTATTTTCTGGGGAAGTTTCACCAGCAGCGGTGCAACACAATATCCGGTGGAAACACCATATATGGTCATGTAGTAGTCCACTATGGAAACTACATTACCCAGAATTCCAAGCTCCGTTTTTTAATGGAGAAGAAAATATGTTTTAAAGTGTTTTTCCTGCTGTACTTTTTCACCATGCATGATACTAGTGTTTATGTATATGTTATTATGAATTTGTGTGATGAATAATCATGTTTTTAAACAAAATTAATTTTCATTGTAATTAATGATGTCATTTCCGGCTACTCATTCATTGGATGTTCATAGCATAAATATGCTTACTCCTCACAGTGCAGATAGTTCATGATTAAGGTCCATTCGAGACCGAAACGCGTCGGACGACTGTACTGTGAGTAGTTTTTCTGGAAAAAGGGAATAATCACGCCGATTATTATCTCAAATTTTGCCTTTGGAATTTTTATTGTACTTTTAAATTTTTACTTTTTTATTTTTTCTGTCACCATGTGTGGTGATTTCTTTGTATGAATTTGGACTATGTCTGGAATAAAAAACCTGTTTTAGAAAGAATGATTTTTTTTATGACTCTGGTCTGGCATTTGGGAGAAAGAGTTCCTTTTCCTCTTGTGGATCCACCAAAGGGATACCAGTGAATCTATTTAAAGAAACCTTTATAGGAGTCATTCATCGTTTACTGAGTGAGTTGGGGTACGCACCTGAGGATTTTTGTTGATATAAAGAAACCGTTATATGAATGTTCTGGCTTTGCTCTGTGTAAGTGAGGGTACGCATTGAAATTGCCTCAGACGCTACCCCATGTGGTGTGAGATTCAGGCACGCTTAATTACGTGAACCTAACCTGAGGGGATTGGTGAAAAAAACTAGCAATAAAGATACCTTTACGGGAACCCACTTACTTGTTTCTGTGTGAGTGGGGTACGCCCTTAAAAACTTTCATTGTGTGGAATTCTCGATTCTAGCTGTTGTAAACGGTGCTACACATTTTTTTTCTCTCTTATTTCTCTCCATTTTGACATGAACTGGGAGCCATTTATAACGAGAAGATTCACCTGAACGAAAGGACTCATAGGCCTGCATAACCTGGAGAAGACATCGTATACCCATTTGACAAGGGATGTGTTAAGTTTCATTACCTTTTTCTTTTTTTACGCGCCCTGGACACAGATAAATACCAACACTTGCAACTTCTGAAACTTACCTATTCCTTATCCAACTTTCCCGCAAACCTTCTATTTATCTACAATTGGCTTTGCCTTTAGGCTTATTTATCAATGCTCTTTTGTATCTTTAATAATCATACTTTTATCTTAAATGCTTTGTTATCTACAAGGATCTAGCCTTTTAGCAAACAGAATCTCTACCAGGTGATTACCCTCAGTCATTTGACATTTCAATTATGAACCTTTGTGCCTCTCATCTATTCTCATGAGGTTTTAGACTAGGTGCTTACCTACAATTATCACTGCGGTGATTATATGTACATATCATTTACCTCTACTCCAATTTTGAATTTTGATTAACTCAGGCACCTTAATAATATTAATTTTTTGTAATTTTTTATGTTTTTCAGTATATTTTTCACCACAGGTGCCCATAATTTTGTATCAGGCTTATCCTGATTTCTGTCAATATATATGTTTACTTTGTGTTCTTGAACAATTTTTTTGTATCAAACTCCTCATTACTTTTATTCGTTATTAATTAAATGTTAAGTTTTAATAAACTTATTTCAAATTTCTAAGCGTGCCCCAACACAGAGTCTTTCTTTTTTCTTCTCTTTGCTTAACCATTACTGACTTTGGGAGCACCACCAACTCAAATAATTATTTAGATGTCTTCATTAAGAATCTTTAAATTTAAACTTAGTATCGTTGGTCATTCCCTGAACAGTTTTCTACAATCTGTGTATTAATATATGTTCATCATTACCACATTTTTCCTGTGCGGAACCAAACCAAATTTCTGTTAACTAAGGCAGTGGTTACCAAACTGTGTGCCTAGACACCCTGGGGTACCACAAATCTCTTGCAGAGATGCCTTGGGTTGGAAGTCCAGGACCAAATCAAATGATTTATGGCCAAACAGATAGGCAAAACCAGTGCTGGTGGCTGGTAATTATAAATCGTGGGGAAAATCAGAGGCACAACTGTAATACCCCACGTATCAGTACCTATGGACATACCTCCCAACATGACCCATTCCAGGAGGGACAAAATGTTTTGTTCCTGGACTTCCCGTGTTGTTACATAGTTACATAGTAACATAGCTAGTGAGGTTGAAAAACAGGCAAAATGCCCATCGAGATCAACCTGTATCCGTATTAAACAGTGCACATTATAATGCACCAACCAAAATAATGGTTTCGTACCTACTGAAAACTATATTTCGTATCACTCCCATATACATAATGTCAATATATTAAATGCTATAGCCTTGGATGCCTTTTTCAGCTAGAAAAATGTCCAATCCGTTTTTAAATGCATTTACAGTGTCTGCCATTATTACCTTCTCTAGCAGGGAGTTCCAAATCCTTATTGCCCTTACGATGAAGAACCCTTTCCTACGTTGTGTATGGAATTTTCTCTTCTCTAGCCTCAGTGAGTGTCCACGTGTCCTATACAGAGTTTTATTATTAAACAAATCCCCTGCTAACTCTTTGTATTGACCCTTTACATATTTGAAGATATTAATAATGTCTCCTCTTAGTCTCCTATTTTCAAGGGAATACAATTTTAACCCAGTAAGCCTTTCCTCATACTCCAGTGTCTATAACCCTATTATCAGTTTGGTAGCGCGCCTTTGAACTCTTTCAAGCTCCCCAATATCTTTTTTATAATATGGTTCCCAAAATTGAACACAATATTCCAGACGCGGATGTACCAATGATTTATGCAGAGACTCAATACCCCGTTTTATGCACGCAAGGACTTTACTTGCCTTCTTTGCTGCATTTTGACATTGTGTACTGTTATTATACCTATTATCTATGAGCACCCTCAAATCTTTTTCCAACACAGTTACCCTATCTTTTCCCCATTTAGAGTGTAGGATGCAAGTTTGTTTCTAATCCCAAAGTGCAAAACTTTGCATTTATCAATATTGAATCTCATTCCCCATTCAGACTCCCAAGTTTCAAGTTTAAATAAGTCATTTTGTAAAGACTCCACATCGATTTCTGAACGAATTACCTTGCACAGTTTAGTATCATCTGCAAAGATTGACACTGTGCTTCCCATGCCTATTCCTACTGTAGATCATTAATTAACATATTAAACAGTAGCGGGCCAATTACGGACCCTTTTTGTATTCCGCTGACTACTGGTGCCCAGCTGGAGAACATCCCGTTGACCACTACTCGTTGTACTCTGTTATCCAGCCAATTTCCTATCCATGAACAAATAGTATTTCCTAGTCCAAGTTCCCTTAATTTGATGATCAGTCTCCTGTGAGGCACTGTATTGAAGGCTTTTGCAAAATCTAAAAAGATCACATCCACTGCTTTACCCTGGTCGAGATTATCACTTGAACTAGTAACTTGATTAGAAAGGTGTTTCAACATAGGTTATGGCAATCATAAACTAAGAGTGAAGTCCAGCAACAGAGTATTTTGTCCCTCCTGGGATGGGTCATGTTGGGACATATGTAAGAAAGACAGGTAGGCACAATTTACTTAATTTAATATTTTTTTTACCCAAAATTATCAATAATCAGCTTTTATCTTAGGGGTACCATGAAAAAAATGTTAATACTCTCTGGTTCTGTAATTCAAGAAAGTTTGGGAACTACTGGTATAAGGGCCTGATATTGAGGGGATGAACTCCTGTTAACGCAACATATAATATGCAAATTTGCAGTGTGCATGCACACATAAAATGTCTGCATATACTGTACGTGTATGTACATTTGCTCTCCTCCGACACTTTTTTGTGAGCAACATCATTTTCACTCCATGACAGTGCTAAATCTGCAATTAACCATACAACCTGGTGACATACAATGATAAAAATGTATCAACCCTTCTAAAGAGTGGAGAACTGAACATGTGTAAAAGTTGTCCACAGCCAGTGGCGGATTTAGGGGGGGGGCACCAAGGCACGTGCCCCCCCTGTCATTTTTAGTGCAGACTGACATGCGGACGAGCGTCCGCATGTCAGTCTGCGGTCTCGTTTCCTCCCCTGCTGTTAGGAGGGACACGGAGGGCACAGTGCGCGCCTCTCCTGTGTCCCTCCTGGGTCTCCGGCGGCCGCTGGTCTCATAAAGGAAGTGCCGTTCGTGAGCACTTCCTTTATTACAGTGACCCGCGGCCGCCGGAGACACAGGAGGGACACAGGGAGGCGTGCACTGTGCTGTGCCCTCCGTGTCCCTCCTAACAGCAGGGGAGCGGGGGGAGCAGCGGCGGCGGCGGCGGCGGAGGAAGGGGGGGGGGACGCACTGGGGGGGAATATCTGGCACTGGGGGCATATTTGGCAGGGAGGGGGGGGGGGAGAATATCTGGCACTGGGGACATATATGGCACTGGGGGGAATATCTGGCACTGGGGGCATATATGGCACTGGGGAGGGAATATCTGGCACTGGGGGCATATTTGGCAGGGAGGGGGGGGGAGAATGTCTGGCACTGGGGACATATATGGCACTGGGGGGAATATCTGGCACTGGGGGCATATATGGCACAGGGGGCATATGTGGCACTGGGGGGGATATCTGGCACTGGGGGCATATGTGGCACTGGGGGGGGAATATCTGGCACTGGGGCATATGTGGCACTGGGGGCATATATAGCACTGGGGGGGGCGATATCTGGCACTGGGGGCATATGTGGCACTGTCGGGGAATATCTGGCACTGGGGGTATATGTGTACCTGGCACATGGGGGGGCTATATTTGGCACTGGGGGCATGTGAGTACCTGGCACCGTGGGGGAATATCTGGCACTGGGGACATATGTGGCACTGGGAGCACAGCCCTAGCAACAAGGACTACCTCCTAGCAACGAGCATGACACCCAGTGCATGAAACCCCTGGCAACGAGCATGACACCCAGTGCATGAAACCCCTGGCAACGAGCATGACACCCAGTGCATGAAACCCCTGGTAACGAGCATGACACCCTGAGCATGAAAACCCCTGGCACCGTGCATGGAACCAAGAGCATGAAACCCCTGGCAACGAGCATGACACCCAGTGCATGAAACCCCTGACAACGAGCAGGTATTTGAAAAGTAATTAGAAGCCTTACTGTAGGACTTAATGTGTAATGGGCATTACGGTGTGTGGTATAATGTATCACGGACATTGCGGTGTGTGTCATAATGTGTCACAGGCATTACGGTGTATGGTATACTATATCGCTGGCATTGTGATATGTGGTATAATGTCTCAGGGTCATTGCAGTGTGTGGCATAATGTATCACGGACATTGCGGTGTGTGTCATAATGTGTCAGGCATTACGGTGTGTGGTATACTATATCACGGGCATTGTGGTATGTGGTATAATGTCTCAGGGTCATTGCAGTGTGGCATAATATATAACGGGCATTGCGGTGTGTGGCATAGGGTATAACGGGCATTGCGGTATGTGTCACAGGCATTACGGTGTATGGTATACTATATCACGGGCATTGTGGTATAATGTCTCAAGGTCATTGCAGTGTGTGGCATAATGTGTCACAGACATTGTATGTGCTATAATGTATCAGGGGCAGTGCAGTGTGTAGCATAATGTATAACGGGCATTGCGATTCCTGTCATAATGTGTCACAGGCATTACGGTGTGTGGCATAATGTGTCTGGGGCATTACAGTGTGTGCATATTGTGTCATGTGCATTATTGTGTGTGGAATAATGTCTAAGGGCCATTGCAGTATGTGGAATAATGTATACTGGGCATTACTATAAGGAGGAAAAATGACAAATAATGTAAGGGGCATGAATCAGGATTATTTTTCTTTCCTGTGGTGGCCAACGTCTGGGCGTGCAGGTTGCAAAACTGGGGTATAAGGTAGTCTTTTCCTGCAATACCACTCCCATTCAAACGAAGCCACGCCCATTCCAATGAAGCCACGCCCCTTATGGTGCCCCCCCTGTAATTTTTTTCTGGATCCGCCCCTGTCCACAGCAACCAATCAGCTTCAAGCTAGCATGTTTGAAGTACAGTCTACAAATTGCTAGTTAGCTGCCGATTGGGTGCTTGAGGGGGACATATACTAAGCGGAGATAAAAGTGGAGAAGTGAGCCAGTGGAGAAGTGGCCCATGGCAACCAATCAGCATTGACTTGGACCCACTTCTTCACTGGCTCACTTCTCAACTTTTATCACTGCTTAGTACATATCCCCCTAAGTCACTTCTCCACTATTTAGAAAGCTATTTATCTTATCATGTTTCTTTTGGGCAAGAAATTTATTTATATATGTGCTGGGGAGAGAAAACTGAGGAAAGATTTAAAATAAAATACTGTACAAGTGCCAGCAGACCTGCAATGGAGACCCCTGGAAAACATATTGGCCCTCATTCCGAGTCGTTCGCTCGGTATTTTTCATCGCATCGCAGTGAAATTCCGCTTAGTGCGCATGCGCAATATTCGCATTGCGACTGCGCCAAGTATCTTTGCTATGAAGATAGTATTTTTACTCATGGCTTTTTCCTCGCTCCGGCGATCGTAATGTGATTGACAGGAAATGGGTGTTACTGGGCGGAAACACGGCGTTTTATGGGCGTGTGGCTGAAAACGCTACCGTTTCCGGAAAAAACGCAGGAGTGGCCGGAGAAACGGGGGAGTGGTTGGGCGAACGCTGGGTGTGTTTGTGACGTCAAACCAGGAACGACAAGCACTGAACTGATCGCACAGGCAGAGTAAGTGTGGAGCTACTCTAAAACTGCTAAGTAGTTTGTAATCGCAATATTGCGATTACATCGTTCGCAATTTTAAGATGCTAAGATACACTCCCAGTAGGCGGCGGCTTAGCGTGTGTAACTCTGCTAAATTCGCCTTGCGACCGATCAACTCGGAATGAGGGCCATTGTGCAGTGGTTTAACATTAGAATCAGCATTCTGTTTAGTATACAGGTATATGATTATGTTGAAATAGTTATCTTGACTACAAATCCATTTTTAAACAAAGATACAGCAAGTTTACTTTTGACTGCCAAGTGCAAAAAAAAAAAAAAAAAACATTAAAGGAATTATATTTCTTCTAATTCATTTGCATCATGCTTTACTTAAGTACCTGAATATTTTTCTGCACAGCTACAGTATGTAGCTTTAATTTTATTTAACATTTTATTTTAAATCTTTCTTTAGTTTTCTTTTTTTTCTCTCAGTGTATACATATAGAAATATTATTGTAGGGACCCTTTAAAACAATGAAACAATTTTCTAGTGTCTCATTTAGATGTGAAATTATTAACTTCCCAAAGTGAAAACATAATAAACTAAAGACACAATTCAGAGCAGCCCCCTCCCTATATTTGCATTTTAAAACAGTCCCTTAGTGCCACAGTCACTCGCAAGCATAATATTCTTTATTAATATTTATCTATATCTAGATTTTCCCTCCTTCTGTTTTATAGTTTGTAATTATTCCTGCTTTTCATATAGAAACGTTAATTTAGTGCATCTCATCATGCCGTAAATTGTTTGTTGCTGAGAGATGTGCAGTAATGAGAACATTTTTTCTGTCAAATAGAAACAACTACAAAATGATACAAAACGATCCCTCAACTCTCTAGAAACTTATTGTGAACATGAGACCATATTCCCACATATCTCTTCAAGTAATTGTATTTTAACTAACCCCTGTCTGGCTGATTTGGTTTCATGGCACCAGTATGACGAGTTCTTTGCATGCTATAACCACACAATCAAATTACTGAACATTGGGGGTCATTCCAAGTTGATCGCTAGCTGAAAATGTTCGTTGCGCAGCGATGATGCAAAAAAAGGCACTTATGCGCAAGTGTATGCGGCGCAATGCGCACGCACGACGTACTTTCACAACAGCCGATGTAGTTTCACACAAGGTCTAGCGAAGCTTTTGCGGTCGCACTGCTGGCCGCAGAGTGATTGACAGGAAGTGGGCGTTTCTGGGTGTCAACTGACCATTTTCAGGGATTGTTTGGAAAAACGCAGGCCTGCCAGGAAAAAACAGAGGTGTGGCTGGGCGAATGCAGGGTGTGTTCGTGACGTCAAACCAGGAACTGAACAGTCTGAAGTGATCGCAAGTGCTGAGTAGGTCTGAAGCTACTCTGAAACTGCACAAATGATTTTTGTAGCCACTGTGCGATCCTTTCATTCGCACTTCTGCTAAGCTAAAATATACTCCCAGTGGGAGGTGGCATAGCGTTTGCACGGCTGCTAAAAACAGCTAGCGAGCAATCAACTCGGAGTGACCCCCATTAGACAAAATTATATGATGACACAGAAAACTTTGTGGTCACCCATATTTTTAAACCAGAAAACTTAGATAGAATAAAATATAAAAAAAACCTGTATTTTCTGCCGCTAAAGTGTAACTCCTTCCAAACATACAGTATTTAGATTTTAATTGCAAAATGTCTCAGCAAATGTCTACAAAATACATTCCCCCTGGCTATCCAACACGCTTTGCTGTGATATATGGTTCGTAAAAGATTCTAGCACTTCAGCTCAGACAGCTCTTCAGTAATGCCATTTAATCAGAAGCAGGATCCTGCGCCAGATGATGTGCATTGATTGATAACTACAGTACATACTGTAGCTGTGCAGAAAAATATTCAGGTACTGAAGTGAAGCATGATGCGAGGGAGAAGAGGAAATAGAATTTCTGTAATGATTTTTGCACTTTGTGGCCAAAAGTAAACTTATCTTTTTTTTAAATGGATCTCTAGTCAAGATAACTATTTCAACATAATCATTTACCTGTATACTCAATGGAATGCCGCTTCTAATGTTAAACCATAGCACAATATGTTTTCCAGGGGTCTGTGTTATATGGCTGTATTGCAGGTCTGCTGGTACTTGTTATAATAATTTATTTTAAATCTTTCGTTAGTTCTCTCTTTTTTTTCTCCCGTGTATCTCTTCCAGCTATCCGACCTTAGTTCTTCATTTGTCCCTTACCCCCTCTCCCTGCGCCCTTCCCTACCTTCTTTTCACTCAGGCAACAACGTGAACAGTCATTGTAAGGGCCGGTAGGCCTCTCTTTAAATGACAAATTCATCAATATAACTCTAATCTGCCATGATACTTTGGAATTCGAGTCAACGCAAATTGAAGTGTTGGATACAGTATTACTGATGCAATTCAAATTGACTCCAGTGCGGGGAGAGCTTCTCTGAATAGCAGCTGTCCCCATGATTCCTACCACTGCTGCTTCTACATCTAATTACAAGTGGAGGAACATTGCATGGCATGCTAGCTTCTGCATGCAGTCAAGAGACATTGGCGTTTCTATAATGGGTTCAGTGTGTGCAAGGCACATGGGCCCCCCAGGTCCAGCTGGGCCCACCCCGCACACACTGCACCCATTTGCTTAATACTCACCTCTCTGAAGTCCCGCGTCGAAGCCATCCCTTTTCGACAGCGCAATAGAGTTTGAACACTAGGGGGAACAAACTCTATTGCACCTGCTGAAAACTCCGGAAAGATGGCACGGCAGCCATTTTTCCGGAGTTTCGCGCATGCGCATTAGCAAAATCTTCAGGAAAATGGCCGCCCGCCGTGTTCCCAGAGGTTTGCGCATGCGCAATAGAGTCTGTACTCAGACTCTATTGCCGCTGCCGCGGAGAAGGATGGCACCGCCGGGGGACTCCGGAGAGGTAAGTATTAAATGCTGTGCATCAGTCAGAGAGGAGGGGGCCCCTGAAGCAGAAAGCTGCACACGGGCCTCCTCCTCTCTTAAAACGCCCCTGTCAAGAGGGTCGTATTGATCTGAATAAATCCTGCTTCAAAACCAGGATCTCGTTCCCAGGAAGGAGCAGTGCTCTTAGAACCAGCACCCTCTGAAGTTTGAGTAATTTCTCGCAGGCAAACTAGAGAGTTTGCTGAATACTAGGCGGTTACATTGGTCCTCTAATCAGTCACGGAGCGGGGTCGGTGACACAGGAGGTATATTTACTAAATGTTGATTTAGGTTGATTTTGATCAAGTTTTGGTCGATGTTTGGTCGATTTTTGATTGATTTTGTATTTCAGTGTCTAAATCACATATTTACAAAAATATGTCAAAAAACATGTTAGTAAATGTGTGATTTAAAACCTGAAACACAAAATCATTCAAAAATAGATCAAAATCCACCCAAATTGACTTTTAGTAAATATACCCACCTGATATGTCAAATAAAGCCCCGTGTCTGAAAAAGGCGATGTTGTCTTATGGGGAGGGGCATGGCCTCACAGGCATTCCCATTTACGTTCTTGGAGATGCGTGGCTGCCCACAGAGCCTGTCTCTTCACTGGCGGCTACTCTTCAGTGACAGGAGGCAAGCGCCGCACGATAGTGTCACAGTGTAGCACTCGCTTCCCATGCGCTGGAAGGGTGACACCCGGGTGTAGTCCGCACCACCCACAATCCCCTTGTGACACTTCTGCCTCTAATAAAAACATGTGGAAACTAATGTTTAACATGTGTAACAGACCCCTTAGTGATGGTGAATAGGCCCCTAAGTTAATAATGCTTCTCAGGGACTTGTGCTTTGTAATTTTGTTATATTGAAAATGTACAGTAATTTGACTTATTTTTGTAATTTATACATTACTCATTTTATTATCTTCCACACTTTGAATCTGTATGCCATAGTTTCACTGTTCTTATTTGAAAATTATGTTATGCTCAAGATTGACATATTTGTCTGTGAAAATAGGATCATTGTAGAAAAAGTTGCCCATACAATTAATGGAGTTGTTGGTAGGTGTGTATAGATTTTTATATCCTTTGCATTTGTCACAGCACACAAAATGGCTGACATCTACAGTTTGCCATTTTACATTTAATAAATGGAAACTTAACCATGTAAAACTTAAGATTTTTACTTTGTATGCAGAGAGTGCAGAACTTGGTGCAAGTATAAACTCACCAAATTGTAATTTTTTTTCGGTACAACAGAACACCACAACGTTTTTGTTTGATTCATACTGTATCTGGATAAAACTTCACCTTGATCCCAATAATTGCACAAGTTGTCCATAATGTAAGGGTCAAAAAAGCTGTAAAACTCCAAACTAAAGTCATGGTAGTTTCTGGACAAGGGCAAGCCAGAAGGCAACACTTGATAGGCAATGTATAACCTATGACTACTTTATTTAAAAACATGCAGCTATTGAAACTGAGAAGTGTGTGATATTCCACTTCCCTAATATGGGGTACTGTAAGTCACCGTTTATACTCTAAATAATAACTGGTGGGTTTGAAATGTGTAATGTTGGTACCGGTGAGTGCATGTCTATGAATAAAGTAGCCTTACCGCTATTACTACCATGTGCAGTTTGTTCTCTTACTTGTCTCCAAGAAGATAGCTGTGATGGACCAAGTGAATAAGTGCAGATGGTTTGGTCCTCTGGGGAAAGAGACCAGAACTGAGAACATGCAAGTACTGGCAATATACTGTAGGGTCAGACATTTAAATTGAACATAAACTTATGACTGAA